>NC_033798.1:66265091-66379053 GCF_001876935.1 Asparagus officinalis | reverse complement strand
CCTCAACCCCAAGAAAAAATTTAGGATGTTTTCTGCAAATTCCTAGAATGTATATATTAAACAAAACCCCCTCTAACTTTCAAGCTATACTAAATCCCATATTGAAAAATCTCATAAACGTCATGACTCATGAGCAGGTAAGACTGTAAGAGTAATACGTTTGAGTTATGAGAAATTAAAGTTTGTGACAAAACCTTTGAATGAAGAACATTCATGTGGGAAAACAAGATATAACAAGCAGGTTACATTTTGACTTTTTCCTCTACTCATTAACACCGCTATGAGATTTCCAATAGTTCAGAGGGTTAATATAATTGTGAAGGTCCAATGGGTTTTCTTTGATTTATGAAGTTCAAGATGATTCTACAAAATCACCAGAGTTCAAGGGGACTCTGATATTTTTCCTTTAGGTTTGTTCCTGAGAAATAAAAACTATATATTGTTTTTATGTTGCAACTCTCATTCTAAGCGGCCAACAACATGAAAAAGTGATACTAGGTAGTGCATAAATAACTACATCCAAGAAACAAACTTCTTCTTAATGGCTTAACAATGGTGTGTGGATGTATCTATGATTTGCATTAGGCACCACTATAACCTCATTCCTATGATAAGGGGCCTCAAGTGATATAACTGGTTACGATCAGTTGTACTCTTAATAACTCCAATGTTACGATTTGTTAGGATATTATGTCCAGTTGCAATGCTTTTGAAGGATTTATCCACATAAGAGGCACCATGAAGGTTATGATTGGTTGGCAGGGATCAATCCTAGAAACTCTCATGAGATGATATTTGTGAGCATGATCATTATCGCTCCAACTGGCTCACTAAACAGATGGTTGCATATTCTATGTGAATTTGTTAATATTTGATAGGGTGGTCTACTTCAAGACTTAGTCAATTATGCTCTTCAGGCTGCGACATAGGCAATGCTAAGAGAATGTTCAAAGCTAAAAGTTACCTTCTACCAACCTCTGAAGCACGGATTCGCCCGCGGAGGCCACGAATCCATGTCCGACTCGAATCGGACACGGATTCGTCACAACACGTGCATGACACATGTCGGACACGGTCAATCCGTGTCCGACACGGATCAACGGTCAAATTAGGCTCGGACACGGCTCGGATTCACCGAAGACCGATTCATTCGGGTTGCGGGTTTGGTTGTTAAAATCCAACCCGAACCGTTCGATTAAAAAACTCATCCCTATTTCTCAAATCTCCCGTTCGATTCGAACCTCAGCTGACTCAAACGAAAGAAAATAAGAAAAAACCCTAACCCTAACCCTAATCCCCTCTCTCAATCTCTCAGCTTCCACTTCATCTTAAGGTACTTTTTGTTTACAAACTTGTTTTTTTTTTGTGATAGATTCATATTTTAGATTGTTAGTTGAATTTTATAAATTTTTCTATATATAATAATTTTTTTTTTAAATCCTTGCCGTATCCCCGTATCCTATTTTTTGGATTTTGTCGTATCTCGTATCCGTGTCCGTGTCGTATCCGTGTCCCGTATCCGTATCCGTGCATCATAGCTACCAACGCACAGTCCTGACCCTCACATGGTTTTGCATATTTTTCATGTGATTATCTTCGAAACTCAACCTTTTAAGGATGTTGTTGGGTTTATTTAGGTTATAATCGTTTCTTATTGCTTTCCATTGTAATGCTTTTTATTTAGTTTCATATGCTATAAATAAGATAGTGAAGTGGATTATAATGAAATCTCATCTCATCTACAAATTGCTTATTTGATTTTTAGAAAGACAACATGCGTTTACGTCCATCTAGCTCGCCTACCATGCTTAGCATGTCCCAACATGCCACGACTGTGGCGTGATACGTGGCCTTATCTTCTTGCCCTCCTTTTATTTAATTAATTATTTATTTGTATATCTGTATGACCATCTGCCTCGCCTATCATGCTTAGCATGTCCCAACATGCCACAACGGTGGTGTGACACATGTCCCTATCTTCTTGCTCTCCTTTTATTTAATTATTTACTTATTTTTATATCTGATTATATTTGATAATTAATTGGTTTGTAAGAGTTTATAAGATGAAGTTTTGTTGTGGAAATTTGCGTTGTATGGTTGTATCAAAAAGGTTGCGACCGTGAAGTCATGCTATTGAACCACATGAGTTCTCGTATCTTGCATTTGTTGCCACAACTCCCTTTGAGAGCTTATAGACAAAAGCGACATCAACAGTTGAGAGCAAAGAATAGAGGAGAAATTTCTCTCTAGCTATCTGCCAAAAGTTTTATGGATGATTTTTTTTTCATCATTCTTTGCACAACATTGTATCCATATGAGCAACAATCTTGAAGTTTTGTAGTAATCTCAAGTGATGACACTCCCACAGGTTTTACCGCTAGCAATGGCGGAGTCAAGGACCGAGGTAGCGATGCCCCCCGGATTTTGCCCACAATTATCATATGGACTAATTCATAATTATAATTCATAATTAGTCCCTTACATCTTTCTCATTTTGAAATTACTCCCTCAACTCACTGAAATTGCTATTAGGTCTTCCAACTTGTAAGTAGTTTCAACTTGCTTTCTCTAATTGCTACAACTACTCTTAAGTCTTAACTGGAGGACTATTTTCAAAATAGCTTAATATCAATTTCAATTATTCGAGAAAGTTACTCAAATATGAAAGATTTAATAGACGAATATTGAAAAAAAAAATTAATTAAAAGTAGCTATACAAACAATACACTTAAAGTTGTGAGCTAGTATATTATCTATACTACCATATAAAAAAATCGTGAGGATAGACAAATGTGAAGGAATCATGAAAAATTCTCATTTTCTCAACTTCGCTGCTGCGGAAACTTTTGTTTGTTTAGGGGCAAAATTGGAATTATGAAAAAATGGACAAAATGTCCATTTCCTCAATCATTATATACACCTTCATCCTCTTTCCCAAATAAAAAATGATTTTTCATATATGCCCCCTCAAATTGCTGTTGTTTCTTTTAAACTTTAGAATATTAAAGTGCAATTAATCCTATTGTATAAAAAAATTCATATAAAGAATTTATAATTGTGTGTAACATGTGCATTTGCACATGCAGTAACACTAATATAAAGAAAAAGAGTTGTGACCCTGTGGATGAGAATGACTAAGTGTTAAGTTATGGGTCTGTGGATGAGAAAGACTAAGTGGTGCAACTAACAAATTAGTCAATATGTTTTTTTTGATCATCCCTAATTAACACAAAAGCTTTCTTCTTTCCTTTTCTTAGATTAGACTATATACAGTTTAAAGTCAAATAGAACATATCTAGTAACAGTGATCACTATTTTAAACAGCCTTCGCCCAATCCGTCTAGGCGCACGCCTAGGCCTAGGCGGTATCTAGGTCACCTAACTAGTGCCTAGCGCTTGGACGGTACCTAGGCTGTCCACCTATATTTTAAGAGTGTTTAGGGGAGCATTGTCTGTTTATGTGGATTATGGACGGCATCCTGTAGGCCTTGATCGTCATTTTTTGTATTGCAACCTCTACGTCCTCCAACCTCCTTCAAACTCTTTTAACCTCCAAATGTGAACACATCCACTACCTCCTCCGATCTTTAGCAAAACCTCATCGACCACCACTAGTTTTCTATAACATTAACATTCACTATCAGTTATTGTAATTAAAAAATAAAAAAAGAAAACCTCATAAGCTCTAGGCGTCGGGTCCAACGCCTATACCTCCTAGCACTTTCTATAACATTGTTAGTTATTATTTTGGTTATTTAGTAATTTAAGTATGCATGGTTTATTGTGGATCTAAGTTTCAATCTATTTTTTACAAATTTATATGAATTTAATACATATTTTTTATAATTATTATAATTAAATAATTTAAAAAATAGTCAAACGTCTATGCACCGCTTAGACATACGCCTAGGCGTCTACGCACTAGGCGCTAGCTGAAACTTCTAATCCGCCTAGCACCTTCTGTAACATTGACAACAACCTCATTTTTTAAGAGTTGTGGGTTCGTATTTTAGTCAATAATGTTAGGATTCTCATCATCTACATGATCATCATCCTTAACTTATTTAAGTCCTATGTTTTTCTTTATTCGGAATTGTAGCAATCTGAAATGGAATTTTTTCATGGTTTTTCTTAATAACATAACTAGGAAATTAGGTTAAATTTTCATGTGGTTTTGCATTTGTGGTGGAATTGTGAAATGAGTTTCTTCCAGTATCATTAAATTTTACAGTAAGACATAAATATGGATGTTACACAACTACATGCTACAAAAAGTATGTGTGAATGTTACACAACTACATGCTACAAAAAGTATATGTGTGAGTATACAGAGAGAAAGTGAATTGTGAGGTAATAACTCATTTTTATTCTGGTAATGAACTACCAAGTGACGTCGAAGTGAAGTCTATCCTACTAGTCATATCGAAGGTGCGGACTCACTTCTATCACCTAGCTCATTTTGCTGAGGGAGGTAGCTGCTGATATCCAGACCTCCATGCCCTCAATCGCTAAACTAACTTCATCGCAAGCTCACTTAAAAACTCAGCAAGATCAAACCTTTCCACTAAAACCGAAAAACAATATTTATCATCTCACGTTATGTTCCTACTTTGCTCTAATCTGAAACAAAACACCACCGCTACTTCAATCCCGAACTGAATCCTAACAGGATCTCTTTTTCACATTTTAAATGCGTTCTTTAAAGATCATAATACAGTCTTTCAGATCATAATTGAGAGCCACTGATCTAAACACAAAGACATCTGACCAGTGCACCAAAACCAAAAAACATCAAATTCTTCATATCCCCTCGATCATCCACTAAATTCAAGCCAAAAGGGCGCTCAAACCCCATCAAGATCAAATCTTTCTCTACGTTTGAGCTTCAATTTAATTCATTCGTGCTCATAGGTTTCACGTTTAGGAATAGATGTTAACATTTCCAGCTTGTGATTAGTTTCACAATGAAATTCTCCCATCCCCTCAAACCTGAACTAGATTCAGCTCGAAGCTCACCTAAAAACACGACAAGATCAAATCTTTCCAGATAGAAACCGTACCTTCCAAGCCAAAAGAAGTACAAAAGTCTCTAACCCCCAAGCTCCTCTATCCACATAATCCCCATTGAAAACGAACATCCTCTCCTCGGTGGGGAACCCCGCATCCTCCAGCAAGAACATTACATCATGGATCTGCCCATGGACGTCGCCGACGACGACGACCTCTCCAGCGCCGCCGTCGCCGGCGTCAAGATGCAAGCAATTGGGCTCCCTGTGAAGAATATTGGAAGCAGTCAGCAGAAGGCGATTGAGGACTTGGAAGGGGAGAACGGAGGGGAGAGAAGAAGCGGGGAGGTTTCGAGAGGAGTGGTTTAGGGCGGAGGTTAGGGTCCGGATCCAATCTAGGGTTAGGGTTCCGTCGAGGGGGTAGGAGATTGGGGTCGGGGTTGAAGGAGAAGAGGGAGGAGGGGATGAAGAGGGTGAAGACATCGATGGCCGAACGGGGGAGATGGAGATCTGCGGGGGGTGGAATTTTTTTGGGGGATGGGTTTTATAGGGGCCTGGCCCGTGGGCCAGCATGTTTGCTATATCCACTCCCAAACAGTAACTTTGGGAGTTGGATTGCCGAAAATGTCCTTTTGGACTTAGCTTTTTGGACTTTAGGAGAAGGGCAATTTAGTCCTCACACACCCCCAAAGTTACTGTTTGGGAGTGTGAATAGTTGGACCCGTGGGCCAGCTAGGAGTGACTACACTTAGGGGCTGTTTGGTCCCTTTTATTTAGGGTTTGTTTGGATTGAGCGGAATAAGGGTGAAGGAAAGTTAGGGGAACCATTCACCTCCATTCATCTTGTTTGGGAACATTTAAAAGGTAAAATTATTCACCCTAGTTCTCCTTGGTTCACCCCCTAATAGTATAAAATTTGTTACCCCCCAAAGTGGGGTGTAACCAAGGGGAAGAGAACTCTCTTCCCTTCCCTTCCCATTCTCTCACCTAGTTTCACTTAACTTCCCTTCACCCCCTACAAATCCAAACAGGCTCTTAAACCCACCCACAACATCTAATATAATAGGGAAAGATTCTCTTGAAAGCCTGTCATAAGTATCAAAAGTGTTACTTTTTGGCAGGCTTTCAGCCAAAATCGCCTCTAAAAAAGAAGATTTTAGCTGAAAGCCTGCCAAAAAGTGACACTTTTGATACTTTTGGCAGGCTTTCAAGAGAGCATTTCTCTCAAAAACAGGGAACCAAACAGCCCATAAGCAACATTTTTAATTTTTATTTTTAACCATGAGGGAGATTTTTGATTTGGGATCCTCTATTCATGAATAGTGTCCTAATATTTGCTAATACTCAATCTTGACCTTTCATTTTACATATGTGGGGCCCATTGGAAGGGATGGAGGGTGATGGGGGGGATGGATCTATTAGGAAACATTAGGAAACCCTATTCATGAGTAGAGAATCCGGCTCCGAGATTTTTGGGGGGAGGGAAGGACCAGAAGGGGGCTCGATCCATATGAGCACGTTGGATGTGAGCTTGGAAAAATCCTGACGGCCCCACGTCTGGGGGGCCCCTTTTTGTAGCCTAGGCTCAGGTGTAAAGTACAACTATCGTCGAACTTTAATAATTAAAAATTGGGTATCGATGTCTCGCAGATGCTTATCGATCATTAACCTAGCTAGGCTCCTAAGCCCCAACAATGAAGATATTTCCATCATAACTTTCTACATTGATAATGTGTCAACAAGTGATACATTTTTCGTTATGAGTGTATTATTGCTCTCAATAAATCACATTGTTAAGCATGTGATACATTTTAAACAGAAAATAAACCACAACGAAATAAAAGATACTACAATTAAATGAGATCAAGATCTTAGGTGTCAAAATACAAAAAAAAAGTATAGATCTCTCAATAGTGCAAATAACCCTTTCAGCTCTTACTTATGTTACTAACAAAATTAGAAGTAATATCTACAAGTTTTAATCATAAAAGTTAGATATCTTATCATAAATGACATCATATCTCTCTTCTGGTTCCTTCACTCCCTCAAAAATATCTCCTCATCAGTAAAATACTAGTATTCCTAGAGCATCCGTTGCATGCATGTACAATACACCTTTATCGGAAAAAATTGTTAGAACAACTACATAATTTATGATATGATAAAAAGATTTATTAAGAGAGTTAAGTCAGAAAGTTATTTTGTTTTTGTACTATAGGAGCAAGATTAAATCAGATTAAGCAGCTATTGATGGAATAAAATTAGAATACTATTTAGTTTTAGCGCTTACTTATGATTTCAGTTTTTTTGAGAACAAAACAAATAAAAATTATAATAAATGGTTGAGGATTGATTAAGCATATTAGGGAATGTATTAGAAAATCTTTCCATTTAAGCATTTTACCTGTTATTTTCAAGTTATATTTGTATCTTGAAAAATGAAATGTAGAAAACCCTAGATTTTGACATCTTGCTTGCCATATTCCTGCCCCCAGACACACACACACACACACAAGTAAAGAATTCATTAAAAAAATTTTAAAAGTGAGAAAATTATTAGGTGAATAAAATTAAGAGGAAATTGTGATCGTATGCTAACGGAGAGCTCAATTGTGCACTCTTCCTTTGATGCAATCTTTAATCAGATGACAAAGCTTATTATTTTTTACTCAGATGCATTCTTTCCTAGATGGAGGGTTTAGATGAAAAAAAATTCAAATGTACACATCCGTTTATGCAGTACTAGGTTTTATACACGTGCAATGCACGTAGTTAGACACCATGATTAATTATTTTTGGCTAATTTCCTAACTAAAATTTGTTCCTCCGTTCCATTTAATAGTTTGTGCTTAATTTTTTTCTAAACTTTAACATTGCGATTATTTATTTTCTTTGGTGTTTGTTTAAATGGGCTATACCTAATTTAAAATTTCATGTGGATATTTAAATTGATGGAAAACAAATACAATCTGAAGCTAATTTGAATTTTTATATTATTTGGACTGACATAAACCCAAGTTTTACTTGAGAAAATACAGTGTTGCAAAAATAAAAAATATTGAAATGGTGTTATACAAGCAAGGTGAATATTTTAAACCAATAAGGTAAGATAATTGATTAAAAGTATACTAAAACGATAGAAAATAGAATATAAAATTTGTTCTTAATTATTAATAGACTTCATAAAAATTATAAACTAAATATTAATGCTAACTAGAATATAAAATTTGTTCTTAATTATTAATAGACTTCATAAAAATTATAAACTAAATATTAATGCTAACTCTAGTATACTTTTATATGATAAATAGACTTCATAAAAATTATAAACTAAATATTAATGCTAACTCTAGTATACTTTTATATGATAAAAGCATCTACATAAACATATTAAAATACTAAAAAAGTTCATAAAACTCCCTTCTAAAGATTCCTAATTTCACTCAAAACAATTAAACTATTCTACAAAATATTCAGAAAATATAGTCTTTTATTCATTCTATTTTATTTTTTTATTGAACTAAGATCAATCATTCTTCACATTTATCTTCTTACTGGGCAATTCTAGAATGGTGTCTTCATCATCTATGTCGATTGCGACATCAGGTTGGAGTTATATTCTTTGCACTATTATCTTTCCTAGGCTCGTTATTCTTTTATCTTCTCGTGTAACTTCACAAAGAAGTTGAATGTATTTCTAATGTTCAACACAAACTTCTTGAAATACAGATTTTGATTTTTTTTCTATTTCAATGAGAATAAATTTTAATTTCATATATATATATATAATTATTTTTGTTCCTGATTTATTACTTAAATAAGATTAAGAGCTACATCTTTTTCCTCTACAATGAATTTTTCTAATGTGCATCTAATAAGAGTTTCTAATATATCAATAATGTTATATTTGCTTTATCCCTGTTATTTTTCACAAAGATCTGAACTAAATACCTGCATTTTCCATTGCCAATTTGCCTTAGATTATAGTATTAATATTTAATTTCTTTAGTATTTGAAGAACGAATTATGAAATTTATGAATACTTACTTTTCTTGTATCTTCCATTAAGAATTCTTCTTTGATTGGGATAAATTTATTAAATTATTCTTCAATGGAACTCAGTCGATGCTTTTTTGATTTATTTCTGTCACTTTCTCATTTTTAATAGAAATAGCTTGATTCTTTTGAATGATATGTCTAAATATTCTGATAGTTTCTCCATATGTATATATATCTTAATGAAAGAATACATAACAGTTACACTTTTTTTTTGCCAAGTTTTAAAATTTCAACACTTTTTTGTGGTTTTGAACTTTCAGGGTGTGATTTTGTAATATTTAAAACTTTGGGAGCATTTAAAAAAAATTTACTTTTAAGTTTGGTAGTTGTAACTTTAATGTTTCATGTGTCAGTGATAATTTTTAAATATCATGATATTCAAATTTTGAGGTTGTTTTTTCCAATTATTAAAATTATAGATTAATTTTTAAAATATTCAAATTACAGCGGTCTACCAATAGTTTCCAGATTTGATGTGTACTGGTTATAAATTTTAAAATTTTAGAGTTTTTTTTACGATTTTTAAATTTTGAAATAGTTTTTTCTATAACTTTTGTAACTTTGAGGTTAATCTCCGCAAATTTTTAATTTTTAGGTGCATGAAGGTGATCTCTAAGATTCATCTTTTGTTGTTTGAAAATTTAAATTATTTAAAATTTTAGGGTTTTTTTATAATTTAACCTTTTGAGGGTGTTTCTATAATTTTTAGGATATTAAGGGTGTTAATTAAAAATTTTAAATTCTTCGGAGGCTACTGTTAATTTCTTGATTTCATGTTTGTTGTTTTTATTTTTGAAATATCAGAAAATTTCAAGTGCATTATAGTAATCCCCTGAATTCATCTATGTTGTTTGCAAGTTTTAGAATTTTAGAATTTCAGGTGCTTGTTTGTAATTTAAACTTTTGAGGGTATTTCTATAATTTTGAAATATTGAGATGTTAACCATAAATTTTAAATTCTTCTCAAACTGGTGTTAATTTCTTAATTTTATGTTTGTTATTTTAAGTTTTTAGACGTCGGGATAGTTTTTATAATTTTAGTTTTCAGGGTATTTTGTACAATTTTTTAACTTTTTAGGTCTTCTTTTCAATACTTTATATATTATAGCTACATATGATTTCTTTATCTTAACAAATTAAAACAATAAAGATATTTTATATATTTTATTAGTATTATTTTTTAAATTGATAAGCTATAGATAGGTCACGTAGGATTAGGATAAAATATAATTATGATTAAGATAGATTAAAATATAAATAAAATATTTAAAATAGTGAACTATAAAAATGTTTTATATATTTTATTAATATTATTTTTAAAATAGTTAAGCTATAAATAGTTCATGTAGGATTAGGATAGGATATAATTATGATTAAGATATATTAAAATATAAATACAATATTTAAAATAGTGAAGGGTAATATTGACCATAGAAAGATTTTTTCGAACTCGTATTTTTAAAGAGAGTAAGTATGATTTCCATGGCGTAGGTTTTAAAAGAAAAAAATATATATCAGATTAATCTAATGTTTGAGGAGAAAGGTTACGATGTATATGAGTAGAGCGGTTTAGATTTTTGTTCCGGAGAGTTTAACGTGGGTAATTAATGTGGTAAGTTATGATCATCCTTGGATTTTTAGAAATTGTGACCGAGAAAGGGAGCCAGCTTCCTTTAGTGAGTAATAATGAATGAGTGGAAATAGATTTAATCCAGCCAGTCAACTGGCCCATGGGCCTTTTGGAAGTCATCCCCCAAATTGCGTAACTTCGTTAACCTTCAGAATGGATTTGACATTTGGGTTAATTTAACTTGGAATTATAAAAAAACCTAATTTTGTTATCTTTTTTAAAAGTTGACGAATCTTATTTTATATCACTTAAAATAAGGACTAAGGTTTTGGACAGGCAGAATACGCATGGGAGAGTTTATATGTATTCTCAGTGTTATGCCCACAACGTTAATTGTTGGAATTGCAAGGATATCTTGAATTCGCATCGAAGTACTTATGGGATGACGCACCTGGAGTTGCATCTGACGGCTTAAAATCACATGATCAGGTTAATAAGTTTTGTTAAGAAAAATTCTTTAAGGACCCAAAATATGGGACCAATAGAGGGGACAAGTGAGGTGTCACTCTCCTATTGGATAATAAGTTGACTATCATTAATGATGGCCAACTCATTATCCAATAGAAGGGAGACACCTCACTTGTCCCCTCTATTGGTCCCATATTTTGGGTCCCTGTAGCAAAGCTCTTTTGTTAAAGGTCCCTGGCTCCTGGCACAAGTCAAACATCTGAAGTTGAGGTGAGAAACTGAAGGAATTAAGGATTTATATTCTAACATATTCTGTAGGTTGAGCATGCGCTAAAACCTAGATTTAACAAACTTGTTATGTAGGGGTGTTCATTCGGGCCTAAGGCCCAGACCTGGCATGGTGTCTAGGCTGGACCTAGCCGGGCCCTGGATAGGCCCCAAAACCCGAGCTGATCGGGCTTCGGGCCCGGGCTGTCTTGGATATATATATATATAGTATATATATATTATATGGAAAATGAATTACGGTGACACCCTAGGCTCCCACCTAAGACGCGGGCTCTAGATCACATCATTCCTAAAATTTTTTGATCCGCTCCGTTGAACTTAATCTACACGTTCTGTTTAACCCAAACCACACAATTTTGCGGTAACCCGTTGTGTTTTGACCATTCGTTGAGTCTGCCTGCAAAAAGTTCTATTCATTCGAAACCTTGCTTAAAATTACAGCGAGTGGATAAAGGGTCAAAACACAACGGGTTACCCTAAAATTGGCTGTGTTTGGGTGTAAAGAACGTGTAGATCAAGCTTTCAACTGAGCGGCATCGCCCAAAAAAAGAAATTCGATGTGATTTTTAGACCGCGTCCTTAGGTGCGGAGCCTAGGCGTGTCACCTTTAGATTCACTTTTCCCTATTATATATAATATATATATATATATATATATATATATATATATATATATATATATATATATATAATATATATATATATATATATATCATATTATATACTATAATATAATATATATATATATATATATATATTATATATATATATATATATATATATATATATATATATATATATATATATATAATATATATATATATATATATATATATATAGAAGAGAGAAGAGAGAGGAGAGAGACGACGACGAAGAGACGAGAGAGAAGAGATAATGAGTATCCTTGTCATAGGAGCGAGATTTTCCCTCCTTGTCGCCTATGCTGCACCAATCCCCACCATCCTCATAAAGTAGCACAATCCTACCAACTCACACCTCTTCCTACTTTATAAGGATGGTGGGTAAAAACTGTGCCCCACATGAGGCATCAAGCGAGGAAACTCCCCTCCTATGACAATTGCATACCTATTAATCTCATATATATATATATATATATATATATATATATATATATATATATAATATATATATATATATTATATATTATATAATATATATATATATATATATAATATATATTATATATATAGGAGAGAGAGAGAGAGGGAGACGGATGAGAGAGAGAGCAGAATAGTGTGTGTGTGTGTGTGTGTGTGTGTGTGTGTGTGTGTGTGTATTTATACTCTTAGCATGATATAGATATTAAGATATAAGAATATAAATATATATAATGTAGTTATAGGTATATTTATATGTGTATATTATAGAATTACAATTATATAAGTATATATAAGTTTATAAGTATAATTATATATAAGTATATCATATAAGTAAACTATATAACTGTACTTAAATAAGCATAATGTAAGTATGTAACAAATACATATATAACTATATAATACGTATTTATAAATAAGTAATATATATTTATATGATTCTCTCTCTCACACAAGTTATAACTTGTAAGTATATACAATATATTTACATATAGTATATGTATATATAATATATAGCTATATATATATATACTCTTAGCATGGTATAGATACTAAGATATAAGAATATAAATATATATAATGTAGTTATAAATATACTTATATGTGTATATTATAAAATTACAGTTATATAAGTATATCTAAGTACACAAGTATAATCTATACTACATATAAAAGAGGATATCCTTGTGAAAACTTTTAATTTCCATTTTGCCCTTTTAAGTTTAATAATTCTCAAATATGTCATTTGTTATAATTAATTATTCACTAATTATATATAACCTCTTATTAATTATTCATTTCCTCACTTTTTCAAAACCCTTGGTGAAACTAATATTATATTGTTTAATTATGTTATTTAATAGAAATTTTGAAATTTATTCCTAATTCATCTTCACATAATATTTAAAATTCTACAAAAATTAAAAATAATAAAAACTCATTACGCTTACGCCTTATGCCTTTTATTTTTCCTCTCTTATGGAGGAGTACCTATTACCTTTCAACTTATTAGTCTTTTAAAAGTAAGATAATAGTATGAAAAATAATTTATATTTTTAGTAATTATAATAGTATTAATAGTATAATGAATTTAATAGTATTTTTTAAATTAATAAATTACACTGCAATTTAATTATTATACAATTTAGTAAATTATTTGCTAATAGTGTAATAATCTAATTATGAAATTAAAATGAACTAATGTATTATAATTATGCTATGTATAATATTATTATATTTAAAAGTGAATAAATTATTTAATATATTATAATTATTTTAATAATTTATGAATAAATTATAGCAATTATCCAAACTATAATAATTAATCATACAGTTCTTTATCCACAATTTTATCATACAATTTATTCATTTAAATAAAATTGTAATTGTTCAGAATTTATATTGTTATACAAGTCATTTCATTATCTTGCAGCCAACAAAAAGAATTTGAAAATTATAAAACAAAACATGTATGCTTTCGTGAAAAGCACGTGCACTATACTAGTTATATATAAGTATATTGCATCTAGTATATATATAAGTAAACTGTATAAATGTACTTAAATAAGCATAATGTAAGTATGTAACAAATACATCTATAACTATATAATACATATTTATAAATAAGTAATATATACTTATGTGACTCTCTCTCTCTCTCTCTCTCTCTCTCTCTCTCTCTCTCAAGTTATAACTTATAAGTATATACAATATATTTACATATAATATACGTATATATAATATATAGCTATATAATAATATATAAGTATACACTAATACATACTTATATAAATATAATAATATTAATCTAAGTTTTTAGCAATTTTTTACCAAAAAAAAAGAAGAAAGAAGAAAACAATAGGGCCAACCCTATTGGGCCTGGACCCGACCCGGACTAACCGGGCCCTGGTCCGGGTTCGGGTCGTGGGTTTTGTGCGGCTCGGACCCGGTTTTCCGGCCCGGTCCGGTTGGACAGGGTTATTGTTATGGTACCGCTTCAAGATCTTTGCCACTACATTAAAATTACAAAGTTAAGATGGGAACTGAGTGTTGACGCATGCCACTCGCAACTCGACTCAGTATAAAAGCGTCACCTATGAAAGCTCACTGAACATCATGATTAGATTTTTGTAAGACCCCGTAGATTTTTGAGTATGTATATGTACATCAGTAATGAGGTTGAGTGTGCAAGAATTTCAAATCATATGCAGCAGAGTCATAGTATGCAGTTTCTAGTCCATGAGTCGACCCATGACTGTCATGAGTCGACTCACGAAATCGAGTTCTGTTGTCATTTAGGCTCTGTTGAGTCGACTCATCATATTATGAGTCGACCCATGAGTCATGAGTCGACCCATGACTGTCATGAGTCGACTCATCGGGGTCTTTCTGGTTTTTCTGGGTCGGGTCTGTTGGGTTTCGGGTCGGGTTTTATCCACTCGTATATATTCCCCTCTACCCGAAAACACTTCATTTTCATCAGTTCTCCCCAGAAACCCTAGACTCTCTCTCTCCTCTCTAAAACCCTAGGCGTTCTTGGTGATTTTGGGACGTTTCAAGATATTTTTCGGCAGTTTCTTTTGGGTTGCAACGAAGGGGATTGTTCATCATCACTTCTAAGGCGAGTAACATCTCGCCCAACCCTTCTCCCATGTTTTTAATAATTTATAACTGTTTTCCATACGTTTTATTGAGCCTAAGACTTATTTTTCTAGTATAAATCAATATCCTTGTTAGGGTAAATGCTAGAAATCATGTATTTCGGATTTTGAATCCCCACCAACAAGCTTTTGATGAAAACCCAGATCTGGAATTTTATTTAAAGAAATAAAAGATGAGTTTTACTTTTGATTAAATGCTTTCTCTCATGTTTAGGTGTTAAAAGTTAGGTCTAACATGCTAGTGTTCGTTTCTCATGCTACATATGAATTTATCACTGCCTTATAGTCTAGAATTGATAATTATGGAGGTGAAGATCAGTTTAGTGGGAGTATAGAACTAGATGGACGAGTTGCAGTTGTGAAATATCCAGTTATCAGCCCGTGAGTCGACTCATGACAGTCATGAGTCGACTCATCAGGTTGAGTCGACCCATGACTGTCATGAGTCGACTCATAAAGTCTATCCCTGTTATTCATTAGTGTCTGCTTAGTCGACTCGTCAGTTCACGAGTCGACACATGAGACATGAGTCGACCCATAAATGAGCACGAGTCGACTCATCACAGTATTTTCCAGTTTCGTTTGTGTTGCTGTTTAATCATCTGCTGTATACCTATAAATGATCATATATACATATGTTCGAGGATATTGTCTACTATTCTTGAACTTGGGGTGTTGCCTTGCTTATTGGATATTTAATTGCAGTGATCTTGACTTTTCCCTATACCTGTAAGATGACAATTGTGGCATAGGCTTAGATCATCATAGCACGGCACGTACAGGAATAAGACGTGTATATCCTTCTATGCACAGTCCTCGTGTTGGACTATAATCCATTACAAGTCCTCGTGTTGGACTATAATCCATTAGAGTCCTCGTGTTGGACTATAATCCATTTCAAACATGTTTTTTTTTGTGAAAAGTCTGGGACATGATTGCTTCCTAGGCTGGACATGACATTTTTGTAGTCTTGACATGTTTCAATTGTATCGGTAGAGATGGGTTCTGTTTTCTTTTCCTTTATTGTTTTCTTATGCTAAACCTCGGGTTTAGTGTTTAGGGATTTACAATTTGAAATACAAGGTATATACATGAGGGTTTCCTTGTTTGGATTATTTCGCTCGACGTACCTATGCTCGGATTGTAATTCCCTAAGTACTAAAACCCACTATTGTTAGCATAAGTGATTTTATATTATTATGTATTAACTGTATTTTCTTATACAACGAGCCCTATCCTTTGGGGTTATTTGTGGTGTTGCTCGCTAGCGCTTTGACGCTCGTTGTCCCTCCCCCTTTCAGGTAACGAGCCAGGAGCCCGGAGAGTCGCAGGTTGATGGCGATGTACTTTAGCTTCAGCCGTCTTTTGGTTATATTTTCTTTTGAGCTCCACTGTAGATTTTTGTGTAGACTTGTGAGAGTCTTATTCTAGAAGTTGTAAAGACAGTATGCCTTATTTCCTCTTGTCAGACATTTTGTATTTTGAGACTTGTTGAGAACTCCAGTTCATTTACTTCAAACATTTATTTGTATTCCAGTATATTAGATGACGAGATATTAATTTGATCTCTATTACTTCATCAGTTGATTCTTGTATAACCTTTTACTTGCTTTGTACTACACCTGTTGTTGATTCCACTAGAGAGATAGAAATTGTGATGGTGAAACATGTTATTGCACGGTGTGGTGCATGGCAGGTTTGACATTTCTGGTTTCACCTCGAACTGCAGCCTTGTGTGAACCCATGGGCGTCACAATTTTTTTCCTTCTTCATAGACCAATCGATCATCGAGCGTAGTAAAAACTCCGAGAAACATACTTGTTAGAGAATAGCAATATACCGCAGATCAATAGATCAAGAGATAGAATTTTCATGGTTTGGAATTTTCATGGTTTGGAAATCACATATGACCATGAGGAGAGATTTGGGTCTTCTTTTATTCTTAAAATTTACCAGATACAATATATTCTTTTAATCTCTAAACAGGAAACCCTCTCTCTCAAACTCACCACATAATCTCTAAAAAAACATGAGATTTCTCTCCTTGGTTCTCAGTACCCCTCTTTTACATATGCAACTCCTTTTTGCTTTCCTATGGCTTGATTTAAAGTGAACTTCACAAGGGGTATTTAAGAGCTTTCCCCTCTCTTGAATTAATGTAGGAATCCTTTTTTGACTTTGACCATCAATTCTAATTCTCTTCCAATGAGAATTAATAATTGATTCTTTCTAAAACAAGAACAATTAAAATTTCCTAAATTAAAAGAAAATACTTTTGGAAATACTCTCCTCTTGCCAAAATAGGAACGGCTCCCCATGAAAGGAGCATTGGGCTCCAATTGCTAGTTGCTACCCTGACACCATACAAGTACAAATTGAAAATTAATCGGTACTTGTATGGTCGGCATAATTGTCTTAACTATGGACTAACCCCATTCATTTAACCGTAGGCTATCTGAGTAAATATAATAATGTCTTATGACATAAGGGGAAGAATGAGAAGAAAACCAACCACTTGTTTAATTTGGTCGGTGTAATTGTCTGGCTATGGACTGACCTCATACATTTAGCCGTCCAAGAGATGAAGACACACTAGAAATCAGGGCTCTGTTTTCTCACTCTGATGCAACGCATACAATTCTTGATAGCTACGAATTGGAATAGTATATACATATAAGATGACCAGATGCTTGTTATAAATATATGTCCTTTTCTCCCAGAATGATAATAAAAATAATACGAGCACTTCCTCACGCGGGGAGCTAAGTAGAATTTATAACCAATTTGCTTGATGATATTATTCTACAAGTCAATACTCTCTTTCTCCACAGTGGCCGTTTCCTTTTCTTTGACTTTTTGTTTTTGGTCTGTTTGAACATGGAGCTTAATTTGAGGCCTCCCTTTTATTTCTCTCTCCCTCTTTTTCCTCACTAGCAAAGTCATTGTGACCATTAATCTGTATAAAACATTGATAACTACACTACGTATTTTTATATTATTTTCACGCTACAAGAGAGAAAAGTATAGACTCCTTTGACGAGTCATCAACTTTGAAAAACGTTAATACGTATAGAGTAACATATGTTATACATTTGAGTTTAACATTAATTAATGAATTAACTTTACATGGCTTGCATTATTAGTCTGCAACCATTTATGTCGAATAGATTTGACTTGGGAGCATAAAATGCATCGAAAAAATGTTAGCTTCAATTCTTAACATTGCATCACCCCCCTTAAAAAGGGATTGGAATTCCATGCAAAATAAACTATGTACAATGCAAAATAAACTATGTACACACAAGGTAGATGTTTTTTACAAAAAATACTAAGCTACATACAAGAAGTGCCTCCCCCCCCCCGCCCCCCCACCCCCCACGTCAAATGCGTTAGAAGTAATAAGTAGCCACATAAAAAGTGTCCAATATCCCTTTCTCAAAGGAACATGGCCAAATCCATAAAATTCGGAGTTAGATTCACTACCGTCAAAATCCTTAGATATAGGGCTATCCATCTGGGCCGGGCAAAACCGAAGCCCGGACCCTGGCCCGGGCCGGCCCGTTTTGTCTTTTTATTTTTTTAGATTCTTTTAAAATTTTTAAAAATTCCCATAAATCATAAAATATACATAAAAATTACAGAAAATGACATAATTTTTTTTAATAACTTGAAATGACATAAATTACAAGTACAAAAAATTATAAAAATAAAAGATGATAAAAAATAACTTCTTTATTAATAATCAGTAAATCCTTTATAAATATAAATTTATTTTGTAATTTGTCGCATCACAATAGATAAGTATATCCCAAATAGGTTGACACCTACTCACTTATATCACTATCATTTGTAACTTTTTTCGAAATAATTCATTACAAATTTAAAGCTAAGAAATAAAAATTACAATTTGATGAATATTATCTAATCTTTATACCTATCTGCTAGTCTCAACTCTTCAAATTTATCTTCAATTCTAGTCATCCGATCGATACCTTGCGTTCGCTTCTCGTACCTCCACCAATCTTATAAGCACATCACTGCTTATACAGTACACGGATCTAAGCATGTCTTGTGGTCGTCGATCAAACGTTCTGCTGTGCTGAAGGCGGATTCCAAAGCTACCGTCGAAACCTGCACTGTTAGTAAGTCATGAACCATGGTGGAAAGTATAGGATATGAAACTGGAAACCTGCACTGTTAGTAAGTCATGAACCATGGTGGAAAGTATAGGATATGAAACTGATCCATATACTCTCCACCATTGTAAAATATCTAAAGCATTTCCTTGACATTTAACTAAGGAAGCAGATAAATATTCATCTATTTCAGAAACCTCTAATGCTGATCCAAGTCCAGATCCACTAGTTAGTTCAGCTACCATTGCATACCTATCAAAACTTACACTTTTACCTCGGCCTATGCTCGAAGGCGTCGAAGCTGTAGACTGTTGTGCATCTACATCATGTCTAGCTGCATACTCATCATATAATGTTTGAAAATAATTTCTAATAGCTAAATGATAAGAAGTAGCAGTAATGGTGGATCCATCATCTAAGTCTATAATCTGTCCATCATATATTGATTGTAACAAACTTCGAAGGCCAATATTCTTCAAACATGGATCAATAAGAATCTCCAAACCAAAAATATAAGGAATAGGCCTAAAATACTTATTAATTTTGCTCTCTATTTGAAAAATTACAGTTCCAAAAGTATCATCCATACGATATTTGGCAAAAAAATTTTGAATATCTAAAATTTGTAAAACAGCTAAAGTAATTGTTGGATAATAACAGCCAAATAATAACATTGTAGCATCATACTAAAATTTGTAAAACAGCTAAAGTAATTGTTGGATAATAACAGCCAAATAATAACATTGTAGCATCATAAAAGACTTGTAACATAAAGTAATTGTTGGATAATAACAGCCAAATAATAACATTGTAGCATCATAAAAGACTTGTAACATCTCATTTAAATTATATATAACTGTCCATTCATCTTTAGTTTTTCTATAAGTACTACCAGAGATAGAACTAGAAGCATAAAAATTTATAATTTTTTTATATTCTATTGCTACACTTAACATTGCATAGGTGGAATTCCACTATGATCAACATCTTTTGGAATTAGTCTGGGCTTATAAATTTTTCTTTTACAACATTGTTTCCATATTTTAATTCTCATTTCAGAAGCATTATGCATATTAGCAACTGTTCTAACATTTTCTATCATGAGTTTAATTTCAGAAAATGCACTTTGAACAACTAAATTTAAAATATGACAGATACATCTAACATGAAAAATTCACCATGATATGGCAAAGATAGAGTTGTTTTGATAAAATCAACAGGTACATTGTTATTACTTGCATTATCTAGTGAAAGAAAAAATATTCTTTGATCAATTTCTAGTTTCATAAGTTCTCCAATTATTAAATTTGTAATATTAATACCAGTATGTGACTCTTCAATTGCAATAAAAGAAACAACTCTTTTAAACATTTGTTGATTTTCATCAATCCAGTGTGTTATGATACATAAATAACCAGTTTGCACTCTAGATGTCCAAATATCAGAAGTTAAAGAAAATTTACAGTTTAAATTTTTAAAATAAGAAATTATTTTTTCTTTTTCCTCCTGATAATATTTTAAAATATCACGTTGACAGGTTTGACGAGAAAATTTTGTAAATGCAGGATAAAAACCATCTCTAAACAAATCTCTGGTGACCGTTGCGGGCCGTGGCCCGGGCCACCCAGCCCGGTTTTGGTGCCCCGGTCGGCACTGTTCCGGGCTGGGCCCGGGGTCGGACCGGGCGTGTTTTCGCGGGTCCGAACCCGGGCCCGGGCGGCGGACCGGGCGCGTTTTCGCGGGTCCGAACCCGGGCCCGGGCGGCGGGCTTTTTGGAGAACCGTACTTAGATATTAGGGAATTTTTTTTGATGCTTTCAATTCACACGGCCCGCTCGGCCCGGTTTTGGTGCCCCGGTCAGCATTGTTCCGGCCCGGGCCCGGGGCCGGACCGGGCTCGTTTTCACGGGTCCGGACCCGGACCCAGACCCGGGGCCGGGGCCGGGCCGTGGTCTTTTTGAAGAGCCCTACTTAGATATTAGGGGGAAAATTTTAAAATTTTTTGATGCTTTCAATTCACACGTGTGCATTGAAAATTTTCTCATCCGCTCCGCATTAGACCTTTTGTCGGGACAAATGGGGTGCACGAAATCCCCACAGAGAACTGCTCCAATGTTTTGTAGTGTGCGAAGGGAGACAAAGCGTGAGAAACTCTTGACACTAAAACTAACCAAATTAACCTAATTATTGCTTCACCTCACTGTTAGCCACTCATCACTAATCTTGCCTAAACCATAGAAATTGGCCAAATATTATTATGGCAGACTCTACTCCAATTCAACATCACAATTTTCGTTCCTTCCTAATTCTTTAGGCTTAAAAAGGCTGCGATTTTTGTTTCTCGCTTCTCTAGGAGGATTTTTGTTTTATTAACATTTATATTTGGCAAGTGGTAGCCTGTAAGATTAAAAAGATCAGTCCTCAACAAAATTTCGAAGTTCTGCTAAAAGTGGAAAGGGTTTAAGATAGTAAGGGACCAATCTGGACCCAGATCTCACCGGACATACACTTAAGATCGATTCATATCAATGTGTTAAGCAAAGACGAATCTAGAATTGTTGAGCTTTTTTTTTGGTGGGGGGTGGGGGGTGGGGGGTATGGGGGTATGACAAGTTAGAAAGTAAAATAAAATTTGTTATCAGTTAAAGTTAATTTTCTATTTCGTTCATTTCAAAAAGATTGTACTCTACTGTAAATTTGACGATATAAATGATCAAGTGTAAGTCATTCATCCATCTCAATAAGTTAAGAAAATTCAATTATATCTATAGCTAATTAGTTAAGAAAACTAATTGAAAAGCTAATAAATTGCATAAACGGGATGATATAGAGGTTTTAAAATCCATCAAATAATTTACACAATTCAAAAAGATTGTATGTCATAACGGTTGGTGGATTTGCTATCGCAAGGCTCGAGCTGAGACTAAATGCTTGCTCTATGGAAAAACTTGTTGGGATTTTTAGATCTCGCAAAAACCCCAAAATTCACCAAACGCAGTAATTAAATAGAATCACATGAGATTTAACGTGGAAAATCATCAACAGGGGAAAACCACGGGATTAAAACCAATCCGCTATCACCTCCAAATTATAATCTTTTGTTAGGTCTCATGTTTATGAGCCTATTGTCTAATCTAGTTTTGATGATTAACAAACAATTCCTAATGATGTTTTCTAGTATTTGTGTTTTTCTCCAATATGCATCCAGGTCGGAGGTTGGTTGGATTTGTACCTTAACGACGATATTTTGGAGGTTGGTGGATATTCAGAATGAAGCCCTTGCACTCAAAGTCAAAGACTCACTATTGTGCTTCATCCCGCAACCAAGATCGGGCTTCATGAAGATCATTAGCTTGGTATAGCGTGCTTTGAGGTTAGTGGAAATCGGAATGAAGCTTTGCGTTTTCAAGTCAAGATGCACTATCGTGCTTCGTCCCGCTACCAAGATCGAGCTTCACGAATATCATTAGCTGTTGGCCTCTTTGTTTTGATGATGTTTAACAAACAATTTTCCACTAATATTGTTTGTCTAGTATTTGTATATTTCTATTTATTGTAGACAAACAACAAATTGGAGGTTGGATGGATTGCGCTTCAACGATCAAATCCAATGGAGGTTGGCGGAATTGTGGAGTGAAGCCTATGCAATTCAAATTGAAGATCCAAGTTCTAGCTTCATCCGCAAGTGTACCAAGTTGAGCTACATCGAAGATCAATTAAGCTTGGGTATATTTAGTTTAGGTTTTATATTATGCGTGTTAGTACTTTAAGCTCAATCATATATACACACACATATTTGGTTTATATATATATAGTTATATATATACACAAGTTTTGGTTTATGGACTTAACAATCATTGTATACATATTTTATTAAGTCTATAAAATTATTTCATAAGGTTTCAAAACATTGTTTATGTCAAAACATCAAATTTCATGTATATCACATTTTTATGTTTTGGACACACTTACAAAATACATGAGTTTTCACAAATAAAAAACTCAATTTGAGAAATTCTTTTTCTAACATGTTTAATTTCATGTTTATAAATGTTTTTCAAAGTTTTATCAATTTTGAAATTAATTTTTTATGATTATTTGAATTTACAAAATCAAGTTTTCCATAAGCTCATGTTCGTGCACATGTTCGTGCATGTTTTTGCAAAACTGATGCGTTTTCACAATTGGGAAATGCGATTTGAAAATTTTCTTCGTTTACATGTTTATCATAATATATACAAACATTTCCCCAAGTTTTACTAATTTTGGAGTTGTTTTGTTATTTTTAATTGAATTTACAAAACCGAGTTTTCTGCAGTTTTTTTTCCAGAAACTATATATCTGTGTTCAAACATTTATTTCTCTCAACTGGGAAGTGATATTTCAAAAACTCCCACGGTCGACCGCCGATCGCCTAACGGTCATTTTTGTACAGAATCTGATTTCTGATTCTGTGGGCTTTTTGGTCTTTTGTCTGGGGTTTTGGCTGTTGGTTTTTCTTCCTATATAAACCCTCAAACCCCTCTCTACCAGTGCAACTAATGGAATGTTTTAAACAAGTTTAAAAGAGTTTTTAATAAGGGTTTAAGTTTGGTTTAAAGTTTGTTTGATTTATGAAGATTGTTTTACAAGTGGAGGAGATCATCTACATTGATTGAGCTTCATCTTAATCCATCTCTTCATCTTATTTTTTAGATAAGAATTTCTAAACTCATATCTAGCTTTACATTTGCATATTTGTTTGATTATCATTCTTTAAAGCTAGTTTTCATATTGAGTTTAGATTTGATAAATCTTATTGTTACACACACCCACTTGAGCTTATTGTATTTTCATATATATATTATATTTGAGTTGATGAGATTTGTAACAATTGAGTGTGAGCTTACATTGAGTTCTCATCTATTATAGATAACAAATCATTTGTTATATTGTGAGATTGTAAAGTTTTCGGTTAGCTAGAAAACCGAGTGTGAAGTGGAGATATACTCGAGGTGAGGAGCGGATACGTAGGTCGTGGGGACCGAATTCCGTGAATAAAATTGTGAGGTGTAAACGTTATTTGGGTGAGCGTAGAAAACTCGATTGTGATAGTGGATTTCTTCCCGGGAGTGGGGAGCGGAGACGTAGGACGGAAGGTCCGAACTCCATAATCATATTGTGTGTTTGCATTGTTTATATTGCCTACTATCTAGTTTAGATTGTTTACCCTTGTGTCATTTATATATCCTTATATGTATTTCACCATATATCTCATTGCTAGGATATATCCCTTTGTTCATATTACATATTGTCGCTCATAACATATTGTATATCTATCTTGCAAGAATAATTTATTAATAAGTTTTAATTGGCATACAATCGGATTAGATTAGCATAAGACCCTAATCACACCTCCATGTAGGGTCTAACAATTGGTATCAGAGCTTGGTGCTCTTTGATTTAAGGTATAATCGCCTTGAGTTAAAGATCCAAGTTATCTTTTTGTGCTAATCTTGTTTTGATTTTATTTGTATCTTGCTTGCACATATATACATTATGGATTTGTGCTAATCTTGTTTTGATTTTATTTGTATCTTGCTTGCACATATATACATTATGGATATGCACGGTGTACCTTGTTTAGGTTATGCCATTAATATTGCTCCTTGTTTGGATAATTTTCCTTATGCCCAATAGTGTGTTAGATTTAAGCTATTCATTGGATCTAAACATTCTGATTTATGGAAAATTATAGATAATGCTTATATTGTGCCCACTACGAAGAAATCCAAGTGGAATAAAAATGATCATCGAATGTTTACAATGAATAATATTTTGTTAGAATATTTGCTAATGCTTTTGATTCATCTATGTCTAACAAGTTTGTTCATTTTGATAGTGCTTAAAATTTATGGAAATTCATAGAAGTACATCAAGGCAACTTGGAGGAAATCCGACATAGTTTGGAGGATTTTTCTTCAAGTGATCATTGGAGCTTCATCATGCACACGGCCACTAGGCGATAGCCCTAGTGTGGTATGCGATTCCGAACCCTATAATGATTTATCTAGTGATGAACTTGCTTGTGCTAGTAAAAAATTATTGCATTCCTATAACAAATTGCATAAAGATTTTGTTGATTTAGAAAGCAAGCATGTTGCATTAAAATCCGATCATGAGAAGTTAGCTTCCAAATTTGATATCATTACTCAAGAAAATGATGCTCTTAAAGTAAACAATGATATGTTAAATTTGAAAAATAATAATTTGAAATTGGATATTGCTAACTTGACTCATGACAAAAATAATGCCATGTTAGAAGTTAAGAACATAAAAAATGATATTGCTTCTTTTATAAATGACTATTTATGTTCTACTTCTAATAAAAGTGCATATGTGTCTAATAATAAAGGTTTGAATCTTGTGAATAAAATCATTTCATCTTTAGATTCAACTTTGAGAATATGCATTGATAACCATAAGAAGCTTATGAATATGTGTGCCAAGTCTAGTGCAAACAAGTCATCATCCACTCATTATGCACACATATTTAGCAAAGTTTACAAGTGTTCTATTTGCGGCCGTAAATGCCATATAGCTAAATTTTACTATGATGCACACAAACATAAAAATATCAATGCTCCTTATGCATCTCATCAAGTTTCTTCATCACATGTACACACACATGCACCCATTGTTCATCATAAGCATGCTCATGTGTATAGATGTGATCATTGTGGTCGTTTTGGTCATTTGGTCGAATATTGTTTTGATTTGAAAAAGAAATCTCATTTGGTAAATGCTTCTAGTAGACCACATGCTTTTAAATGTGATGTTTGTGGTAGGTTTGGACATCTTGCTAAATTTTATTTTGATATGCAAAAAGCTTCTAAGTTGCAATATGTTTCAAATAGACCATTGTTTAAGAATGTTTCTCATTTGTAAAATATTTCTAAAAGACAATCTTTATTTGCAAATGATTCCCGTGCACGAGCTAATGGTCCACAAAAAAATGAATCTCTTTCATTGCACAAATTGCAATCGAAAGGGTCATTTAAGTGATTATTGCTTAGACCGTGTTAGTGCACCACATGTGCCCAAGAGGGTTCATAACCCTAGGGCTTTGAGCTTAAATGATAGGGGGTCATGTCCCTAAACTTTTTGGTACCAAGAATTCTTGGGTACCAAAACAAATTTGATTTTTAAACCAAGAATTTTAGTATTTTTCTTTTTCTTTTTCTTGGTTTTGAAAAACGTGTTCTAAACTTTTTATATGAAAATAATTTTTAATTGATCAAATCTTTTTCTTGGTTTTGAAAAACGTGTTCTAAACTTTTTATATGAAAATAATTTTTAATTGATCAAATCTTTTATTTTCATGATTATTTGTTTCGATTTTGATGAGAGCTAGGTTTGTGTTTATATAACCCCCCGGGTTTATTGGGTGTTTATTCCCAAATCTTGTTTACCGGGTGCTTAAATGTTTATATGGGTTGTTACTAGCTCAAGAGCTAGATATGGTTGCCTCTCTTGATTTTTTTTTTAAATACTCTTAAAGATGATTTTTAGTTTTTAAATCCATAGTTCATGATTCTTGTATGTTACTTTTGAACTATGAAAATTTTGCTTTGATTTGTTCTTTTGAATTTATTGTATAAGCACAATAGATGATTCAAATTTCAAATATGCTTTATAATGTATTCTTTATGTGGTTTGATTAAGTTTTACAAAGAATTTTTTTTATTGATCAAACATTATTTTTGGAATTAAAATTTGATTTATGATTTTATTTGGTTAATTTGTTTTTATTTGAAAACTTTTTGCATGATTCCCATGTTGCTCTTCTTTTGATTTCATAAATCTATTTTTTACACTATGTTTTTATAATTGTGTAATGAGACACTTCTTTTATAAATGATATATCTATATGTGTCCCCATTATCCTCTTGTATGTGAGTAATATTTAGCATATTTTTTCATCTATGCTTGCTCACATGTTTTGCCTTGCTCTTTACTTTATATACTCCATATGATATTTTGATAGGGGGAGCAATCCCTATATATATTTTTTATACTCACCCATGTTTATATGTAGGGGGAGCTTTCGATCTCTTCATCTTTTTGTCCCCTTTTTTATGTTGTCAGAGGGGAAGAAATATTATGAGTATATTCTTTTTATTTATATGCATGATAATTACAATATTGTATATTCATTTCCTTTCATGCATATATCCTTTTTTGTAAATTATTTGTCATCATCAAAAAGGGGGGAGATTGTTGACGTCTTTATTTTGATGATGTTTAACAAACAATTTATCACTGATATTATTTGTCTAGTATTTGTATATTTCTATTTATTATAGACAAACAACAAATTGGACGTTGGATGGATTGCGCTTCAACGATCAAATCCAATGGAGGTTGGCGGAATTGTGGAGTGAAGCCTATGCAATTCAAATTGAAGATCTAAGTTCTAGCTTCATCCGCAAGTGTACCAAGTTGAGCTACATCGAAGATCAATCAAGATTGGATATATTTAGTTTAGGTTTTATATTATGTGTGTTAGTACTTTAAGCTTAATCATATATACACACACATATTTGATTTTTATATATATAGTTATATATATACATAAGTTTTGGTTTATGGACTTAACAATCATTGTATACATATTTCATTAAGTCTATAAAATTATTTTATAGGGTTTCAAAACATTGTTTATGTCAAAACATCAAATTTCATGTATATCACATTTTTATGTTTTCGACACACTTACAAAATACATGAGTTTTCACAAATGGAAAACTCAATTTGAGAAATTCTTTTCCTAACATATTCAATTTCATGTTTATAAATGTTTCTCAAAGTTTTATCAATTTTGGAATTAATTTTTTATGATTATTTGAATTTACAAAATCAAGTTTTTAATAAGCTCATGTTCGTGCACATGTTCGTGTATGTTTTTGCAAAACTAATGCGTTTTCATAATTGGGAAATGCGATTTGAAAATTTTCTTCGTTTACATGTTTATCATCATATATACAAACATTTTCCCAAGTTTTACTAATTTTGGAATTGTTTTGTTATTTTCAATTGAATTTATAAAATCGAGTTTTCTGCAGTTTTTTTTTCAGAAACTATATATCTGTGGTCAAACATTTATTTCTCTCAACTGGGAAGTGATATTTCAGAAATTCCCACAGTCAACCGTTGATCGCCTAACGGTCATTTTTGTATAGAATCTGATTTCTGATTCTGTGGGCTTTTTGGTCTTTTGTTTGGGGTTTTGGCTGTTGGTTTTTCTTTCTATATAAACCCTCAAACCCCTCTCTACCAGTGCAACCAATGGAATGTTTTAAACAAGTTTAAAAGAGTTTTTAAAAAGGGTTTAAGTTTGGTTTAAAGTTTGTTTGGTTTATGAAGATTGTTTTACAAGTGGAGGAGATCATCTACATTGATTGAGCTTCATCTTAATCCATCTCTCCATCTTGTTATTCAGAGAAGAATTTCTAAACTCATATCTAGCTTTATATTTGCATATTTGTTTGATTATCATTCTTTAAAGCTAGTTTTCATATTGAGTTTAGATTTGATAATTCTTATTGTTACACACACCCACTTGAGCTTATTATATTTTCATATATAGTATATTTGGGTTAATGAGATTTGTAACAATTGAGTGTGAGCTTATATTGAGTTCTCATCTATTGTAGAGAAAAAAATATTTGTTATATTATGAGATTATAAAGTTTTCAGTTAGGTAGAAAACCGAGTGTGAAGTGGAGATATCCTCGAGGTGAGGAGCGGAGACGTAGGTCGTGGGGACCGAAAAGTGGAGATATCCTCGAGGTGAGGAGCGGAGACGTAGGTCGTGGGGACCGAACTCCGTGAATGAAATTTGAGGTGTAAACGTTATTCGGGTGAGCGTAGAAAACCCGGTTGTGATAGTGGATTTCTCCCCGGGAGTGGGGAGCGGAGACGTAGGACGAAAGGTCCGAACTCCGTGATCATATTGTGTGTTTGCATTGTTATATTGCCTACTATCTAGTTTAGATTGTTTACCCTTGTGTCATTTATATATCCTTGTATGTATTTCACCATATGTCTCATCGCTAGGATTTATCCCTTTGTTCATATTACATATTCTTGTTCATAACATATTATATATCTATCTTACAAGAATAATTTATTAATAAGTTTAATTAGCATAAAATCAGATTAGATTAGCATAAGACCCTAATCACCCCCCTCTAGGGTCTAACATTAGCTTGGTACAGTGTTTATTAGTCTTAGTTTTATACTTTATGTGTTTAATACTTGAAGCTCAAATTATACACACACACTTTTGATTTAACACATTATACGCATTTTTGGTTTATTGACTTTATGATACAGTTTTACATCTTTTTCAAAGTCTATAAATCCATTAAAATTAATCTCAAAACTTGTTTGAAAGAATTTCATCAAAATCAAGTGTTTTAGCAATTTCATATTTTGACCGTATTTGCAAAATGATGAGTTTTCACAAATGAGAATTGATATTTTAAAAATTTCTCTTCTAACATGTTTATTTTCATGTGTATAAATATTTTCCCAAAATTTACTAATTTTGGAGTTGATTTAATATTTTTAAACGAATTTAGAAAACCATCTTTTCAACAATTTCTGTATAAATGCTGTGCATGTTATCAGTCGACTGATTGAAGAAATCAGTCGACCGACCAGAGAAATTTTTATAGTCTGTGTTTTACAGACAAATCAGTTGACCGATCAAGATGATCAGTCGACCGATCAATAGTCATTTTTGTATAACGGCTAGTTTTTGTTTTTTGGTTGTTTGAGAGTCTATAAAAAGTCCTCAAGCGTTATTTATTCTAAAGAAGTTTATTAGGCTGTTTTACTGCAAGATTTTGAGAAAAATTAAATGTTTGTTATGTGAAGAGAGTTTCACGAAGAGAAGGATTTTAATTTCATCTTTGAGGAGTGTTTGGGGTGAAAGTTGAAATCTTCATTGAGGTGTTCATTACAACTTTAGTCGTTATAATGAACACAAAAAGATAGTCTTTTTATAAGACTCTTACACAATGAAAACTAAAAATTATAACTCTCGTCAAAACAAACACAACAGATATTTATCACTCGCTGTTTGCGTGGGATCTTTGCTTGTGTCGGGGACGTTAATATCCGTGGACTACCAAGCGATCAGATCAATCCAGAGTTCTGTTGATTCGATAAGGAATCAAGAAACTAAAGCAATTATCTCAGCAACAGCGAGATAATCACTCCTCTCGAGATCGTAGCTAGGTACAATCTCAAGGGAAGGAACCGGGCTATGGATCTGACGAACTCATCTTCCTTATATTGAAGAACTCGATCCGATCTCCTCCTCCTCTCTGAAATTCGTGCTCCTCAGTCTCTGATTCAGCAGGGCTCCACCAAGCCTCAAGAATTCTAGATCTGTGCAAATAAAGGCCCTAGGGCTATATTTATAGGCTTCAGGACCTCCATTTTTGGATAAGAACGATCAATTCACTCTTATCCTCAGTTATAACCACTTTATCACATTCTAGGATAACATTAGATCAGTTTGAATAAATCCAGGCAGTTAACAGTAAAAAAAACAACTCAAAACAGCATTTTGGGGTCTGCAGACACCCACGGTGTCTCGCCCTTGGCCGAGACACTCGTGGTGTCTCCGCTAAGGTCTGGGGCATTGTTTTGTGCGTCTCGTCCGTTTCCACCGTATCTTCGTCGTCCGAACTCGGAATTGCGTGATTCAAAGTGCGAAGGAAAGCTGATGAGGAGATCTATAAGCTCTCATAGTTGAATTACATGTCAAGTAGATAGGACATGAGGGGCGCTTTGTCTTTTGTAAGTGAAGCGTAGCTCCCGATCAGTTTGTATCTTCGTTATTCTGCAGTTCCGTTGCTTCACACAGTTCGTCGACTTACTTCATGCACTCGTCAACATTAATTAAGCTTCTGTGACTCAGATAGTGGCATTCATCATCTTCTCTATGCTTTGAGCTGCGTACGAGAGCCCGTAGGTAATTTTTGATACCTACAGATACCCCCTCGAAAGTGTTTCAGTCTCATTTCTTTTATAGAAGGGTCTAAAATACTTTGGATGTGATCGGTCTAACCTTCAGTTGGTGTGAAAGAACCTGTAGTCAGCTTCAATCTTTGACTTCTTTGATTTTTAGTCTATTCAAAATTTTGATGAATAACTGAAGTTCTTCCGGCGCTGTGTTTATCGTCTGGCCGTCGTTGAAGTCTTGAATCAAAATTGCTGAGTTGGTTTGGCTCGTGACATTGAGTTGACTTTGAACTGATTATCTCCGTCATAACGCATTCACCGGTGTTGACTCAGAGCTACGCGTTGACTGGCATTGACCTTAGGGTTTTGCATCGACCGGTATTGACTTTCATCGCAACACATTGACTGGCGTTGACCGGTGTTGACCTTAGGGTTTTGCATCGATCGGCGTTGACCTTCGGGTTTCACATTGATCGGTGTTGACTTTCATCATAACGCGTTGACTGGCATTGACTTAGGGCTACGCGTTAACTAGCGTTTACCTTAGGGTTTCGCATCGACCGACGTTGACTTTCATTGCAATGTGTTGACTGGCGTTGACCTAAGACTACACATTAACTGGCGTTGACCTTAGCGTTTCACATCGATCAGCATTGACCTTAGGGCTTCATATCGACCGGTATTGACTTTTTATCGCAACTGGCGTTGACTTTCATCATAACGCGTTGACTGGCGTTGACTTTCATCATAACGCGTTGACCGGTGCCTACACAGTTTATGCTCTTAAGGCATTGGAGCATCACGATCCTAAATGTTGGGGCTACAGGACCAACTGTTAAAGCTGATTCATTTGCATGAATGGATCTTATCCTGAAGTTTTCGGATCCTTGAGTCACGAGACCAATTAATGGAGCTGGTGCATCAATGACTATCGTATTTATAGAATTTTTAGCAAATTCTCAGTCATCAACGGGTTTGATTAGCCTTTACCGAATACCGTTTGAGTCGGGCTAGCATGCAGATTGTTTAAATTCGTTCCGCACGAAATATTATGCTAAAAGAGTTAACTCTTTTAGTGCTATAATATTGAATACGTAGACTTCGTCTTTCTCCCATAAAAAGACTAAATGGTAACACGTATTAGACGTAGACTTAGGATTTTTGGTAAATCCTTAGCCTTTAACGGATTTGGCTTGCCTTTACCGATTACCGTTTGAATCGGGCTTGCATGCGGATTGTTTAAGTCTGTTCCGCATGTGACGTTGTGCTAAGAGAGTTAACTCTCTTAGTACTATGATATTGAATATATAGACTTTGTCTTTCTCACGAGAATAGACTACCCAGTAACGCGTGTTAGGCGTTGACTTATCCCTACTTAGGCTTCGGGATAAAAGTTCCCAGACTTGGATTCTGGTGTCTTCTTCAATCGGTGAAAGACTAAACCAACAACACGTATTAGGCGCTGACTTATCCCTACTTAGGATTCGGGATAAAATTCCTCGCGTGTGTAAGGCGCAGATTTTGAGAGTTGAAATGGTAGTGTCTTCTCTCGGGTCAAAGACGAACCCGATACTAGAGAGGAAGAATTTTATATTCTATCTCCAGTTACAAGGAAAGCTCAAAGTGGGATCTCCACTTCGAGAATCTAAAGAGTGAAACTAAGAGTAGGACCTCCACTCTGAGAATCGAAAAGATTTGGATAATCCTAACTGTAGGAAGGTTTGATTACCGAACTAATGGTGAATTTCTCGTTTATCGAGAGTGAATTGTGGTTTTGGCCCTAACTGTAGGAAGGTTTGACCAAACGGGAGTTTAAGGTAACCCTAACTGTAGGAAGATTTGATCACTCGATTTGAAAGTGGACCTTTTATTTATGGAAGGAATCGAGAGGAGATTTTGGTTTTGGCCCTAACTGTAAGAAGGTTTGACCAAATGGGGGGTTTGAGCGATTCTAAGTGTTTAAAGGTTTGATCGTTCAATTTACGGACCTCTCGTTTATGGAAAGAATCGAGAGGGGGTTTTGATTGTGGTCCTAACTGTTTAAAGGTTTGACCAAGTAGGAATAAAAGTATAAATCACAGTGGGAGTGTTGACTTGTATGAATCACTCAGTGGGGGGTTTTTGATGTCAAATGACGAGATCTTGACATGGAGGGGATTTGATAATCGCAATAGACCGTTCGAATTAAAATTTTTAGTGCTATGTCAGGACTTTAAGAGCGGGAGTTTAGTGTTTATCACTTTATTTACAATGGCCGGGTTATCTCTAAGAATATTATATGTAACATTCTTCTGGAAACTTCCTATTACATGAATTATCCACCCCCAGCTTTCTTTGCGAAACTGGGTCCAATGAAGAACACATTGTCCTCAATCACATGTTCGGGTTATCCTTAAGAATATAAGATTCTTCAGGAACTTTCCGTCAAAGGTAGGAAACAGTTTAGACTCATATACCTATTGGAGTATGCATGGAACAGTTTAACCTCATACACCTGATGGAGGATGGAGAAGCAGTTTATACTCGTATACTCTTTGGAGTCTTGATACAGATTAATTTAGCGCTATGATGCCAGCTTCAACCAAGATTTGGATGCTATTCTTGAGTGCGAAACAAACCTTGGTGGGATGAAGGATCTTCCTGTGGTACACACAGTACTTTAGATCCGAAGTATTATTAGCTTCCTCCTGATTTGTCATAGGTGGCAGCTTGATCTTGTTGTTTTTTAGGAGGAATTAAAAAATGATCGAAATGTCTTCATCCTTGAAGGAGTACTCTTTTTAGAGTCTTGGATCTGAAGTCTTTCGCTATCCCCCGGGTTGCTGCTGTGACGTCTGATTAATATCAACAGCTGGTGCAGCTGCCTTCCCCTTTCCACGGGAGGCAAAGTTTGATTTTGGAGGGTTAGCCGTTGATTGGCTTCTCTAGGCTTTCTTCCTTTTGAGGAAGCATTCGGCCTGCTCTTCGCGCACCTTCAACTCTCTCCAAGTCTTGGACGGTGCTACTCCCATAACTACCAAGATATCAATGGATAGGTTATTATAACAGGTTTGGAGGATGAAGTTTTCTATGACTGGATCTCGGCAATTCATTACCTTATTTTCGGAAGCGCTTGACGAAGTCGTCGATCGTCTCTTCATCTTCCAATTTCTCATCAAAGAGCATCCTAATTTATACCTCGATGTCATCATCTAAGAAATTATCAAGAAATGAGCTTTCCATGTCATCCTAGCTGTTGACGCTTCCAAGCTTGAGACGGCGGTACCAATCAAAGGTAACCCTACGAAGGGTGCCCACGAATGACCGAACCATCAAAGCTTCATTGCTAGAAATCATGCCCAAGTGTGACTTTAAGTAGATTAGATGTTGAGTGGGCGAGCCCTTCCCGTCGAACGACATGAAGTTGATCAGGTTAAACTTCACCGGGTACAGGGACGACCTGTCCTACTCTCTCGGGTAAGGACACAGAATGCCGGTCTTCTTCACCTCTCAAGCAGACATCAGAGCATTGATTTTGCTCTTGAGTTTTTTCATCTTTTCGTCCTCGTCTGTATCATGCTTTAGACGATTTCTGAGAGGAACAACACGGCCACCCCTGGCATTATCATCTTCGGTGGGACCACCCCCAGCATTTTGATTAATGAGAGGGTTATCAGTATTAAGGTGTTCGTCAACGTCTGAATCGTTACCTGCTTGGTTAGCAATGTTGTGACGGTTGGATTCACCAAGTTGATTGGACAGAGCCCGAATCTGTTGGTCATGCTCTTCCTTCATCCGCATCATGGTCATTTCCAATTCGAACTTAAAGTTCTATTTTTGCTTAGCCAAAGCATCCTCGATGATTTTGGCCATTTGCTCGGTGTTGATCATAAGTGCGTCACGAGATTGTCCTGGGCTGGATACCGTATTGTCAAAAGCGATTGCAGAGTTAGCATCTGATGCTTCATTATCTGAGGATAATGCCCTCTGTATTCTCTGATAATTCCTTTGTCTAACGGTTCCCAATCACAACCGGGTTAGATGATGCGATATGAGAGGGTTAGAACTAGAAGGCCGAGTTGACTTTCCTCTATCAGCCATGTTAGTTGTGACTTTTTGAAGTTCGTCATCTTGAACGGCTGACCGTTTCTTACGGAAACGCATTGGCTTGGTTTTCGTCACTTCGGAGGAAAGACTTTAGGATACCAAGACCCTCTGTAGAGCGGTCTTGGAGCAGCTACATGTTGATAATACTGTCTTAATAAGTTTGGCGCATGGACAGTGAAAGTCCGTCCCCCATGTATCTCTCTTTTGAGATCTATTCGTACCCCCAGCCTGATAGTACAACTCATCAGCGTGATGACCAAAGCAATCTATCGTGTATTGGCACGACTTCTCAGGTATAACATCATCGTCTGATAAACACATTTCCTTCTGAGGATTTGCTGCCTTGTTGGAATTTGCAGGAGTCACACATTTGGAATCACATGAAGGTGAAACCCTAACGGGCTCCTGGTCTTCTGTACGAACTCCCAAGGAGGTGGTTACAGAAACAGTCTTATTGGGAGGTTGTGTACGACCCCCAGTTTGAAGAGTCGCTTGGGATTTGGTCACATGTCCTAAATGATCTTTGATAGGAGTTTTGCCTCGATCTTTGTGTAGAGGACCTAGACGATCCTTCAATGGAATTCTGAATTTGGAGAGATCCACTCTGCCGTAGGGTTTCGTCGGAGGTGCGGGAGAAGGAGGAGTGGGATCTGAAGTTGACGAAAGCCGAATAGTAACTTTGTCTGCTTTTGCCTTAGGCGCTGATTTGACTTTTTACACCCAAACCCGTTTATACTTGGGTGATTTCTTAACCGCCTCTTCTTTCTGTATTTCTTGTGCTTTTCGCACAAGGATCCGGGCATGCATAAGGAGTGCGCAGCACTTATGAATGCGCTCCTCCAGAGTGGAACGGTTCCGTTCGACACGAATCATTCGCTAGTAGGTGATTTGGAGAAGAATCCCAAAGTTTTCTGTGACGATGGTTTAGCCACTTGGCGTCTCCTAGACTTCAGATCCGCTTGGTAGCAGAGCCCATCCACTTGCTCCAAAACCTTAGAAAATTAGTGGGCAAAATGTTGGTGGCGCCTTTGATGAGCCCTCTTTCATAAAGTTGGCGCACCTTTAGCAATCAACTCCTTAATGGAGGCGGTGTTCGGATCTGCGGCTTTGACTTCATTGGACGTCGGCGGATCATTGCAAGGTGCAACTGCAACAGCAGTAGCGGGGAGATCACCTTCTTGGGTCTTCAAATCTGAAGACCAACGGATCTTCCGGGAGGAGGAGACCTTTCTACACTTGCGAGGAGAGGCGGATCTGGAGGAGAAGGAGGAGACGTACTCCTCGAACTTCTATTGGTCGAACTCGTATTCGACCTTTTCAGCCACGAGGATCTTGATCGTCGGCTATGGCATGACAGCCTTGGTAGTAAGGCTGTTGGCTCCCACTGTGGTCGCCAGCTTGTTTGGGATGAAAGTTGAAAGATTCATTGAGGTGTTCATTATAACTTTAGTCGTTACAATGAACACAAAAGGATAGTCTTTTTATAAGACTCTTACACAATGAAATCAAAAAATTATAACTCTCGTCAAAACAAACACAATGGACGTTTATCACCCGCTGTTTGCGTAAGATCTTTGCATGTGCCCGAGATGTTAATATCCGTGGACTACCAAGCAATCAGATCAATCTGGAGTTTCGTTGATTCACGAATGAATTAAGAAACGGAAGCAATTATCTCGGCAACAGCGAGATAATCACTCTTCTCAAGATCGCAGGTATGTACGATCTCAATGGAAGGAACTGGGCTATGGATCTGACGAACTCCTCTTCCTTATATTGAAGAACTCGATCTAATCTCCTCCTCCTCTCTGAAATTCATGCTCCTTAGTCTCTAATTCAGCAGGGCTTCGCCAAGGCTCAAGAATTCTAGATCTGTGCAAATGAAGGCCCTAGGATTGTATTTGTAGGCTTCAGGACCTCCGTTTTCGGATAAGAATGGTTGATTCACTCTTATCCTCAGTTATAACCATTTTATCACATTCTAGGATAATATTAGATCAGGTAGAACAAATCCAGGCGGTTAACTGTCGAAAAACGGCTCAAAATAGCGTTTTTAGGTCTGCGGACACCCGCGGTGTCTCAGCCACAACCGAGACACCTTGGGTGTCTCGACCACAACCGAGACACTTGCGGTGTCTCCGCTAAGTCCCGGGGCATTGTTTTGTGCGTCCCGTCCGTTTCCGCCGTATCGTCGTCGTCCGAACTCGGAATTGCACGATTCAAAGTGTGAAGGAAAGCCAACGAGGAGATCTACAAGCTCCCATGGTTGAATCACATGTAGAGTAGATGGGAAACGAGGGTGCTTCATCTTTCATAAGTGAAGCGTAGCTCCCGATCAGTTCGTATCTTCGTTATTCTGCAGTTCCGTTGCTTCACACGGTTTGTCGACTTACTTCATGTGCTCATCGATGTCAATTAAGCTTCTGTGACTTAGATAGTAATGTTCATCATCTTCTCTCTGCTTCGAGCTGCGTGCAAGAGCCAATAGGTAATTTTTTACGCCTACAAGGAGTTTTACCTCAAATCCTCATCTCTCTTTGTTTAGAGAAGATTTACTAAACTCATTATCTAGTTTATTTTCATTTTGATTCTCATATATATGTACTAGATTAATTTGAGTTTAATTTAGTTTTACTCATTGTTTACGTACACACTCATTTGAGCTTAAGTATTTCACATTTAGTATATTTGGGTTGTGAGAGTGTTTCATTGAGAGTGAGCTTTCAATTCGTTCTCATTTGTCTTAGAGAACAAATCATTTTTTGGCACTTATTTGTTGAACACGTTGTAATACACAAGAACACTTAGATGAGTGGTTGGAAAAAGACCAGGGTTAATTCCAAGAGGAGTGGGTTGGTAGTAAAAGTCTAGGGAGAGGTTGTAAATCTAAACACTTGAGAAAGGTAACACGAGTAGTCCAACACTTAGAGGAGTGTGGCTTGTGGGATTGATAACGTGTGTATTGTAAAAGTTATTGGTGATCTTTGAAAACCGTTATTGTGTAGTATTTGTGATATAGTGGAGATCTCCTCAAGGTGAGGAGCGGAGACGTAGGTCGAGTGTTAGACCGAACTCCGTGATCATATTGTGTGTTTGTATTTTGGCTTTGGCGTATTATTCTTGTGCCTATTCTTATATCGCCCATTATCTCATTGTTTATCGCCTATTGTCTCTTGTTTATCCTTGCATAATCTTATTGTATATCATATTTTTTATAAGTTTTTTATATTTGGCATCTAAAATCGGATTTATAAGTTTTACCTTTAGAAAGGCGCATATCTTATTGTATATCTTATTGTTTATCGCCTACTCAAATGGTGCATATCGCCTTATTACCAAGGAAGACTCTTGGCTCATGATGCCGATAAACGGGAAATTCCTGAAAAAGTACTACCCTTAGTACATTCGGCATAACCCATGTCACGGGAAGTTCCCGGAAGAATACTATGTGGGGTATTCTTAGGGATAACCCGATAGTTACAAAAGGGATAAGCAAATCTCTATTTGATCTCTGAACGTCCTCAATGCAGAATATATCTCATTTTCGAGATTTAGTTCACCAATTTTCATGAATTCTTTTGCTGAGATGAGATTTGACCATTTTGACAGATCAATCTTTCCTCACAAAATCACCCACTAATCAAATCAATTAACGGTGGGCCCACCAAAATTCCTATCCGCCAATTCTTGGCGATTTTCAAAACTTGATGTGTTAAGTCCTGATCACTTAACATCAAAATCCTCCATCGAGTGGCTAGTACAAGTCGGTAATTCTACTGCTATCTGTATTCTACTCCCATTGCTTTCAGGTCAAACCTATAAAAGTTAGGACCAAAGCCAAAATCCCTTCTCGATTCCTTCCATGAACGAGAGGTCCACTTTCAAATTGAGCAATCAAACCTATAAAAATTAGGATTGCTTCCAACCTCACTTGATCAAACCTGCAGATAGTTAGGACCAAGATCAGGTCATCCCTTTCGATAAACGAAATGTTTCCACATTTTCCTTTTCAGCTAAACCTATAAAAGTTAGGGTTGAAATCATAATTTCACCTCAATAAATGAGGAACTCTTTTCTTGGATTAAGCAACCAATCCTATAAAAGTTAGGGTTGCTTGAATCTTTCCGATTCTCGGAGTGAAGATCCCACTCCTAGTTTCACCTTTTCAGATTCTGGGGTTGGAGATCCCACCTCGAGTCTCCTTTGCAACTGGAGATAGAATATAAAATTTTTCCTCTTTAGTTTTGGGAGATAGAATATAAAATTCTTCCTCTCCTACTCTGGGTTTGTCTTTACCTTTAGAAAAGGCACATTTCTTAACTTCAAATTCGTGCACTTCATGCACGGGGGATTTTATCTCAAACCCTAAAATAGAGATAAGTCTGCATCTAACACATGCTGTCGGTTTAGTCTTTCACCGAATGAAAAGACACCAGAATACGAGTCTGGAGAATTTTATCCTAAAGCCTAAGTAAGGATGAGTCAGCGCCTAACACGCGTTGCCGGGTAGTTTATTCCCGAGACAAGGACAAAGTCTACGGTTTTAATATCGTAGCACTAAAAGAGTTAACTCTCTCAGCATAACGTCACATGTGAGACGGGTTTTAATAATTCACATGCTAGCCCGATTCAAACGGTAGTCGATAAAGGCACATCAAATCAGTTGAAGGATGAGGATTTGCCAAAAATCCAAAGTCTACGTCTAACACATGTTGCCGGTTTAGTCTTTCACCGAATAAAAAGACACCAGAATACAAGTCTGGGGATTTTTATCCTGAATCCTAAGTAAGGATGAGTCAGCACCTAACACGCGTTGCCGGGTAGTCTATTCCCGTGATAAAGACAAAGTCTACGTATTCAATATCATAGCATTAAAAGAGTTAACTCTTTTAGCACAACGTTACATGCGGAACGGACTTAAATAATTCGCATGCTAGCTCGACTCAAGCGGTAATTGGTAAAGGCACGTCAAATCTGTTGATGGCTGAGGATTTGCCAAAAATCCTGAGTCTGCATCTGATACATGCGGCCGGGTAGTCTATTCCCGTGAGAAAAATGAAGTCTACATATTCAATATCATAGCACTAAAAGAGTTAACTCATTTAGCACAACGTCATATGCGGAACAGACTTAAACAGTTCGCATGCTAGCCCGACTCAAACGGTAGTCGGTAAAGGCTCATCAAACCCGTTGATGGCTGAGGGTTTGCCAAAAATCCTATATATGCAAGACTCATTGACGCACCAGCCCCAGTAGTTGGTCTCGTGATTGGAGCATCCAACAACTTTGGGATAAGATCCATACATACAGATGAATCAGTTTTCATAGTTGGTCCTGCAGCTCCGACATTTGGGACCGCCATGCTCTAATGTCTTAAGAGCTTAAACTGTGTAGACTCCAACAAATGTACGAGTATAAACTATGTTAACAGCGATCGATCTGAAACCCTAAGGTCAACGTCGGTCAACGCGTGATCCTAGGTCAACGCCAGTCAACGCGTTGTGACGAAAAGTCAACGTCGGGTGACCCGAAATCCTAGGTCAACACCGATCAACGCGTAACCCTAGGTCAACACAAGTCAACGTGTTGCAATAAAAAGTCAACGCCTGGTGATCCGAAACCCTAAGTCAATACCGGTCAACATCGGTCAACGCGTAACCCTAGGTCAACGTCAGTCAACGTGTTGTAATGAAAAGTCAACGTCTAGCGATCCGAAACCTTAGGTCAACGCCGGTCAACGCGTAACCCAAGGTCAACGCCAGTCAACGTGTTACGATAAAAAAGCCAACGTCTGATGACCCAAAACCCTAGGTCAACGCGTAAGCCTAGGTTAACGCTAGTCAACGCGTTATAATGAAAAGTCAATGCCGAGCGATCCGAAACCCTAGGTCAACGCCAATCAACGCATTATAATGAAAAAGTCAATGTCGGGCGAGCCGAAACCCTAGGCTAACGCCAGTTAACGCATAACCCTAGGTCAACATCAGTTAACGCGTTATGATGAAAGTTAACACAAATCAATATATCGTGATGGAGATGGTCAGTTCAAAGTCAACTCGACGATACGAGCCTAAATAACCTCACTAGTTTTGATTCAAGACTTCGACAACGGCCAGACGATAAACGTAGCGTCGAGAGAACTTCAGTCATTCGTCAAAATATCGAATAGATTGAAAATCAAAAGAGTTAAGAATCAAAGCTAACTACGGGTCCTTTTACACTGACTGAAGGTTGGACCGATCATATCCAAATTATTTCATGCTCATCTATAAAAGAAACGAGACTGAAACACTTTGGAGGGGGTATCTGTAGGCGTCAAAAATTTCCTATAGGTCCCCACACGTAGCTCGAGATAGAGAGAAGATGATGAACATCGCTATTCAAGTCACAGAAGCTTATTTGACGATGACAAACGCATGAAGTTAGTCGACGGACCATGTGAAGCAACAGAATTGCAGAACAATGAGAAAACGAACTGATCGGGAGCTCCGCGTCACTTACGAAAGACGAAATACCTCCCATGTCCCATCCACTCCACAGATGATTCAATCATGGGAGCTTATAGATCTTCTCGACGGCTTTCCAATGCATCTTAAATCGTAATTCCGAGTTCGGATGAAGAAAATACGACAGAAACGGACGGAATGCGCAGACCGAGCCTTGAGCCAAAGTCCAGACACCCTTTGGTGTCTCGACCAACCCGAGACACCCAAAGGTGTCTCGGACCTTATAGAGCAGGTTTGACTATGATTCGCTTCGAATCTGAAGAAACTCAAAACATGAAAGTTGTAGATCTCCTTGTTAGATTTTTAATGCATTTTGGATTAACTCATTCTAAAATCATATGAGAAATATAAAGCCAAAATACCAAAGATAGTATAAACTGCCTTAGAATTCCGAGATAGTGTTGGTGTCTAAAAGAAGAATAACGATTTTAGCCATGATTTAATTCGAATCTGAAGAAACTCAAAACATAAAAGTTGTAGATCTCTTTATCATCTTTCCAACGCATCTAGAATCAGATCATTTGGAGAATATATGAGAAAGTTAAGACCAAAATACCCAAGATACTCACTGGTGTCTCGGCCAGACCGAGACACCCACTGGTGTCTCGGCCAGGCCAAGACACCCACAAGTGTTTCGGCCAAGTCGAGACACCCACAAGTGTCAGCAGACCCTAAAATGCTGTTTTTGACAGTTTTAAGCTGTTTTTCGATGTTAACCACCTCAATTTATTCTAACTGATCTGAATCTATCCAAGAACTTGGTTAAGTAGTTATAACTGAGGATAAGAGGGAATCAGACATTCTTATCTGAAAACAGGGATCCCCAAGCCTATAAATATAGCCGTAGGGCCTTTATTTTTTTGGATCTGGAATTCTCGAGCGTTGGCGAAGCCCTGCCGGACTGAGGACTGAAGGTGCATGAATTTCAAAATAGAGGAGGAGATTGATCGAGTTCTTCAGTGTAGGAAAGAAGAGTTCATTAGATCTGCAGTTCTCGTGTTCATCCCTTAAGATTACCCCGTTATGGTAATTTTAAGAAGAGCAATTATCTCGCTGTTGCTGAGATAAGTGTTTCGACTTCTTGATTCCTTCGCGAATCGACGAAGCTTCAGATCTGATCTGGTCGCTTGGTAGTCCATGGATATCAACGTCCCCATCACCGGCCAAAAACCTACGCAAGCAAGAGCCGATAAATGAATCTTGTGTTTATTTTCAAGAAAGTTGTAATCTTTTACTTTTATTATTTAAATTCGTTGTAAATGACTAAAGTTATAATGAAATCGATAATGAAAACGATTTTCGACAAAAACAAGCTGGCGACCACAGTGGGAGTGGGAGTACAAATTATAGTTGGAGTGTTGACTTGTACAAGTCGCTCAGAAGGGGTTCCTGGTGTTAAGTGACAAATTCTTAACACGGAGGGGTTTGATAATCTTCAATGATCAGGATATTAAAATTCTGAATACTATGTCCGGACTCTAACAATGAGAATGTTGAGTGCACAGACGTAGCGAGAGTTTGAGTGGGAGTTTCTTTTTCATCACCTTCTTGTAGTGACTGGGTTATCCCTAAGAATACATTATATAGAATTCTCTCGGAAACTTCCCGTTACATGAATTATCCACCCCCAGCTTTCTTTGCAAAACTGGGTCTAATATTGTACTCAGTTGCATGATCGGGTTATCCTTAAGAATACCATGCATGGTACTCTCCAGGAACTTCCCGTGAAAGAAAGGAAACAGTTTAGACTCATATACATATTGGAGTATCAGGGATCAGTTTAACCTCTTATACCGGTTAGAAGATTGAGAAGCAATTTATACTCGTATACTCTTCGGAGTGGTGCACCGTCATTCGGCTTATTCTAGCTTTATGGCGCTAGAGTCGATTACAGCTTGAATCTTGTTCTTTAGACTGAAACAAATCTCAGTAGGATGGAGAACCCTCCTGTGATACGCACAGCAGTTTGGGTCCGTAATCCTCTTAGCTCTCTCCTGATCTTGAATAGGTGGTAGCTCAATCTCACCGTTATTCAGGAGGTACTCGAAAATACCCGGAACTTCCTCATCCTTGAAAGAGTACTCTTTTTGGAGTCCCGGATCTGGAGCCCTTTACTACTTTTGAGGTTGTTGTTGTGACGTCTGATTATTATCACAAGCAATCGCAGGCATTGACTGTTGGCTTCTTTCGATCTTCTTCCTTCTGAGGAAGCGTTCGGCTTGTTCACCGTGCATCTTCAAATCTTTCTAAGTCTTGGACGGGTTTAATCCCATAACTCCCAATACGTCTAAAGAGAGGTTGTTGTGGCAAGTTTGTAGGATGAATTCCTCTGTGATCGGATCTCGGTAATTTATCGCCTTGTTCCTGAAGCGTTTAACAAAGTCGGCGACTATTTCTCCGTCTTTTTGCTTCTCATCGAAGAGTGTCCTGATGGATACCTCGGCGTCGTCATCAAAGAAGTTGCCAAGGAATGAGCTCTCTATATCGTCCCAGCTGTTGATGCTTCCAGGCTTAAGATGACGGTACCAATCGAAGGCAAGCCCACGAAGGATGCCAACGAATGACCGAACCATCAATGCTTCATTGCCGGATATCATGCCTAAGTGGGACTTGAAGTAGATCAAATGCTGAGTGGGCGAGCCCTTCTTGTCGAACGACATGAAGTTGATCAGGTTGAATTTGGCTGGATACGGGATCAACTCCTACTCTCTCGGGTAAGGACACGGAATGCCGGTCTTCTTTACCTCTCGAGCAGACATCAGAGCATTGATTTTGCTCTCGAGATCCTTCATCTTTTCTCGAGTTAACTCTTTTAGCACAATGTTACATGTAGAACAGACTTAAACAATCTGCATGCAAGCCCGATTCAAATGGTAATCGGTAAAGGCACGTCAAATTCGTTGATGGCTGAGGATTTACCAAAAATCCTGAGTCTGCATCTGATACATGTGGCCGGGTAGTCTATTCCCATGAGAAAGATGAAGTCTACGTATTCAATATCATAGCACTAAAAGAGTTAACTCTTTTAGCACAACGTCACATGTGGAACGGACTTAAACAATTCGCATGCTAGCCCGACTCAAACGGTAGTCGGTAAAGGCTCATCAAACCCGTTGATGGTTGAGGGTTTGCCAAAAATCCTATATATGCAAGAGTCATTGACGCACCACCCCCATTAGTTGGTCTCGTGACTGGAGCATCCAACAACTTCGGGATAAGATCCATACATGCAGATGAATCAACTTTCATGGTTGGTCCTGCAGCTCCGACATTTGGGACCGCCATGCTCCAATGTCTTAAGAGCTTAAACTATGTAGACTCCAGCAAATATATGAGTATAAACTGTGTTAACAGCGATCGATCTGAAACCCTAAGGTCAACGTCGGTCAACGCCAGTCAGCGTGTTGCGATGAAAAGCCAACGTCGGGCGACCCGAAACCTTAGATCAACACCGGTCAACGCGTAACCCCAGGTCAATGCAAGTCAACACGTTGCAATAAAAAGTCAACGCCTGATGATCCGAAACCCTAGGTCAACACTGGTCAATGCCGGTCAACGCATAACCCTAGGTTAATGCTAGTTAACGCGTTACAATGAAAAGTCAACGCCTGGCCATCTAAAACCCTAGGTCAACGCCGATCAACGCGTAACCCTAGGTCAACGCCGGTCAAAGCGTTACGATTAAAAAGCCAACGTCGGGCGACCCAAAACCCTAGGTCAACACCGGGCAATGCGTAACCCTAGGTTAACGTCAGTCAATACATTATAATGAAAAGTCAATGCCGGGCAATCCGAAACCCTAGGTCAATGCCAGTCAATGTATTGTAATGAAAAAGTCAACGTTAGGCGAGCTGAAACCCTAGGTCAACGCACGTCAACGCGTAACCCTAGGTCAACGCCAGTCAACGCGTTACGACGAAAGTCAACGCAAGTCAATATATTGTGATGGAGATGGTCAGTTTAAAGTCAACTCGACGATACGAGCCAAAATAACCTCACCAGTTTTGATTCAAGATTTCGACGACGGCCAGATGATAAACGCAGTGTCGGGAGAACTTCAGCCATTCGTCAAAATATCGAATAGATTGAAAATCGAAAGAGTCAAGAATCAAAGCTAACTATGGGTCCATTTACACCGACTGAAGGTTAGACCAATCATATCTAAAGTATTTCAGGCTCATCTATAAAAGAAACGAGACTGAAACACTTTGGGGGGGTATCTGTAGGCGTCAAAAATTACCTATAGGTTCCCGCACGCAACTCGAGATAGAGAGAAGATGATGAACATCGCTATTTGAGTCACATAAGCTCATTTGATGACGACAAACGCATGAAGTGAGTCGACAAACCATGTGAAGCAACGGAACTGCAGAACAACGAGAAAATGAACTGATCGGGAGCTCCGCGTCACTTACAAAAGACGAAATTCCCATCATGTCCCATCCACTCCACAGATGAATCAATCATGGGAGATTATAGATCTTCTCGACGGCTTTCCGACGCATCTTGAATCGTACGATTCCGAGTTCGGACGAAGAAAATACGGCGGAAACGGACAGAATGTGCAGACTGAGCATTGAGCCATAGTCCAGACATCCTTTGGTGTCTCGGCCAACCCGACACCCAAAGGTATCTTGGCTTGGCCAAGACACTCTAAGGTGTCTCGGACCTTATAGAATAGTTTTTACTGTGATTCGTTTTGAATCTAAAGAAACTCAAAACATAAAAGTTGTAGATCTCCTTGTTAGCTTTCTAATGCATCTTAGATCAACTAATTCTAAAATCATATGAGAAATATAAAGTCAAAATACCGAAGATAGTACAAACTACCTCAGAATTCCGAGACAGTATTGGTGTCTTAGAGAAGAATGATGATTTTGGCCATGATTTAATTCGAATCTGAAGAAACTCAAAACATAAAAGTTATAGATCTCTTTGTCAGCTTTCCCACGCATCTAGAATCAGATCATTTGGAGGTCATATGAGAAAGGTAAGACCAAAATACCAAAGATACTCACTGGTGTCTCGGCCAGGTCGAGACACCCAGAGGTGTCTCGACCAAACCGAGACACCCACTGGTGTCTCGGCCAGGACGAGCCACCCAGAGGTGTCTCTACTAGACTGAGACACCCACGGGTGTCTCAGCCCTGTCGAGATACCCACGGGTGTCCGCAAACCCCAGAATGCTGTTTTTGGCAGTTTTAAGCTGTTTTTCGATGTTAACCACCTGGATTTGTTCCAATTGATTTAAATTTATCCAAGAATGTGGTTAAGTGGTTACAACTGAGAATAAGAGTGAATCGGCCATTCTTATCTAAAAACAGGGGTCCCCAAGCCTATAAATACAACTCTAGGGTCTTTATTTTTTCAGATCTGGAATTCTCGAGCGTTGACGAAGCCCTTCCGGACTGAGGACTGAAGATGCACGAATTTCAGAATAGAGGAGGAGATTGATCGAGTTATTCAGCGTAGGAAAAAATAGTTCGTTAGATCTGCAGTTCCCGTGTTCGTCCCTTAAGATTACCCTGTTGCGATGATTTTAAGAAGAGCAATTATCTCGTTGTTGCCGAGATAAGTGCTTCGGCTTCTTGATTCCTTCACGAATCGATGAAGCTTCGGATCTGATATGGTCACTTGGTAGTCCACAGATATCAACGTCCCCATCACCGGCCAAAAACCCACGCAAGCAAGAACCGATAAACGAATCTTGTGTTTATTTTCAAGAAAATTGTAATATTTTACTTTTATTATTTGAATTCGTTATAAATGACTAAAGTTATAATGAAATCGATAAATCTTGTGTTTATTGCATAATCTTTTATCATATCTAGGATATTATTTATAAGTTTTTTATATATGGCATCTAAATCGGATTAGATTGGTAATTACCCTATTCACCCCCCCTTCTAGGATAATTTTATTTGGTATCAGAGCTTGGTGCTCTTGATTTGTGGCTTAATTGCCTAGAGTCAAAGATCCCCGATCTATATTTTGCTAACCTAGTTTTGTAATTTTCATTGCTTGCATAGTCTTCATGGATATACACGGTGCACCTAGTTTAGGCTTTGTTATTGATGTTGCTCCTCTATTCAATGATTTTCCTTATACGCAATGTATGTTTAGACTTAAACTATTTGTTAGATCTAAACATATCGATTTATTAAAAATAATTAATTGTGCTTATATGGTGCCCACTTTAGAGAAAACCAAGTGAAGCAATAATGATAAAAGAATGTAAACTATGAACAAGTTGTTGTTAGAATTTTTGCTTAAAGCTTTTAAACCATCTATTTCTAACAAACTTGCTTCTTTTGATAGTGCTTTTATACATTATAGAAATATATAAAAGCACATCAATGCAACTTGGATGAAATCCAACGCATTCCGGTGGATTCCGCTTCAAGTGAGATTAGAGCTTCATCATGCATACGGCCACTAGGCGATTGCCCTAGTGAGATATGTGAGTCTGAATCTGAAAATGATTTATCTATAGATGAACTCGCTTGTGCTTATGAAAGATTAATGCATGCCTATAACAAATTGCATCATAATTTTATCTATAGATGAACTCGCTTGTGCTTATGAAAGATTAATGCATGCCTATAACAAATTGCATCATAATTTTGTGAATTTGCAAAGTCGCTTGTGCTTATGAAAGATTAATGCATGCCTATAACAAATTGCATCATAATTTTGTGAATTTGCAAAGGAAGCATGTAAACCTAAAATCCGACCATGATTTGCTAGCATCCAAATTTGATATCATTGCTAAGGAGAATGTGATACTTAAAGAAAATAATGATAAATTAAATTTGAAAAATGATAATTTAAGCTCAAAAATAGCTAGCTTATCTCATACTAAGAATGATGCCATATTGGAAGTAGAAGCCATTAGAAATGAATTTAATTCATTTAAGAATAATCATATTTGCTCTGCTTCTATTGCTAATGCTAGTGGGCCAAACGATGAGTTGAATAATATGATAAATCGCATTTTATCTTTAGATTCAACTTTAACTAAATGCATTGATAATCATAAAAAACTTATGAACAAGTGTGCTAAGTCACATGCCACCATTTTCAAATCACATACTCACTATGCACACATGTATAGAAAAATTTATAAATGCTCTATTTGCGATCGTAAAGGTCATCTTGCTAAATTTTTCTATGATGCACAAAACCCCACTAAGTCCAGTATTATTCCTCCTTGTGTATCCTATCAAGTTTCATCACAACACACACACACACACATACACACACATGCAGACAATGTTCATCATAAGCATGTAAATATGTATAAGTGTGATTTTTGTGGTAGATTTGGTCTTTTGGCTAAATTTTGTTTTGATTTGAAAAAGTTTCACATTTACAAAATGCTTTAAAAAGACCACATTTATTTGTAAATGTTTCTCGTGCACAATCAAAAGGTCATCATAAATAAGTGCATCTATTTCATTGCACTTATTGTAATAGGATGAGTTATTTGAGTAATTATTGCTATGACCGGACATGTGCACAAAACACGCCCAAATGGGATCATAACCCAAGGACCTTGGATTTCATTGATAGGGGTCATTCGCTAAACTCTTCGGCACCAAGAGTGTTTGGGTGCTTAAACATGTTGATTTTAAAGAACAAATTTTTAGCGTTTTGTTTTTCACGCTTTTAAAAGATGATTTTTGTTTAGATTTTCCTTTTGTAAACAAATTGTGAATATTTTTACAAAACATACATAAAAGAAAATATTTTTATCATACTTAGAAAAGAACTTGATATTCATTTTTGAATGTAATATAAATGATGTTTTAAGTTTTTCAATCATGATTTGTGTTTAATATGCATTCTGGTTGTCATCAGTCGATTGATCATTTTCATCGGTCGACCGATGACTAATACTCAGTTGACCATTGACTTCTTGTTTGAACAAATCCTGGCCACAAATTGCGTTCTATATATATGTGTTAACCCGTCCAAAACCCTCATTTACAAACCTAGTCAACTCCGTCAAACCTTAGCTGTTGGATCCGATCAGTCGACCGACGCGATCCCACTAGTCGACCGATTGTCTCCTGCCGAGAGAAATTTGTTCCTCCTGCTCAGTAAACTCTTCCCCTCTCTCTCGTTTCAGTTAGTTCTTTAATCTAGTATTGTCTAGAATCAGTTTTCAACCTTAATCATGTCTTTTCCTAAATGAATACATGATATTTCTGCATCTCATGTTTCTAATTATGAATGCTACCTTCGTAACCCACATATGATTGACAAATATCATAATATTTGTAAATTAAGTATCTTTCAGGGTAGATTCATTAATTTCCCTGAACTTTCAAATTTCCAATTACATCTTACATTCTCATACTAATCAAATCCCATATTATCCGAACCTCATATACATGTTTTACACAAATATGGTACTTCAACAAACTGATGATGAAACATCCATTCTCAGAACCTATGTTAAGGGTTTTGAAATAATTTTCTTTTTTGATAAATTAAATAAAATCCTCTCCTTACTTGAAGATTTAGACCTTGATGATCCTTCGATCAACTCTATAATATATATTCCAAGCAAGGAATATCCTATGTCAAACAGCTCCATCACTCCCCATGCTAAATTGGCTGTCTGTATCATCTCTTATAATATAATTCCCAAAATAGGGAGTTATGATCATTTTTCTCATAACTTAAAGGCTGTTGCGTATGCTATTTTTGTAAATATTAAAGTAAATGTGGAATAAAGTTATTTTTGATATTATGACTTGTAATCATGCTAAGTTTCTTCTGTTTGGGGCTCTTCTCTCTCACATTTTCAGACATTTTGGAGTTGACCGCACAAATGAACCCAATATCAAGCCTATTCATGAATACTTTGATAGCTTGAGTCTCACTAGGATGAGGTTCCTAGAACCTCCTTCAGTTTCCTAAGCTTCCGTGCCTCCTCCTGTTAATGAATCATCATCCTGTCCCTCTAGCTCTAGGACTCGTTCCCGTTTTTCCTCATGCTTCAACTTCCACCCCTTCTAGTATTCCGGCCACTCTAAATTATTTAGTTGACCGGATTAAGAGCTTAGAGGATAGATTGGTTGATCACATTGATAGCGTAGAGAATAGGTAAGAAGATATGTTGAGGGTACAACAATAATTGTTGAACATGTACATGCACCATTATCCAGAGCAAAGGCCTCCATCTCCAGGTTCCGGGCCATCCTATTCCTGAAGACAAAATTCTCAATGACTTGGACTTTTGTATTTGATTTTGAACTATGTGTTTGCCTTTTTAGTTTGTTTTGAAACTATGTATTTTGGATTGTCTTTCATTTGGTATGTTTTTTAGACTCTTGTGAACACTTCATGGTGACATATATATAGTGTGCGTTCTTTAGTTCACCTTAAGTATGATTTGTGTTTAGTATGTGATTTGCTCACATATTGTTGTGTGTTATGATCGACATGATGACATATATCTGTGTATAATTGCCTAAAATTTTCAAATTGATATATGCTTTGTGGCATTTTGATAGGGGGAGCCTTTCTCATCTTATTTATACTCACTCGTGCTTATATGTAGGGGGAGCATATTGCTCTCTTTCTTCTTATTATTTTCCCCATTTGATGTTGACAAAGGGGGAGAAACAAGTGAATTGTGAATATCTCATTTTCTTTTTGTTTACTATTGGTTAAAGTATGTGTATTCATATTTTTATATTTCTTGCGTAGATTGTTTGTCATCATAAAAAAGTGGGAGATTGTTAGGTCTCATGTTTATGAGCCTATTGTCTAATCTAGTTTTGATGATTAACAAACAATTCCTAATGATGTTTCTAGTATTTGTGTTTTCCTCTAATATGCATCCAGGTCGGAGGTTGGAAGGATTTGTGCCTTAATGTTGATATCTTGGAGGTTTGTGGAAATCGAAATGAAGCTTTGCGCATTCAAGTCAAGACTCACTATCGTGCTTCATCCCGCTACCAAGATTGAGCTTCACGAATATCATTGGCTTGGTACAGTGTTTATTAGTCTTAGTTTTATAATTTATGTGTTTAATACTTGAAGCTCAAATTATACACACACACTTTTTGATATATCACATTATACGTATTTTTGGTTTATTGACTTTATGATACAACTTTACATATTTTCCAAAGTCTATAAATCCATTAAAATGAATCTCAAAACTTGTTTAAAAGAATTTCATCAAAATCAAGTGTTTTAACAATTTCGTATTTTTCACCGTATTTGCAAAATGATGAGTTTTCACAAATGGGAAATGATATTTTTAAAAATTTCTCTTCTAACATGTTTATTTTCATGTGTATAAATGTTTCCCCCAAATTTTACTAAATTTAGAGTTGATTTAATATTTTTAAATGAATTTAGAAAACCATCTTTTCAGCAAATTCTGTATAACTACTGTGCATGTTATCAGTCGATCGATTGAAGAAACTGATCGATCGACTAGAGAAGTTTTTATAGTCTGTGTTTTACAGACAAATCAGTCGACTAATCAAGATGATCAATTGACCGATCAAGACGATCAGTCGACTGATCAACAGTCATTTTCCTGTAACGGCTAGTTTCTGTTTTTAGTTGTTAGAGAGACTATAAAAAACCCTCAAGCCTTATTTGTTCTAAAGAAGTTTATTGGGATATTTTGCTGCAAGTTTTTGAGAAAAATTAAGTGTTTGTTTATGCGAAGAGAGTTTCACAAAGAGAAGGATTTCAATTTTCATCTTTGAGGAGTTTAACCTCAAATCTTCATCTCTCTTTGTTTAGAGAAGTTTTACTAAACTCATTATCTAGCTTATTTTCATTTTGATTCTCATATAAGTGCTAGATTAATTTTAGTTTAATTTAGTTTTACTCATTGTTTACACACACACACACCCATTTGAGCTTAAGTATTTCACATTTAGTATATTTGGTGGTGAGAGTGTTTCATTGAGAGTGAGCTTTCAATTCGTTCTCATTTGTCTTAGAGAACAAATTATTTATTAGCACTTATTTGTTGAACACATTGTAATACACAAGAACACTTAGAGGAGTGATTGGAAAGAGACTGGGGTTAATTCTAAGAGAAGTGGATTGGTAGTAAAGTGTAGGGAGAGGTTGTAAATCCAAACACTTGAGGAAGGTAACACGGATAGTCCAACACTTAGAGGAGTGTGGCTTGAGGGATTAATAACGTGTGTATTGTAAAAGTTATCGGTGATCTTTGAAAACCGTTATTGTGTAGTATTTGTGATATAGTGGAGATCTCCTCGAGGTGAGGAGCAAAGACGTAGGTTGAGTGTTAGACCGAACTCCATAATCATATTGCATGTTTATGTTTTGGCGTTGGTGTATTATTCTTGTGCCTATTTTTATATCACCTATTATCTCATTGTTTATCGCCTATTGTCTCTTATTTATCCTTGCATAATCTTATTGTATATCATATTGCTAGGATGTCATTTATAAGTTTTTATATTTGGCATCTAAATCAGATTAGATTAGCAATTACCCTATTCACCCCCCCCTTTAGGGCAATTTCATCTTTTGTACGGACAAAGACTATCAAACCCTCTCTCTGACAATACCTTTGAACCCGGTTATACCCTCTAAAACCCTGATAACAAGAATATTATCTCTCTCATTCTCTCTACTCTGAAATCCTAGAATATGACGCCTTATTTAGACACCCCTGGCTTGCACACCAAGTTAACTTGGCCTCTATGAAAACTACTAAGATTGGGTCTAGCCTTAAAACCCTCATCAAACTTAGAGTTTGAGTTGGTACCCAACATATCCTCCCTCGACGAAAAATCTCCAAGTGTCTCAACAGTTTTAGAAAACTCACTCTCTTCTTCTTGTTCTTCACCTCTCCCTTGTGAACAAGATTCTAAGAAGAGTTATCTACACCATTAACAGATCGTCCATCTAAATAGCAAATATGGTTGCTATTCTTCCTCCCTCGTAAAATTAAATCACCATCTTTATACACTTTGCACCACTCTTCTTCACCCATATAATTGTACCCATGCGATGCCATCTCACCCAACAAAATTAACTTAGCACCATATGACGGCACACATCTCACATGATGAAGAATTCTGACCTTTCCAGAGTGAAGCATGAGGTGAACACTTCCAATACCTTCAACCTTCATCTTCTTGTTGTTTCCAACAATCATGTCGTCAAATTCTTCATGAAAGACCCTAGAGTGGGGGGGGGGGGGGAATAGGGTTTATGGAAAAATAATATGCAATTAAAAGATATTCTAACAAACCACACATAAGTATGAAATGCAATGATAATAAAAGAGATTAGGGATAGAGATAGTTAGTCAATTGATGACACGCGGTATGTTCACGAGGTTCGGTCCGCTGACCTATGTCCCCGCTCCCCACTCTCAAGGAGAAATCCACTACACACTCGGTTTGGAAGCCAGAACTTCTTCTACACAATGATCTCCACCGAGATCTCATAACTACACAGTAGATCTCCACGAGATCAAGCTCACAATATTAGTAAATCGAAGAAAAGCTCTCTCTTTACAGTAGCCCTATGGCAAGAGAGGAGATTGCAATTGAAGCTTGAGATGTGGGCTTTGAAATAGTGAAAGCAAATGAAAGTTGAAGCTCTTTGAAAATAAATGAAAGCTTAGGTACTGAAGTAGTTAGGGTTGTTGGGTATTTATGGGAAGAGAAGACAACAGCCAAAACCCCAAAGAATCAACAAAAATCTCCTAAAAACCGAAAAATAGATTCTGTATAAAACTAGCTGTTAGACTTATTATGAGTCGACTGACGGGAAGCATCAGTCGACTGATGAGCTGAACGTTGTATTCAAATACTAGCTCATCAGTCGACTGATGATCATTTTTCAGTCGACTGACAACTCGTTAGTCGACTGGTCAGTCGACCTAAACAAAACAGAAACTTTTTTGATAATTACAGACACTTTCATCAGTTGACCCATCAGTCGACTGATGCAATTAGTCGACTGGCCAGTCGACTAATAACAGGCAATTAGCTTGAATCGATTTTAAAATTGAGTTTCAAGGCTCTGTTAAAAATAGTAAATAAACTCTGCAAAATGATGAGTTTTCACAAATGGGAAATGATATTTTTAAAAATTTCTCTTCTAACATGTTTATTTTCATGTGTATAAATGTTTCCCCCAAATTTTACTAAATTTAGAGTTGATTTAATATTTTTAAATGAATTTAGAAAACCATCTTTTCAGCAAATTCTGTATAACTACTGTGCATGTTATCAGTCGATCGATTGAAGAAACTGATCGATCGACTAGAGAAGTTTTTATAGTCTGTGTTTTACAGACAAATCAGTCGACTAATCAAGATGATCAATTGACCGATCAAGACGATCAGTCGACTGATCAACAGTCATTTTCCTGTAACGGCTAGTTTCTGTTTTTAGTTGTTAGAGAGACTATAAAAAACCCTCAAGCCTTATTTGTTCTAAAGAAGTTTATTGGGATATTTTGCTGCAAGTTTTTGAGAAAAATTAAGTGTTTGTTTATGCGAAGAGAGTTTCACAAAGAGAAGGATTTCAATTTTCATCTTTGAGGAGTTTAACCTCAAATCTTCATCTCTCTTTGTTTAGAGAAGTTTTACTAAACTCATTATCTAGCTTATTTTCATTTTGATTCTCATATAAGTGCTAGATTAATTTTAGTTTAATTTAGTTTTACTCATTGTTTACACACACACACACCCATTTGAGCTTAAGTATTTCACATTTAGTATATTTGGTGGTGAGAGTGTTTCATTGAGAGTGAGCTTTCAATTCGTTCTCATTTGTCTTAGAGAACAAATTATTTATTAGCACTTATTTGTTGAACACATTGTAATACACAAGAACACTTAGAGGAGTGATTGGAAAGAGACTGGGGTTAATTCTAAGAGAAGTGGATTGGTAGTAAAGTGTAGGGAGAGGTTGTAAATCCAAACACTTGAGGAAGGTAACACGGATAGTCCAACACTTAGAGGAGTGTGGCTTGAGGGATTAATAACGTGTGTATTGTAAAAGTTATCGGTGATCTTTGAAAACCGTTATTGTGTAGTATTTGTGATATAGTGGAGATCTCCTCGAGGTGAGGAGCAAAGACGTAGGTTGAGTGTTAGACCGAACTCCATAATCATATTGCATGTTTATGTTTTGGCGTTGGTGTATTATTCTTGTGCCTATTTTTATATCACCTATTATCTCATTGTTTATCGCCTATTGTCTCTTATTTATCCTTGCATAATCTTATTGTATATCATATTGCTAGGATGTCATTTATAAGTTTTTATATTTGGCATCTAAATCAGATTAGATTAGCAATTACCCTATTCACCCCCCCCTTTAGGGCAATTTCATCTTTTGTACGGACAAAGACTATCAAACCCTCTCTCTGACAATACCTTTGAACCCGGTTATACCCTCTAAAACCCTGATAACAAGAATATTATCTCTCTCATTCTCTCTACTCTGAAATCCTAGAATATGACGCCTTATTTAGACACCCCTGGCTTGCACACCAAGTTAACTTGGCCTCTATGAAAACTACTAAGATTGGGTCTAGCCTTAAAACCCTCATCAAACTTAGAGTTTGAGTTGGTACCCAACATATCCTCCCTCGACGAAAAATCTCCAAGTGTCTCAACAGTTTTAGAAAACTCACTCTCTTCTTCTTGTTCTTCACCTCTCCCTTGTGAACAAGATTCTAAGAAGAGTTATCTACACCATTAACAGATCGTCCATCTAAATAGCAAATATGGTTGCTATTCTTCCTCCCTCGTAAAATTAAATCACCATCTTTATACACTTTGCACCACTCTTCTTCACCCATATAATTGTACCCATGCGATGCCATCTCACCCAACAAAATTAACTTAGCACCATATGACGGCACACATCTCACATGATGAAGAATTGAGGGGAGGGGAGGGGTGAATAGGGTTTATGGACAAATAATATGCAATTAAAAAATATTCCAACAAACCACACACAAATATGAAATGCAATAACAATAAAAAAGAGTAGGGATAGAGATATTTAACTAATTGATGACACGCGGTATGTTCATGAGGTTCGGTAGAGTGGGGGGGGGGGGAATAGGGTTTATGGAAAAATAATATGCAATTAAAAGATATTCTAACAAACCACACATAAGTATGAAATGCAATGATAATAAAAGAGATTAGGGATAGAGATAGTTAGTCAATTGATGACACGCGGTATGTTCACGAGGTTCGGTCCGCTGACCTATGTCCCCGCTCCCCACTCTCAAGGAGAAATCCACTACACACTCGGTTTGGAAGCCAGAACTTCTTCTACACAATGATCTCCACCGAGATCTCATAACTACACAGTAGATCTCCACGAGATCAAGCTCACAATATTAGTAAATCGAAGAAAAGCTCTCTCTTTACAGTAGCCCTATGGCAAGAGAGGAGATTGCAATTGAAGCTTGAGATGTGGGCTTTGAAATAGTGAAAGCAAATGAAAGTTGAAGCTCTTTGAAAATAATAAACTCAAACACAAGAGATTTGCAATGAAAGCTTAGGTACTGAAGTAGTTAGGGTTGTTGGGTATTTATGGGAAGAGAAGACAACAGCCAAAACCCCAAAGAATCAACAAAAATCTCCTAAAAACCGAAAAATAGATTCTGTATAAAACTAGCTGTTAGACTTATTATGAGTCGACTGACGGGAAGCATCAGTCGACTGATGAGCTGAACGTTGTATTCAAATACTAGCTCATCAGTCGACTGATGATCATTTTTCAGTCGACTGACAACTCGTTAGTCGACTGGTCAGTCGACCTAAACAAAACAGAAACTTTTTTGATAATTACAGACACTTTCATCAGTTGACCCATCAGTCGACTGATGCAATTAGTCGACTGGCCAGTCGACTAATAACAGGCAATTAGCTTGAATCGATTTTAAAATTGAGTTTCAAGGCTCTGTTAAAAATAGTAAATAAACTCCATAAAATATAAAACTTTGGGAATAGTTTATAAACATTTTGATAAACTTGTTTGGGAAGGAATTTTGTAAAAAGGTTCTCGTATGTATGAAAATCATCATTTTAGCAAAGTACCAAAATACGAGTTTTAAACATGTGCAAGTGTGTTATCCCATGAGCTTCAAATGTAATCAACAAGCCTCTTGCCTACATTAAGTACTAGAGAGAAAATAAAATAGCAAATATCCCTCACATATGAGTACATGGCTTGAGTCTTGATATTTCCTCTTATGTTGATGAAGCTTCTCATGCATATAGTGCTCTTGAAAGATTTGCTTCATCACTTTGCCTCCACCTCCTTAGATATTGTCGTTATAGCTCATTTTCCATCCAATCCTCCATATAAGTGCTAATGATATGTGATCTATAATATAGCTCAATAAACAATTAGTACCAATAATGGTGTTTGTAAATTATCATCAAAACAAAGGATTTAACAATCTCCCCCTTTTTTATGATGATAAACAACCATTATGCAAGAGCAAGTAAAAATAGATTATTTGGCTTATAGATAGTTGCTCCCCCTATCTATAAGGCTCCCCCTATCTATAAGTCTCCCCCTTACTATGTGCACAAACGAGGAGATTTTTTTCCCCCTTTGTCACCATAAAAAATGGGGTAAAATAAAGACAATATGCATGCTAAAAAACCCACACAAATGCACCTCAAGTGTTGGCCTATCCGTGTCTCCCTCAAGTGTTAGGAATTACAACCTACCTCTAGGCATTATCACCTACCCCACTCCTCTTGGGACGACCCCGGTCTCTTACCTCTACACTCCTCTTGGTACCCGTGTGTGCTTAAGCATGGTTGGATATTTTAGGATCAAGAAAAAAATAGATATGACAATGGTAGAGCAAAGAATCAAAAAGAAACAAAATAGACAAAAGGATATTTTTAATGGATGCACATGCCTAATTCATTTATAATACGGCAAAAATCAACTTCACAAAGGGGTTTGGTAAAGATATCCGCTAATTGAGATTTGGTGTCAACATAAACAAGGGAAACATCTTTCCATTCAACATGGTCACGCAAGAAGTGATGACGTACATCTATATGTTTGGTTCTAGAGTGCAAAATGGAATTTTTTGAAATATTGATAGCACTAGTGTTATCACAAAAAATTTTCGTATCATGAAAGTGTAAATCAAAATCAACCAAATTTTGTTTTATCCACAAAAGTTGTGCACAACATAAGCCGGTGGTAATATATTCCTCTTCTGTAGTGGACAAAGCAATACAATTTTGTTTCTTGGATGCCCAAGATACAAGTGAGTTACCCAAAAATTGACAAGTACCGCTCGTACTTTTGTAGTCCACCCTACAACCGACAAAGTCAGCATCACAATAACCACAAAGATCACAAGATGTATTTTTAGGATAAAACAAACCAAGTTCTAAGGTGTCATTAATGTATTTTATAATCCTTTTAACCGTAATCAAATGAGACTTTTTAGGAGAATCTTGAAAACATGCATATGCACAAACACTAAATATGATATCCGGCCTACTAGCGGTGAGATAAAGAAGACTACATATCATACCTTTTTCATCCGCATTCAACTTTATGGTGGTGCTCATTGGAGTTGGGGCATGATTTGAACTTTCCATCCCGAATTGTTTCACCAACTCCCTAGCATATTTGCTTTGTGATACGAAGATGTCATCATTGGATTGTTTAACTTGGAGGTCGAGAAAGAAGATAAGCTCTCCCATCATGCTCATCTCAAATTGATCTTGCATTACTTCAAAAAAAATCCTTGCACAAAGATTCATTAGTAGCACCAAAAATAATATCATCCACATAAATTTGAACTAAAATAAAATCATTTTTCTATTTTCTAACAAAAAGAGTATTATCAATTGTTCTTTTTGTAAAATCATTTTCTATGAGAAAACTTGAGAGGCGAGCATACCAAGCCCTAGGAGCTTATTTTAACCCATATAAAGTTTTTTGAACCCGGTATACATGATTTGAAAAAGATGAATCAATAAAGTCGGGAGGTTGCTCAACATAAACCTTTTCTTCAATAAAGCCAATTTAGAAAGTATTTTTGATATCCATTTGAAATAATTTAAAATTTTAAAACTTATAAAGGCCAAAAATGTCCTAATAGATTCTAATCTTATAACCGGTGTAAAAGTTTTATCATAGTCTATGCCCTCCTCTTGATTGTATCATTGGGCAACTAAACGAGCTTTATTTCTAGTTACTATATGAAACTCATCAAGCTTATTTCTAAAAACCCATTTAGTTCCAATAATAGAAGTATTATTTGGTCTAGAAACTAATTTTTAAACATTATTTCTTTGAGAGTTATTCAACTCTTCATGCATAGCTAAAACCCAAAACTCATCTTTTAAATCATCATCAATACGTTTAGGTTCTATTTGGTATAAAAAGGCTACATTACCACATTCGCTCATTACTTTTGAGTGAGTCAAAACGCCTTTGGATGGACTCCCTATAATTTGGTCTTTAGGGTGATCCGGTACAAGTTTCCAAGCCTTGGGGAGTTCTTCTTGAGTTTTTTCATTTATGTTCTCCCTGTCAATTGGTGTGTTTGTTAAAGATTTATCATTTAGTTGCAAGAGCTCCATTCCTTCCTCAATCTCATCATCATCTCTAGGCAAATTTTCTTGCAAACAAATATTAGATTTTATCAAAAGTAACGTTTATAGACTCTTCAACAGCGAGTGTTCGCTTGTTGAAAACTCTATAAGCCTTGCTTTTAGGAGCATATCCCAAAAGTATCCCAACATCAATTTTTGAATTAATTTTATCATGTGGTCTTTAGTATTTAAGATAAATCATTTATAACCAAAGATACAAAAATATCCAATATGTGGAGTTTTACCAAAAAAGAGTTCATAAGGAGTTTTCTTAAAAGAAGGTCTAATCAAAACATGATTTAAAATGTGGCAAGCCGTATTAACGGCTTTCCCCCCAAAAAATTTTAACAAACAAGCCGTATTAACGGCTTCCCCCCAAAAATATTTTAGCAAATCATAAGAGTTTATCATTGTCCGTGCCATTTCTTGTATGGTTCTATTTTTTCGTTCAACAACACCATTTTGTTGGCGTGTTCTAGGAGTGGAAAACACACATGTGTTATACCACGATGAGCACAAAAATCATTAAAAAATTTATTTTGAAATTCTCCACCATGATCACTTCTAATTTTAACAACTTTTAAATTTTTTCATTTTTAATTTTATTTACAAAATGAGAAAACTCTTCAAAACATTCATCTTTATTAGCAAGAAAAATTACTCATGTAAAACGAGAGAAATCATCAATAATAATAAAAACATAGTGTTTACCTCCTAGAGAGGTAACACACATAGGTCCAAAGAGATCAAGACGCAATAATTGTAAATGTTTAGAAGTGGATACCTCATTGATGAATTTGAAGGAAGTTTTAGTTTATTTACCCTTGGCACATTTCTCACAAGTAGAATCCTTAATATAAGATAGATTTGGTAACTTTCTTATTAAATTCTTTTTGGATAGCTTAGATATAAGTTTCATGTTAGCACATTCAAGTCTCTTGTGCCAAATCCAACGATCCATATCTACCGCGGCAAAGCACTTTATATCTTGATCTAAGAGCTCGTTCATCTCAAAAATATAAACATTAGATCCTCTAAAAGCAACAAAATGATTTTACTATTTCTACTAACAATATATTTATCCAGTTTAAAAATGATGTTAAAGCCTTTGTCACTTAATTGACTAATGCTAAGAAGATTATGGTTTAAACCTTTAGCAAAATATACATTTTCAATTACGGGAGAAGGTATCTTACCAATAGTACCAATTCCTATGATTTTACCTTTCTCTCCGCCACCAAAGGAGACATTACCTCCTTCAATCCTTGATAGGGTTACAAATAATTCTTTATTGCCCACCATATGATGAGAGCAACCACTATCAAGGTACCACAACTCTTTACGTTTTGTGCGAGACGTTCCCTACATATAAACAAGTTGTAGAACCTTTAGGTACCCAACCTTTGGGTCCTTGAGTGTTAGTATTTTTGGTACCTTTGGGTACCCACATTAACTCATAATGATCAATGTTATTTTTAATCCTACAATGAGTAGAAATATGACCATATTTCATACAATATGTGTACAAAAACTTTTTCTTGTATGTAGGAGCATGAGATTGATGATACCATTTTTTATCAACATGATGATGACTAGAGTAAGCATGATTAGATTTAATTCTATTATTTTCAAATTCTAATCCCTCAACTTTAGATCTTAGTTGTTTATTTTCGAAGTCTAGATCTCCTATCATTTCATCGTTTAGAGCAAGAGAAGATTGTAGTTGCTCAAACTTAGAATCACAAGAAACATGTAATTTTTTGAATGAAGAATATTCTTTTGTTAATTTTTTAAATTCAAAATTTAATTCTTCTAAAACCGCTTCTAATTCACATTGTATATAAAGAGATTCACTTTCGGTTTCGGTTGTACCTCATATTCATGAGCCATAAAACAAAAGTTCCAGTCATGAAGAGCAATCTTGGCGCCCTCATCATCACTATCCGAATCGCTTGGTTCGGACTCATCCCAACGGACATACATAACATTCTTCTTCTTGTATTTTAAATACTTCTCTTTGAGCTTGGGACAATCCTTGGCTAAGTGTCCCGGTTCGTTGCATTCAAAGCATTTACCTATACGAGGAGAAAATTTGTTGTTAGATTGATTTTTAAATTTTTTGTTCATTTTGATTAGTCTTGATATCCTTCTAGAGAGGTGTGCCACTTCTCTAGAGAAATCATCTTCACTATCCGAGGAGGATGAATCGTCAATTGCTCCCTTGAGAGCTATGAACTTTGATTTTTAGGGTGGCTCCTCGGTTACCTTTGGGAGTGCTTCTTCCTTCTCCTTAACCTTCTTCTCATGGACCTTGAGCTTGCCAATAAGTCCATCAAGAGTGAGAGTAGATAGATCATGTGCTTCTTTAATGATCATAGCTTTAGGTTCCTAAGCCGGTGTCAAAGAGCGAAGAATTTTGTAGCACATCTTTTGATTCTCCAAGACCTTATCAAGACCATACAATTCATTTATAATATTAGTGAACCGAGAAAACATAGAGTCAATAGATTCACTTGGAAGTATTTTAAATAGTTCATAATCATGCATGAGTCCACTAATCTTAGACTCCTTCACTTGGGGGGTTCCCTCATGGGTAATGCATAACTTCTCTCAAATTTTGTGTGTGGTTGCACATGTAGAAACTCTCTTGTACTCATTGGGGGTAAGGCCATAAATTAGTACATTCATGGCCTTAATGTTAAGGTTGGCTAGGTTTCTTTCATCTTCGGTTATTTTTCTACTATCCTTTTTGACATATTTCTTTTCTATAATTTCTAAGATGTCAAGGTCAATGCACTGCAAATAAATTCTCATCCTAGCCTTCCAATAGGCAAAGTTACTACCGGTGAAGATGGATGGCCTAGTGGTGGATTGTCCTTCTAGCATATGCATATTCATTGAAGCCTCCATAATGATCTTTTCTCTAAGGGTTTTAAGCTTAACAATAATAGAGACCTTACTCTGATACCAATTGAAAGGCCCTAGAAGAGGGGGGGGGGGTGAATAGGGTTTATGGACAAATAATATGCAATTAAAAGATATTCTAACAAACCGCACACAAATATAAAATGCAATAATAATAAAAGAGAGTAGGGATAAAGATAGTTAGCCAATTGATGACACGCAGTATGTTCACGAGGTTCGGTCCGCTGACCTACGTCCTCGTTCCCCACTCTCAAAGAGAAATCCACTACACACCTGGTTTGAAAGCCGGAACTTTTTCTACACAACGATCTCCACCGAAATCTCACAACCACACAGTAGATCTCCACGAGATCAAGCTCACAATATTAGTAAATTGAAGAAAAGCTCTCTCTTTACAGTAGCCCTATGGCAAGAGAGGAGATTACAATTGAAGCTTGAGATGTAGGCTTTGAAATTGTAAAAGCAAATGGAAGTTGAAGCTCTTTGAAAACAATAAACTCAAACACAAGAGATTTGCAATGAAAGCTTAGGTGCCGAAGTATTTAGGGTTGTTGGGTATTTATGGGAAGAGAAGACAACAACCAAAACCCCAAAGAATCAACAAAAATCTCCCAAAAACTGAGAAACAGATTCTGTACAAATCTAGCCGTTAGACTACTTATCAGTCGACTGACAGGAAGCATCACTCGACTGATGAGCTGAACGTTGTATTCAAATACCAGCTCATTAGTCGACTGACAATCATTTTTCAGTCGACTAACAACTCGTCAGTCGACTGGTTAGTCGTTCAAAATAAACAAAAACTTTTTGATGATTGCATACACTTTCATCAGTCGACCCATCAGCAACTGATGTTATTAGTCGACTGGCCTGTCGACTGATAACAGGTTATCAGCTTGAATTGATTTTGAAATTGAGTTTCAAGGCTCTGTTAAAAATAGTAAATAAACTCCAAAAAATATAAAACTTTGGGAATAGTTTATAAACATTTTGATAAACTTGTTTGAGAAGGAATTTTGCAAAAAAGGTTCTCGTATGTGTGAAAATCATTATTTTAGCAAAAGTACCAAAATACGAGTTTTGAAAGTGCAAGTGTGTTATCCCATGAGCTTCAAATGTAATCAATAAGCCTCTTGCCTACATTAAGTACTAGAGAGAAAATAAAATAGCAAATATCCCTCACATATGAGTACATAGCTTGAGTCTTGATATTTACTCTTATGTTGATGAAACTTCTCATGCATATAGTGCTCTTGAAAGCTTTGCTTCATCACTTTGCCTCGACCTCCTTAGATATTGTCGTTATAGCTTATTTTCCATCTAATTCTCCATATAAGATACTAATGATATGTGATCTACAATATAGCTCAATAAACAATTAGCACTAATAATAGTGTTTGTAAATCATCATCAAAACAAAGGATCTAACACTTCATCTGTCTTTAATGTGTCAAAATAATTTTTTTGGTTGCAAACGTGCATAGAGGCTGCAGAATCAAACACCTATGTGTTACTCGCACCAGTACTTGTACTCTGCATCAACAACACCACATCTTCATCACACACAACCACCGAGGAGTTCGCCTTCTTCCTATTTTTTAAAGCTTCATTTGTCTAATACTCTTCAAATCTTCTCACATCTAGGAACATCTGAACTGAATGTAACCCTTCTCTCTGTAATAATAGCACTCCCTTTCGCTGTCGTCTCGGGCCTGAGATTTTGAAATTCCTCGATAACTATCACATCTCTCCTTACTCCTCACTCGATTAGAACCTTTAAAAGCTAGTGCACTCTCACCATCATTAGATGCGCTCTCCTTTCTTATCATTCTTTCATTCTCATGTAGCAATGTTGTCACATCGCCAAACTTTAAAGTCTGCTTCCCTGCAATTATCATCTGAACTAACAGCTTGTACGACTTCGGCAAGGAAGATAATATGAGTACCGCCTGCTCTTCTTCTTTAATCTCCTCATTAATATTCATAAGTTGGCAAACTAGCTGATTAAAGACATTGAAGCGGTCTTGAATTGTAGTACATTCTTCCATCTTTAATGAATAAAGCTCCATCCTCAAACACAATCAGTTAGTCATCGACTTTGACGCATAAATCCCCTCAAGCCTTTCTCATAGCCTCCTTGGTGTGATCTCTTGCATAACATTGTACTTGATCTCGGAGGTGAGTGCCAAAAGAATTGTGCTAACCGCCCTCTTTTGCATGAAACTCCATTCAGCATCCTTCAATCCTTTAGGTTTCTTCTCCTCCAAAGCTTGATCAACACCCTAGTGCATAAAAATATCTTAAACCGTGCACTGCCATACATCAAAATTTGTCTTACCGTTAAATAGCGAAATATCAAACTTTGGACCCGAAGAAGTCATCATCATTTAACCATAATCAAAATTCAAATCAGTCAATGTAGAGATTGAATTTGATAAAACTGATGTCAAAAACAAACTCAGCACGTTGAAAACCCCTAGGAACAACTCTTGGGTCATCAAAATCCGTCTCCAAATCCTCGATCAAAAGACAACTCAATCTGCACCATCGGATTTGATTTAAAAGTTTGTAATCAAACCCTCACCCACGTGAACAGTGTTCCCACCGTTGCTACATTATTCCTTGCTACAATAACATTTTTCCTCAGATGTCGATCATCATGCTTCGACCACTGACACCTTCACCAATCGCACACTGGTCAAACCTCCACAAACTATCGAACTCCGCTTTGATACCACTTGTTGGGATTTTTAGATCTCACAAAAACCCCAAAAACCACCAAACACAACAAATAGAATCACACAAGATTTAACATGGAAAACCCTCAATAGGGAAAAACCACGGGATCAAAATTAATCCACTATCACCTCCAAATTATAATTTTTTGTACAGACAAATATTGTCGAACCATCTCTCTCACAATACCCTTGAACCTGGTTACACCCTCTAATACACTGATTACAAGAATATTATCTCTCTCCTTTTCTCTACTCTGAAATCCTAGAATATGATGCCTTATTTAAAGACACCCCAAACTTGCCCGCTAAGTTAACTTGGCCTCTAAGAAAACTACTAGGATTGGGCCTAGTCTTCAAACCCATATCCGACTTGGAGTTTGAGTTGGTACCCAACAAAACTATCCTTTGAACTTAACTCCAAGTTAGAAGGTATCACAACAAGAGTAGGTGGGGCTGTAATGGCTAGTAAGATCTGTAAGGGTGGATGCTAGGGAAGGTACGGGTGAAGATAGCATAACATAGTAGGAAAGATATTCGAAGAAGGTTATATGTGGAGAAATACAGAGATGATTAATACCAGGGGTCATAGCAACAAAATCCCCTATGATAAAGACTATAGACAAGGTAGAGACACATGAGAGTGGGAGAAAAGTTTTTTGTGCTCTAAGGGTGGAATTTGAACATCACATGTGCAGCCGAAAACCCGAAGGTAAGAGTAATTTGGTGTTGAGTGGTGTAATTGTTGGAAGGATGTAAGGCCTTTGAGATTGGAGGTGGGAGTATGGTTTATGAGGTAGACATTTGTGAGAAGGGCCTCTGTCTAGAATTGAACAAGATCAGATAGTTTCTAGGAGGTGTTAATGTTGTCTTTTCAGCGGCTTCGTTTTGTTAATGAGGGTATGGAAAAGAGAATTAGGCAAGGATATCTTGAGGGGTTAGGAATTCAGTAAAGTGGCAAGACATGTTGCTGAATTAGAGCATATGGTTTTGATATTTTAGGAGAATTGAATGGAAATCATGGTCAAAACTTTTTACAGATTTTAGAGGCATTAGATTTGTATCTCATTAGATAAAGTTGAATAAATCATGATTGATCATCAATGAATACGATGCAATAGTTATTATGCATAAAACCCAAAATTTACATTTGGGCTAACCAAACAATATCATGACAGCAAGCTCACTCACTCAGCTAGGTACGTACTTTACCTTGCTAAAGTGTGGGGTGTCCGCACTCACCATACAACTCAGTCATAGTCCATAGCTTGAGTTAAAAGCTTATATAGTGGAAAAGTTCTATAACAGCTGAACTAATTAGTTGGCTTACTATGACCACAACCTAACTCAACTTAGTTTTATAGCGGTTTGTCTAATTGTAGATAATTAATTTGATTGTATCATATCCTGTAAATACCATGTGAGGAGATATTGATCAGATACCCAATCTCTTTAGTTGATAACTTTTATAACTTACCAAAGCTAAAGATATATCGGTTGTACCATCCTACGCTAATAAATAGTTTCTGTGTGTGTTTCTAGGGAATATCTCAATTTTTGTTTTCTTTGTAGAGAGAAGTTTTACAAGTGTAAGGCTCACTCTTTTGTTTCCATTATAACGATAAAAGATTGTAATGGAAGCTGCAATAAAACTTATTCTCGACGCAAACATAGGCTAGATTGGATTGACCTAAGCTAGTGTCCTTAGGATTGATAACATGTTGAATTGAAAATGTTTCTTTTTCTGACACTCATAGCACTAGCTAATTGCCCAGTTAGGCTTCCCGTCTAGCTATGGTTTGAGTGCTTGAGTTCAATAGTTGTCATGTGGTTTGCATAAATGAATTTAACATGTTGGACTATTGAGTCAATATGTTGGTAGTTTGTGTGGAAGCTTTCATCATGGCTACTTGACCCTTCTCTAGGACACTAAACTATTTCTTATGATCATTGTTGGATTCCAATGGAGCAGAAATAAAAGATTGATTTTGAGGAGGCTGATTTGCTACACAAGATTGAGTTGTGGATTGTGAAAATTTTTGTGAGCATTGAATAGACTAGTGTTTCCACTAGGAAATTATCGTGCATGAGAATGATTGAAGTTTGTACTTCTTAAGAAAATTTCCTGATTCTAAGATAAGTTAGGATGATTTTTATAAACTAGATTGTAGGTTGCAGAGAAATGATCTTGGAATGCTGGAATGCTGGAATGTAACGTTCATCTGGTTGATTGATAGATTGTTTCTTAAAAGAGGACATTCTTCAAAAATATGAGTTGGAGACATGCAATTATGACATTCTGGAAAAGAAGTTTGGTTTATGTAAGTAGGAGCTTGATCCTTGGATTCCAAAACTTCTAACAATGTAGGATTATGGTCATCTTAGCTTTTGATGTTATGGTTAGCTCACTGAAATTGGATATGAGAACAAATAAAGTTGTTCTTTCATCATATTATTCACATTGCATGGTTTTCTCAGACAAATTCTCTAAAAGTTTTTAGGCTTCATCAGCGTCCTTTTTCATAACATAAATTCTAAGGATGTCTTTGAAGAATATGCCAATTCTTCATAGATAATTTGGCATAAATGTCACTTTTTGAAACCATAATGATGATATTGAATGAACAAAACACTTTTAAAATAGTTCTCCAGGATATGTCGCTCCTAAGCTTTACCATTTTATGAATTTTGGAAGATTTTTTTAAAAAACAATAATAAATTTATCCTAAGTGAAGATAGAATTCATAGGAAAGCCATACAACCATTTCTTAGCCATATCATAGGGCAAAATGATTAATTTGAGCTTAATTGTATCTTCTAATAACTCTTAATTTTTATCATAAGACAGACTTTCTTAAACTCAAATATAAATATGTAAGCATTTTCAGACTTATTTCATCAGAAAATTAGGAGGCATGTTTATGAAATGAGGTTTAACCTCATAATTGACACCATTAACATCTAAAAGTCTAATATAGGACAAGATTGCATTCATAATAGCTAGCACATATTTTGAAGACAGATAGATTAGGGTTAGCCATTTCTTTTGATTCAACTTCAACACGAACAAAATGTTTGTACTATCCCTAATCCAAACTTGCATAAATCAAAGAAAACATTTTTTGTATTTTTTTATAAAATCTAAGAAAAAAATCTAAAAAGAAAAAAATTCAAGGTAAAATAATCTAAAAGAATTTTTAAAAAGAATGAAAAGAGAAAATCCTTACCAAACAAAGCGAAAGGCAAACAACTTAACTACTTTTCTAATGTCTAGAGTGAAGTTTAAACTCCACTAGACTAGCTCCTAATCGAAAGTTCCTTCATACTATACCATATCCCATTTCACTTAACTAGCTCACCATATAAGAGAAAATCTAGAGGGGGCTTTTCTTGAGCGTAATTTAGGGATCAATTGATTAATCTCCTTTCTTATAAGTGCTTTCGCCAGTATAAACTCTTTTGTTAAACACCAACTAAATTAAATGATGATAGAATATGTTCACACTCCCTTAGAACCATTGTTTCCCACCCTTGTTTCCTATTGAGCTCGAATCTTTAGGGCCAATATCTAATGAATTTTAAAGGCTTGAGTTTTTATAGTGAGGAATTTAATGATTTCTGAGCCAAGATAAGGGTGATGACCTCCCTTACCTTATCTTGGTTTGGGTTTTATGCCCTTAAAGATATTTTGTATGTGATAAATCAAGGGTCCAAATTTAATTTGTGATTCCTGTCAACTATATAAATGCAAAATGCAACCCTAATAAAATAAAAGCAATCTATAATTGTATACCTTAAAAAATTATTTCTAAACTTTTTTATTTAAGATAAAGAAAGTAAATGTGAATTTTTTTTACATTTTTATCTTATTTAATATTTTTTTCTAAATTAATGGTGGATTTTATTGGGCTTAGCAAGAAAGATTTTTTTTAATTAACCTAAAGTTGCTAAAACTAATTTAAGAAAGTAAAATAAAAGTGAAGAAAATTTATCTTCTTGATGAAAAATAAACTTAACCTCCTCTTTCAAATATTCTCCAATCTAAGTTGAGAATTAATTTAAAATTAACAAATAAATCAAAGAATATGTTATATCTTGCAAATAACTAAGTGTTAATCTTTCTTAAGTTGTCAACACGCATCCCACTCTACGTCAGATCAGACTTGATTAGTGCCTAAACGACTCGAACTGCTACTGTGACTGACTCTATAAGTCGACAACTTACAGGGTCGACTTGAAAGGTAGTACTTCTGGACCTACCTATCAGATCACGACCATAAGCTTTCACACTCAGCCCACTATCTCAGCCAATAACTCTCAAGGCTGACAAAAAAGACGATACTTACTTGCCCTTCTCACAAGGAGTCGTCCCTTCTCAATAGCCAGCCCAAGTCATCCCTTCTCACCAGGCATAGTTGAAAGGAGCTCATCCTCGATCCCCCATCAATAGTCAATCACCATTACATTAAATGCACGGTCAGAAATCATCATTGTTCTAGCCCCAAAAGTCTTTATAACTCATCAGGGTTTGTCAGCACCGAGCATCTGCCGTCGCTTTGCACTAGCCATATGGATGGCCCATCTTCGCCAGCGGTCGACACATGTCAGCTGTCTACCGAGTCAGCTGTCTACCTGAACTCAGCTTAAGTTACCTATCTGCCCTTCTGATCCTCTATAGAAATAAGCCATGCAGCTCAAGGTATCTCTCTAGTCTTTGGACACAACTTTAAGATTTTCTTTATCATTTTATATTTTCCCACTCAAGTTTATATGCTAATTTGATCGTAGGAGGAACAACCAGAGAAACTCAACTCTGGCCTCTTACGAGTTCTATGTATGCATAGAAGAACAACATTCTACAGAACCAGTCATATGAAGGAGTTTGAGGACCCAAACTTTACTTTCATTCACAAATAACCAATTATCAAATAGGGAGTTTATGAAGGAGTTTGAGGACCCAAACGTTACTTTCATTCACAAATAAATAAAAAATAGCTTCCTCCCCAGTAACGATGCCAAAAAACTTGTGGTGTAAAAATAATAATGTGCTACAGGTACACAATAAATGTTGCTTAGAAAATGTTGAACCATAAGGAGGGACGTTTTGGATTTAAGATGAGATTTTTTTCTTTTTATGAAGTTGTTTGAAAAGAGGTTTTTATAAAAAGGGTTAGGAAATGAGTTGTTGATTTTTTTATTCTCTAAAATAAAAGAAACACGAAAGAGAGATAAAGGAGAGAATGCAAATAAAGAAAGAGGAAAAGGAAAAAAACAAAAGAGATAAATAAAAACAAGGGCAAAGTGGGAACAAAATGAAAAAAAAATAAAATATCTAGAATGTAAATGCAAAATATCAAAAGAAATAGGAAATGAAAGAAAAGATGACAACTAACCGAACTAAGAAATAGGAAATAAAAGAGAGAGAACAAGAGAATTAAAGTGGGAAATTATGGTAGATTTCACTCGATAACTATTTATTATATTTAGAAATTACTCTTGTCTTATTCATTTTTGAAATTAACAAGCATAACATATCAAACTAACTAAAGAAGTTATAGATTATAAAGATTGATTCTAAAATTAAAATTCACGCATATACAATCACATGAAAATAATAATCTTAGAATACTAGTAAGCAAAGATTATCAAACCATTTTATATACTGTCAGCTATTAGTTTGATTGGTCAATCTATGCATAAATAATTAAGGCAGAAAAGAAAGCAAATCCAATTCTAATATGTTATATGTAAAACGTCGTAAATTTAAAAATATTATGGAAAATAGTATTAAATGATTTATATTATGGTTGATATCATTCTGAGATGAATGAGCATGTTTAAAATTGATTTGAGATCGAATACATATATATAAGTGTAAATATATAAGTGTAAACATGCGTGTATGCATGAATCATTCGGCAGAAAACATTACACTAGTCGGTCGACTGATGCCAAGTGATTGGTCGACCGATGGTCCCTGATCGGTTGACTATGGTCCCTGGTCGGTTGACTGATTCTTGGCATCAGTCGACAGACGGGTGCATAGAACCTAGGTTTTAGGTCAGTAAACCCGACTTTTATCCTCTTTTCTTCTGTATTTCCCACATTGATCAGTAGCCACACCCTCTCAAAAACCCTAGAGTTGTCTCTTGTGAATTTGGAGACCTTTGAGGAGCAAAAACCTAGAGGAGGGCGAGATCGTGGGCTTTTGGTGAAGGAGGATCATGTCTCTCGCGTGTTTGGGAGTTCAACACGACTTTTGAGGTGAGTTTCATCTCCTCCAAAAATATCTCCTGTTTTTCTTGATTTTATTGGATTTCTAAAACCTATTTTTGGGTAAAGATCACACCTTTGACTTTTATGATATAAAGATTTGACCTTTCTGATTTAAAAGGGTATGAAGATGGTTTCTTTAATTAGGGTTCATGATCTGAAGTTGATTTAATATGAGTTTTTGCTGATTTAAATTTATTTTCATGCTGAAATTATAAATATAATCATGTTAGGGTTCCTAGTTTCCTTCAAATTTGATAATTGTGTTTTCATGTGGCAAAGTAAACTCTAAATACCTTAAATAGGATTTAACATACATGTTTTATTGGAGAAATTTTGATTTTTTATGAGAATATTTAACTTTACTTAGGAAATCTAGAAAAGTTGTTCTGGTCGGTCGACTGATCAAAGCAATCAGTCGACCGATTGGCCCCAGTCGGTCTACCGACATAGGTTCTCGGTCAACTAATCAAGTCTGATTCGTTGAGCATGTATTGTGCATGTCATCATCGGTCAACCGATGGGATACAATTGGTCGATTGGTCTTGTGCAGTTTTATACACTTTGTTTTTTTCTCACATGTCTTGACCGCATATACGAAGTACGAGTTGTACATCGATTCACGTGCATTGTTTACAAGAGGACACGTATTGGATTTTGAGCACATACGAGCTATTGGAGGTGCGTAATCTAACATTTTGAGTTTGTCATGATAGAGAGTGACGTATATTGAATTTCATGATAGATTAGATGCTTGAGTGGGGTTAGTTGGTATCCCACAATGAGACCGCGAATGGACTACACTCAGAGTGCGTTAGTGGTAGACTATAATAAGACCGTAGTAGACTACACTCTGTTATGCATTATTGTTTTCGGAATAGGTTGATATGCTTATTTTCGCAGGGCGATTGAGTAAGGTAGTGAGCCATAGGATATTGTGAGCGTCTTACTCAACATTATTATTTTTCATATAGAGAATCATATAGATTTGTATTTATGCTCCCATAATATCTACCCCGAGCGTAGGGTATAAGGCTAAGGTTGTCATTCACGACGTATATTATACGATATTCTTTTACCAGATTTTGATCCTTGTTACTGTGCCACTTACCCAAGGGTAGTGTGAGGTATTTTGACATGACTTGGTTTGGATGAGGCTTGGTATTGTATTGTTTTTATTGATTATTGTATTCATAGGATCTTGGAGTTAGGATTTAGTGATTCACAATTTGAGATACATGGGTATATACATGAGCGTTTCCTTGTTTGGATTATTTCGCTCGACATACTTATTCTCGTGTTGTGAATTTCTAAATCTTAATTCCTCTTAGTTCAGGATAGATGATTTATATATCTATATGTACTAACTTGTATTTTTGTACTCCTAATCCCTTTCCCCTAGGGGCGATGGAGATGTTCTCGCTAGCTCTTTGGCGCTCGTTGTTTCTCCTCTTTTCAGGTAGCGAGTCAGATGTCCGGAGAGTCGCAGGTTGACGAAGATGCAGTTTAGCTCGCATCATTTATTTACTAGATATTTAGTGCTCCACAATTCATATTTATGAGTTTAGTTTTCTATTAGAGACGTATTTCATATTGAAGGCTGAGTACCTTAGTACTGTATTCAGTTGACTCTTGTATTCAAAGATTTATTACTTTATTTCAAATTGTTAGATATACTTCTTTGTTTCTGTTGGAACATGTTTATATTTATTACTGGATCTTCTCTATATGGTGTTCCTTGTATCATTACCTTTAATCTATCTGCTTGTACCCACATTTTTTTTATTTGATTCCACTAGAGATATTATTGTGATGGTGAAACATTTTATTGCACAGTGTTGGGTGCATGACAGGTTTGACATTCTTAGGTTCACCTTGGACTGTAGCCTTGTGTGAAACCAGGGGTGTCACATTATACTAGTTTTCCTTTATTCTAATTATCCTAAGAAATTTATCCTAATTATCCTAAGAAATTTAGCTATACATATTATTTTTAATTCCTAATTTAATAAAAGAAAGCATGAATACAAAGACAAGACATGAAACCAATTATAAAAAGTAAATAAAAAGCAAGAAAAATAAACTATCTAAGCATAAAAATAAAACTACTCTAAAACTAATTAAATAAGAAAATAAACTAACTAATAATAAACATGAAAATTAAACAAAGAAAGGCAATACATTAGTTTAAGAAATTAAATCTAAATTAACATGCAATTTTAATTAAGCAAGAAAAATTTAGAAATTAAAAACTCTAATTTAGAGAGGTTGGCCTCTTTTGCAGCAAATTTCTTCAAGTTTCTATAAAAATAAAAAATTAAACAGAGGATTTTTTATTTTTTATTGTAAAACTAACGTTTTAAAATATTTAAAAGTCATAAAATAGCAACCTCCTATACCTAAAAGAGGATTTTTTAAAAAAAATTCACACCTCTCACCCTCACTCTTAACCAGTATTTATATCTTACATGAACCAATATCAACTTTAGGATCAAACTTAGCCCCCCCAAGAATCAATTTTTTGCCATTAGATGCAAACGGGCAATTTCTACGACTTGGGTATATATGCTCCCTTCTATGACCCATCAATGCTAGTATAGAAAATTCAACACAGATTTTAAGATAATTAGTTCTGTCATTAGTTCACTAAAATGGTCATATATTAAGTTCTACAACCCCAATTTGATTTAAACTTGATTCATTAAATTTGTAATTGAAAGACCGACAATCTTTTATAATTCACACCTGGACCCAAAAAGTCATCATGTGCATTTTCACTTAAAACACGTCACAACACCTCAACTACCAGCCATATTGTTCATTTTTGCTCCGATTTTTCTTGAGCTTCTCTTGGCCTTCACTTGGGGCATTTAGGTTGTTGAATTAGGCTTCTATTGATGCTCCTTTTAGCTCTCATTTTCTTCATTCTCTTCAGTTTATTGATTCCCTACAAAAATAAGATAAAAACACACTATTAATGATTTATTTGCATGAAACTTTATTTAAAATAGAGGTATAAAAATGCATTAAAATATGTTAATCAAAAGCCGACGCCCTATTGGACCCCCCCTAGGTTCATCTAGGTGTCAAAGGCTAAGTTTCGGACCATGAAAAAACTTTCAATCTATAAAATTGCATTTTTGTGTACAAGATTTTAATATCATTGCAACCTCAAAGTTTTGAATTTGGTGAAGGTTCCTGTAAATACCATTGTTAGATAGACGGACCACTTCCCTTAAATCTAACTCGAGCAGGAAATTTCTTGTCGCTTGTTAACTATACCCTAAATTACTTCAGAATGGAAAAGAACTCATAGGGATCTATTTGAGGAAACTTATGTAATAATAAGTTAAATTTTAGGGGATCAATACAAGGAAAAGCACTCTTTTGTTATCCTCCACCATCCAATTAACACCATCTTCATAAATATATTTGTTTTCCCCAACCTTAAGCACAACATATAAACTAACTATATGGACGTTAATTTTGAGAAAGCTTAATGAGGCCCAAAATCATCATTGTCGTTTCCGGTAATACATGATATGATCTATTAAGAAAATATTTCAGCAAGCATTATATATCTTAAAGCAAGATAAATAGGCTGTAGAATTGGTGAAAACATTGGAGAAGATCAGGAAAAATGGAGCAGACATGCATTTGAACGTTTGTTGCTCGACCGCGAGACAAGTTGCGGTCGACCGCATTTGGACGCTTGCCGGTCGACCGCGAGACAAGCTGCGGTCGACCACAAATGTGCACGAGTATAGGGCAATTTTCGGAGCTTTGGCCGATCGACCGCGACGATTTCGGCGGTCGATCGCCAAACCCTGTTGTTATGGCCGGTCGACCGCGGTGTCAAGTGCGGTCGACCGCGCGTTGGGTTTGGGTATGATTTCGGTTTCCTGATCTGTTTGGGATTAGTGTTTGGTATAAATACAAACATGTTTTGAGCAATTTGGTTAGGGTTTGTTTTGTGCACAGAAAAGAGAGTTTTCTGAGCAATTTGGTTATGGTTTTGTTTGAGAGATTAAAGATATTTGTTTGAGAGATTTTGAGTGAATTTGTAATCTCTATTTGTACTCTCCTTCTCTGTTAGTGAAAACTCATCCCCTTCTTACCCTGTGGACGTAGGCAACCTGCCGAACCACGTACAATTCGTTTGTTTATGTTTGTGTCGCTATTTTGATCTTGTGTGACATTCTCTCTGAACGTTTGTGTTTGTTTGTGTTTGCGTGGATTTCCTCGGACCCCAACATAGGCTATATTGGTGAATAATTAAGATGACCATCAAATATGCATGTGAAGGTACGGGTCACATGTACATGGCTTCCTCATGAAAGAACTATGAGTAAAGCTAGGATAAATTGCACGTAACCCCTTCAACTATACTTTTATTCGCATTAACAACATCTCAACTAATTTATTAGCACTTAGTACTCTATAATTCATGGGGAAGAGGGATGTTAATTGCAATTTATCATACTAAAGATTGTATCTTGGTCTAAGTTTATGAAGGATTTATTAGAGAAATTTACGTAAAGAAGTCGGAGTATGTAAAATTGGGAAATGAATTCATTACCTTCCAAATCCGAAGATCTTAAGGAAACGGATGCCCTCAATTCTCACACGCGCATTGCAAACATGGACTTTTTCTCATCTGCTCCTTTGTGGATTGTGCGCACAAAGTCCTACAGAGTACTAACTACTCCAATGTTTTGTAGTTTGCAAAGGGAGACAATTACAAAGCGAGAGAGACACTTTGACACTGACAACAATCAAATTTACCTAACAATTACTGTGGCAATCTAGTCCAATATCAGCATCACAATTTTATTTTGTTTCTTTGGGGTTTGCTTCTTTTAGGCTAAAAAGGCTGCGATATTGTTTCTTGATTCTCTAGGCTAAAAAGGCTCGATTTTTGTTTTTCTTGGTTCCCTTGGTCCACTTTCATAGGGGGGAAAAATAACATTATGTGTATGTAAGATTAAAAAACTCAATCCTCAACAAAATTTCAAAGTTTTTCTTAGGTGGAAAATATTTTAAGGTAATAAGAGAACAATCTAGGTTCAGATCACTGCACTTAAAATAGGATCTCTAAATGAATATCAGTACGTAAAAGATTGTGTTTCAGTCCATGAAAAAACAATCGTTAAATCTACAAAATTGAACGATTAAGAGTACAATATTATAACATTATCGCAACTATAAGTTTTCGATGCGATGAAGGGTCTTGAAGATACCTAACATGGGGATGAATTTCAGAGGCTAATATCATAAAACCCCCCTTAACTTTATAGACAGTTATTAGAAAACCCCCTTAGGTTTTAAAATATAAAAAAATCCCTTAAGTTTAGCGGTTATCATAAAACCCCTCTAACTTTCAGATTTTATCAGAAAACCCTCTTATTTTAAAATTTAAAAGTTAAATGGAGGTCTTGTGATAATCTCTATACTTAAGGGGGTGGTTTTGATTTTTTAGAAGAGGGGTTTTCCGATATTCATCTAAAGCTAAGGAAAGTTTTTTGATATTAACCCAATTTTCAGAAATAAACATGAAATCAAGATTGTTGCATCCATTTGAACTAAGCGGTTTCCATTTCAAACTGACTAGAGTACTGGAAACAAGTTTGGACCTAAAATGCTGAGAGATGGTGATTTGCTGGTCAATTCATTTAGATTGGTCTTTTCAATTAGTCGGTTTTCATTATAATTTGGTCTTTTCAAATTAACCCATAGTTGAAAAATGTTTTTGGGTTCATCTAGATTTCTTAGATTATGAGCTTCAAGTGAACCGCAAGTTAAAACAATCATTCTAGGTGAGCTGTTACGTGACAATGAAGATCGAGTCACAGACTAATTAGATTCTGAAACCCAATTTAGGGGGGACAAGTGCTCGCCGATTTGAATCAAGATGGAGAGTCTACAACACTTGACCTAACCCTAGTACACGAGTGAACACAAGGACACACACGTGTCAAACCCAAGTGAAATCAAGCACAGATTTTTCTCTTATGTCTGCTTAGCATGCTAACTAAGCTTGTATTAGAGTATGTGATTAATTCGTACGTATTACAAAGAATTGGAGTTGATGGACAACCCTAGCTGACTTAATTAAGACACAAGCTTTTTGTGTGCCTTTATGGCCGGCTAAGCTTAATCACTGAGCACAATTTCAAAGTAAACTAAACCCACACAATTATTCCCTTGCTTTGTGTATGATATCATGTAAAGGACATATATAAGTTTATTCTTAAGGTGGGATGATTGTATACTAATTAATGGCTAAATTAGCTGAATGGGTAGGTACTAGTTAGTCAACTTTTCCAGCTTAATAAAGTTTGATTTACTGTACTACAAACTTTTTGTCTGCCCTTTCTTTTGTTTTAATTAACATTACAAACCACCGCAAATGAGATTAATTAATTACTAAAGACAGCAGAATGAGGCATGTGATTTGTGTCTAAGCACACAAGAGACGACGGTGTTCACTAAAATTAGGAAAATGCGGTGATGTCCATTGGTGCTTGCCCTTGGATTAATGCTAAATACTTAGGTTGATATTTGATACATGACATGCAATAAAATTTTAATAATATGTTTTTTTTTTGTGCCGATTGGCTAGCACACACTCAATTGCCCCTGCTGATCCCCAGGTTCAATCCCTACGTCTTGAAGCGGATTCACCTCACTACCAAGGTCCCATCACCACTATTCACGATATTAGGAAAATGCGGTGATGTCCATTGGTGCTTGCCCTTGGATTAATGCTAAATACTTAGGTTGATATTGATACATGATATGCAATAAAATTTTAATAATTTTGTTTTTTGTGACGATTGGCTAGCACACTCAATTGCCCCCGCCGATCCCCAGGGTTCAATCCCTACATCTTGAAGCGGATTCACCTCACTACCAAGGTCTCATCACCACTATTCACGGGCGATGAGATCTTGACTTTTGATTGATAAATCAAAGGCCAAGATCTCCTCATTAGGAGATCTTAGGAAGATCCTCATTAGTAGAGGATCCCAATCCTACCGGACCCACCAAGCCAAACAGTCTCGAAGCTGAATGTACGAGCCAAGTAGGACCCCGGTTCCCCCTCACCACCATCTTCACAAAGAGGGAAACATGAATGCGTGAATGCGGATTCGATCAAGAGCCAACAGGGCATGAGGACCTGTGGAGATTTCCTCCAACATATAACTACTAACCACTTGGCCCACCCTCTAGTAGTATAATTAATATGTTTTTTTGCTACCTGCTTAGCTTAAATCTGAAATTGTCCACAGCTCATATCAGGCCTCTCAAATAGATTTATTATCTCCAAAAGAGACAAAGCTTCACATCTTATCGTTTGACATGGAATAACAAGAACTATAAATTGAGGCTAGCCTATGCTTAATTAATAAACTATGAATCGAGGTAATCGTCGGTCATCTATCATTATCTAACATATTATTTTTTAATCTATAATATAAAAGAAGGCTAAATTACCGGAGTGGTATTTTTGTGAACTCGTCTTATCGGTTTGATATTTTTTAAAGATCAGACAACATTTGGTTATTTTTTCTGAGCCAAATATACATTTAGACTCACAACTTTGCTGCCGGTGAAAAAGTCCTGAAATGATCTCTTTCTTCATTGTGGGTTTTGTTGGGATTGCGTCTTTGGTTCTTTGTATAGCTTCATGAGAATTAGATAGTGTTAGAAATCTATCATGATTAGGAAACTGAGTTTCATCATGATTAGGAGTTTGAATCCTATTCTAATTAGGAAGTTAGGCTAGAGATAGGGTTTTGGTTTCCCTATATATATTCTCCTATTGTTGGAGAAAAAAAAAACCTAAGAGCAGAGAGAAGGAGAGGGGGGGTTTGACAGTCTTTGTTCGTGCAAAAAATTATAATTTGGAGGTGATAGTGTATTGATTTTTAATCCCGTGGTTTTTTCCTGTTAAGGATTTTTCACGTTAAATCATGTGTGATTCTATTTGCTGCGTTTGGTGATTTTTTCAGGGTTTTTACAAGATCTAAAAAACTCAACAAGTGATATCAGAGCGGGGTTCGACAGTTCGTGGAGGTTTGACCAGTGCGCAATTGGTGAAGGCGTCAACAGTCAAAGCGCGGTGATCAACATCGGGGGAAACAAAAAAAGTGGAAAGTTACTGTAGCAATACTGTAGCAGCAGCGGGCACTATTCACACCGATACGACGGTTGAGATTGGTTTGTCTTTTGATCGAGGATTTGGAGGCGGATTTTGGTGATCCAGGGGTCGTTCCTAGGGTTTTTCGACATGATAAGGTCATTTTTGATGTTAGTTTCATTAAATTCAATCTCTACAGTGACTGATTTAAATTTTGATTGTGGTTAGAGGATGATGACTTCTTCGGGTCCGAAGTTCGCTATTCCGATATTCAATGGAAAGATAAATTTTGTAGTATGACAGTGCACAGTTTAATATATTCTTGTGCAGCTGGGTGTTGATCAAGCTTTGAAGGAGAAGAAACCTAAAGGATTAAAGGATGTTGAATGGAGTTCCATGCAAAAGAGAGCGGTTAGCACAATTTGTTTGGCACTCGCCTCCGAGATCAAGTACAATGTTATGCAAGAGACCACACCAAAGGGGCTATGGGAAAGGCTCGAGGGGCTTTATGCGTCGAAGCCGATGACCAACTGATTGTGTTTGAGGATGGAGCTTTATTCATTGAAGATAGAAAAATATATTGTAATTTAAGACCACATCAATACCTTTAATCAGCTAGTTTGCCAACTTATAAATATTGATGAGGAGATTAAAGAAGAAGAACAAGCGCTACTCCTATTGTCTTCCTTGTCGAAATTGTACAAGTCATTAGTTCAGACAATAATTACAGGAAAGCAGACTTTGAAGTTCGATGATGTGACAACACTCCTACGTGAGAGTAAAAGAATGATGGGAAAGGAGAGCGCATCTAATGGTGGTGAGAGTGCACTAGCTTTTGAAGGTTCTAATCGAGGGAGGAGTAGGGGGAGATGTGACAGTTATCGATGAAGGTCAAAATCTCGGGCCCGAGATGACAGTGAAAGGGAATGCTATTATTGTGGAGAGAAGAGTCATATTCGGTTCAGATGTTCCCAGATGCGTGATGATTTGAAGAGTATTAGACAGATAGCTTTAAGAAAATGGGAAGAAGGCGGACTCCTCGGTGGTTGTGTGTGATGAAGATATGGTGTTATTGATGCAGAGTACATGTACTGATGCGAGTAACACTTGGGTGTTAGATTCTGTAGCCTCTATGCACGTTTGCAACAGCAAAAAAATATTTTGACACATTAAAGACAAATGAAGAATTTGACGACGTTATTACTGGAAATAATGATAAGATGAAGGTTGAAGGTGTTGGAAGTGTTCGCCTTAAGCTTCACACTAGGAAGGTCAGAATTCTTCATCATTTGAGATATTTGTCATCATGTGGTGCTAATTTAATTTTGTTAGGTGAGATGACATCGCGTGGGTATATGTGTCTAAAAATCACAACAGATAGTTGATCCCCCATCAAACACCGATGGTGGAAGTTACAATTTGACGACTTCCAGAAGGCTATAATTTGAAGACATTCATGTAGATCAATGAAGGTTATAATCTGACGACCTTTACAATAATCGATGAAAGCTCTAGTTCAATAGCCTTCACAATCAACATCGAGAGTTACAATCTGACGACTCTCATATTTTTAAGGAGCCAAGATGGAGATTATAAGATGACGGTCTTTGCAATGCTCTAGCAAAAGAAACCATAAATTGATGGTCTCTTCATATTAAAAACGCAGAGGTCATCCCTACGTTTCACCATCAAAACGCAGAGGTCATCCCTGTGTTATAACATCAAAACGCAAAGGTCATACCCATGTTCGAGAGTCAAAACGCAAAGATCATGCCCAACATTCTAGTTGAAAACTTAAATACCATCCCTAGCATTCAAGTCCAAATGCAGAGTTCGTGGACTCAAAACACAGAGTTCATGCAGAGCCCAATTCTGCGTCCTAGGTCTAGAGTTCATCTCTACGTCCCAACTCTGCGTCTCAGGTCCAAAACGCAGAGTTTATGCAGAGTCCAACTCTGTATCTCAGGTCCAAAATGCGGAGTTCATCTCTGCGTCCTCGTTTTAGATTTACAACGCAGCGCGACCTATGCGTCCAACCACCAAAATAGGCTTAACTTTGCGTATTTAGTCTAAAACGCAGAGTTCGGACCTTGCACGCTATTTTTTAGCATTTGGATCGTTCAAAGTATGAACTGAACGGTTTCAAAACTATTTTCCCCACGATTTGGGGAGCAATTTAAGGGGGGCGGTTACACCTCATTCAGCCCACTTAAGAGCGAATTAAAGGGGCAGTTACACCCTTTAATCTCCTATAAATAGGAGTAAACTCAATTGAGTTCGGATATTTGGATCTTGGAGTATCTTGAAGATCTAGAGATCGACTCCTTTAGACCATCTTCAAGCTTCCTGCAGTAGATCATCTTTGAGCTTCCTGTAGTAACAAAGTTCTTGGAGCATTCTCTTAGCTTACAAACCTATTTCAGTTAAACAAACTCTTTCATAGAGTTTTAAACACGTTCAGAGTTATCAACTCATCAAGAGTTCTTTAAAACTTGTCACGCAAGTTCTCCACAACGTCAAATCGTGAGGAGAAGATATCGTTCCGGTGAATCAAGATGTTCGGATCATCAACGGAGAGCAAACTCGATGTGAGCATTCGGAGGAGGCACTCCATCGCCACCGTGAAGAACCCAAACTTAAACAAAGGGGAGAATTCAGATTAATTCTCTTCTCTTTTGTAAACAGAAATCCAAATTATAATTAAGATTGAGAGAATACAAATTAAATATGTTTCTTTTAATTTTTTTTACTACAAATTTTTCACCAAACAACAAGTATATGGGTAAAGGAGAGTGGTGCAAGATGTATAAAGATGGTGATTTAATTTTACGAGGGAGGAAGAATAGCAACCATATTTGCTATTTAGATGGGTGATCTATTAATGGTGTTGATTACTCTTCACAGACTCTTGTCCACAAGGGAGAGGTGAAGAACAGGGAGAAGAGAGTGAGTTTTTTTGAAGTTGTTGAGACACTTGGAGATTTTTTGTTGAGGTGGAGGCACCACAGAGAGACAGATGAAAGTGTAAAAGAAATAGAAGACTCTAGAGGGAGTGACAAAGTTTCAAGACGACAATAATATATCTTCAAGGAAGTTCGGAAATCAAATTCAAGGTGGAAATTGTTGGGATTTTGTCTTTGATTCTTTGTATAACTTCATGAGAATTAGATAAAGTTAGATATCTATCATGATTAGGAGACTGAGTTTTATTATGTTTAGGAGTTTAAATCATATTCTAATTAAGAAGTTAGGCTAGAGATAGAGTTTTGGTTTCCATATATATATTCTTCGATTGTTGGAGAAAAAAACGAAGAGTAGAGAGAATGAGAGAGAGGGTTTGGCAGTCTTTGTCCGTACAAAAGATTATAATTTAGAGGTGATAGTGGATTGATTTTTAATCCCGTGATTTTTTCTTGTTGAGGGTTTTTCACGTTAAATCTTGTGTGATTATATTTGTTGCGTTTGGTGATTTTTTGGTATTTTTTCAAGATCTAAAAATCCCAACAAGAGGGAAATAGCCAATATTTTTGTAATCTAGGGTTAGCAGAGGGCGTAGCCTAATTCAAGAATATTGTGCGAGAGGTGAGAGTTTCATAGTCTTTGTTCATGCAAAAGATTACATCATCGGGAGAGGATTTCACAGTCTTTGTCTGTTCAAAAGATTGTAAGGAGAGGACTTTGTAGATAATATGAGAGTTGGTTATTGTAGGCGTTAAAAATTGCCTATGGGTTCTCGTACGCAGCTCGAGATAAAGAGAAGACAATGAATATCATTATCTAAATTAAGGAGGATTATCTGATGTCATAGATAAGCTAACAAATGTACGAAGTGAGTTGATAAAGCATACAAACTAACGGGATCGTACAATAACGACGAAGCGACTCGACCTGGGATTATGTTTCACCCACAAAGGAGTAAAAACCACTCATGTCTTGCTCATCCCATTGGTGTCTCGCTCATGGGAGTTTGTAGATCTCTTCGCGAGCTTTCTAACTCACCTTAGATCACTTCATTCTGAGGTTGGATGAGAGATTTAAGACCAAAATACCTGAGACTATTCATGCCATTTTACACCAGCGAGACACAAAGTGTGTCTCAAAGAAGAATAGTGATTTTGACAATGATTTGCTTCAAATCTGAAGAAGCAAAAGATAAGAGTTGTAGATCTCTTTGTCAGCTTTCTAACGTATCTTGAATCATCTTATTCCGAGGTCAGACGAGAGAGTTAAGACCAAAATACCCGAGACAGTCCAAGTTATCTCGGACATGTGCGAGACAGTCGAAGTGACTCGCGCCCAAGTCAGCTCCTGATGTGTTTTCTGATAAGATTGGCTTCTATAACTCCTTAGGATCATCCATAAACATGTGAGTTTATCCTTAAATGTATAGAAGTTGTTACATAACCGAAAACCCACCTAAACGGATAATAACGGTTGTTCTTTGACCCTATCCACAAACACGATATTCCTATCCACAAACATGGCATTTAAAGCCTATAAATATACCCCTAGAACCCTCATAAAAGTAGATATAAAGGGAGCCACAAATTTCAGAGGAACTAGGGCAAGGTTCAGACGAATTTGAGAGAGGCTAGAAAATTTTGGCGAACTCCAGCATAAAGAATGAGCGTTTCGAAGGATCTGAAGCCCGTCCCCCCTATTCCTTGAGATCAGGCTTGGTCTTGATCTCGAGAAGAGTTGTAATCTCGCTTAGTCGAGATTATCACTTTAGCGATTACTTTCTTTGTGAAGTAAGAACTCTAATTAATCATTTTGTCAACCGGATCCGATCCGAGGTCGTCCACGGATAAACCCTGACACAGGCAAACATCCTACGCAAATAGAGACTAATAAATAGGATCTGTGTGTTATTTAACAAAGTTGTAATCTTTATTTTTTATTGTGTAAGGGGATCTTATAAAAAGATTAACTTTTCTATTTTGTGAACTTGTAATCGATAAACGATTGTAACAGGTTCAATGACAATGAAAAGTTAACTTTTGACCCAAACACACTAGCGACCATAGTGGGAGCCAATAGTCTCGTCATCGGGGCTGTCGTGCCACAACCAAAGATCAAGATCCCTATTGATTCAGAGATCGAGTATGAGTTCGATGAAGCTAAATTTGAGGAATATTTCTCCTCGTCTTCATCAAAATCCTCCTCTCCTTACAAGTGCGGAAAGATCCCGTCTTTGAAGGAGGCGTATTCGTCGATGAAAGCTACAAATGACTATGCTCTCCACAACTCCTCTCCAATCAAGGAGTTATCCAATCAAGGTACGCCAACTCTGACGAAGAGGGCTCGTCAGAGGCGACACCAACGGCAAGCTCGTCAAGTTGCCAAGGCTTTAGAACAAGTCGATGGAGTTTGCTACTATGCAGACTTGGAGTCTAGGAAGCGTCATTCAATCCATTCATCTCAACGGTAAGTTGCTAACAAATCCTCCAAGACATCGATGGAAGAATGGATCCTTGTCAAAAGGAATCGTTCAACCTTGAAGGAGCACATCCAAAAGTGACGTGCACGTACCGCACGTGGGCGTACCTTTGTGCGAAAGACACAAGGCATGAAGAGGAAAGAAGTATTCAAAGAATCTAAATCCAAACGAGTCTAGGTGCCGAAGGCGAAAACATCGCTGAAAATAGCTGAAACGCTTCCCCTTAGGGCGAGACACGACTCGTGTCTCACGCCTGATTCCAGCCCTACGGGCATTTCCAAGCCTCTGTCAGCCTCTGAGCCTACTCGTCTTGCTCTCGCACCTCCGGCAAAGCCCTACAACAACGTGGATCTATCTAAATTTAAGATTTTGATGAAAGATCGCCTGGGTCCTCTACACGAAGATCGAGGCAAAGCTCCGGTGCATAAAACCCGAGTAGTTCCTCAGGCTAAGGGTCGGACAAACACTACCGTCAAGCCAAAGGCCACTCAAAGATGTCATGCCGCCTCCAAATAAACCGGGGCACCTCATTGTACGTGTTCATGCGTCGTGCACAAGAGGACTCCTAGCATTCATCGCCTGGGTTGGTATTGGAACCCAGGAGCCCGTTACAGTTCCACACTTGCAAGAGGGTGGTCCTAAACGTGCGACTCCTGATACGACATTGGGTTGTTCAAAGGCGATAACAAATCGTCCTGAGAATATCAACAAGGTTCTTCAACCCCAAAAGAAGGTGTGTCCGTCAAAAGACAATATTATACTTGGGGCATCATATCAACAAGCGATGTATTACTCTAATGAGCTGCACCATCAAGTTGGGGGTGTGAACAAATCCCAAAAGGATGGTGTCTGAGAAACTAACTCTCACTGTCCATGTGAGAGGCTTATCAAGATAGTATTATCAAAATATAGCTGCCCCAGAACCATTTCACAAAGGGTCTCGATATTCGAGAAGCTCGCCACTGAAGCATCAAAGCCCAAGCCAAAATTCTTCCATAAGATAAAATCCACCATTCAGGCTGATGAATTACTTGAAGTCACCATCAACATGGTTGACAAAGAAAAATCAATACGACGACATTAATGTTGTGCGTGGCGGAAGCTTCGAGGAGTGACACGAACAATCCAAGAGATAAACCACAACTGATAAGCAAATCATAACCACAACAAGAATAAACAATTTACGTGATTCGACAAGTTGCCTACGTCTACGGGGCAAGGAGGGGCGAGTTTTTACTATTAGAAATCAAGAGAATACAAATAGAGTTATAAATCTCACCGATCAAACCCTAAAACAAAGCTCTAGATCTCTCACAATTTCCCCACAATTGGATATAGCAATCCTCTCTCAAAGACTGCTTAAAATCGTCCTTCCTTAACCCTAATTAATCAGGTTTAGGGTTATATATCAACTCAAAAACAAACTGGGTCAAAAACCAAAGCCCAGCCTAAATTGCATCTGCGGTCGACCACGTCGGTCGACCGCGCAGGTTTCACGGTCGACCGCAACGGTCGACCAAACCACAAACTCGAGAGTAAAAATGATTGCAGTCATGGCATGATCTATCTACCGTACTGATTTCCTGAGAGTAAAATCGCTACAGGGTCCTTGCGGTCGACCGCCTTTAGCTCCGAATCCTACTGGCCTTCGTGCACGTTCACGGTCGACCACGGCTGTCGATCGCCAGTCTGCCTGGCTGTTTCTTCAGCTGTTTTCCTACACTCTCTCGCTATTTCTTCAATTCTTCACATCGGCCAATGTTTCTACCAAAACCGAGCCGACACCAAATCATCCAATAGTCTCTCAACAAGTCCGAGAACAAACTAGAGCTGAAACGCGATCTCCCCCATCTGAATCAACAGATCAAATCGACTGCATCTGAAAGACTGCCTATGTATTTTCTTTCCCAAGAAATCAAACCGAACGTAGTTCACCCAAATGGCCTCTAAAGGCCTCAGTCCACTAGAAGAGTTCGCAACCCTTCTCCAACATCACGATCAAATCTACGGCTGATAGCACCTCCAATAGCCCCAAACTGAAACAATCCAAACATCTCCACTTGAGATGAACCAATGGCCATATTCAGACTCCATCTATCAGCTACACTTGAATCGATCAACCTATCATCTGTATCCGAATCAACATGATTCTCAATCTGTGTCATATCAGCTGGAATCCCAAATGATGCAGTATGATCTGGAGTATGTGGAGTAAACTCCACCTAACATGGAGTAGCATCACCCTCCACCTGTTGTAATATCCCAACGATCTGATCAATACTCTCCACCTACCGAGAGTCAAACGTGACATACCTGCTCAGAACAAAATCAGAAGCTCCTAAATGATAATCAAATGAGCCTCCGAATTCCAAACGCGCAATCGGATCAAATCTCACATCCACGATGTGACCAAGTGCTGGGTAGCCTAACATCTGACACAACCCAAAAACTAAAGTAGCTCCACCAGATCACATATCTCTACATGCAGCAGTCAGCAACCTATACATAAGATGGCCCAAACATGTTGTAGCCTGCACACCAATGCTAATGCTCCACACCAAACGCTGATCCTCCTCCAGCAAGGAACAACTCCCTAAATCTGTCATCTCTCCTCGTCGCCTCAAAGTTTCCACATCAATGAAGTGTCTCCTATTGCCGTGAGCTCGGCAAAAACACAAGAAAGAACCCCTACCATAATCAGAATGTCGGGTTACCTTTCTACCAACACACTTCCTCCATCTGTTACGGACTTCTAGGACTTCACACCAACGGGACTTGGTTGCAACCAACCAATGCCTAGAGCAATCTCTAACTACGAAAACCACATACCTATTACCTCCCAATGACGCTCCCTTGGAAGGCCACCGAATGCCTGAATGAACACCCCTCAGAAGACCCCTTGAATGATGGATAGAAGTTTCAAACTCTACCTCGGTCTTTTCACTCATACTAATGGGTTCACAGGACTTCAAACTGTAGGTCTAAGCACTCCTAAAAAACCTATGTACGGTATTACCAACCAAATAACCCAGCATCAAACAACGCCACAGTCTAGCCGAATCTGATGAAGTCGTCAGCTCCCTATCAATCGCCGTGCTTCCGAGAAAATAATACAAATTTCTCCTTCTGACGTCCTTCATCACAATCATGGACCCCAATATGAACTTCAAGCATGCATCCACCAAGGTCACCCTATAGCCTGCTGTTTCCAAAGCTCTAAGTGAAATGATGTTATTCTTCAACTGCGGAACGAACCTCACATCATCCAACTCTCGCATCATCCCGTCACTCATCTTAATCCAAACAGTACCAATACCACCAATAGATCATATATGTCCATTACTCATGAGCACAACATCCTCTCTTTCTAACTTCTTAAAGCTGGAGAACCAATCCCTCCTAGGGCAAACATGGTAAGAAGCACCCGAATCAAACATCTGCTCCGTAGAGTCGGCATCACAAACTGATGGTAGTGCGGATAACGAATAACCTGAAGAATTCGAATCGTTGCCACTAGACTTGACAACATTTACCTTTGAAGCTTGTATATCTTTCTCCTTATTCTTTCCGGCTCGATCTATCTTTGGGCATTCAGCTTTCCAATTTCCATCCTCTTTACAAAAAGCACATTGATTCCTACGAATCCCAAGACGTGCACCTCTAGACTACGATCTTCTGCTTCGGTTTGAACCACGGCCATGAACTACTAATGCATCTCCCGATGCCTTCTCGGAGGGTTCATCGATACTCTTCCTCAACTCATAATTTACCAACGCTGAGGTCACCTCCTTATAACTAAGAGTAGTTCTTCCATTAATCATAGTTAGGACAAAAGTACCATAATCATCCTTGGGCAACGACACAAAAGTAGCATCGTCTTGTCTTCATCCTCAACCATAATATCCACATTGGCCATGTCTGAAAGTAGCTTCGTGAAGTTGTTAACATGCTCTCTGATTGAAACTCCCCTCTTCATCTTGAACTGGTAAAACATCTTCTTCAAGTGAAGTCGATTCTCAATGCTCTTAGTAAGATACTTTTCATTGAGTGTTTCCCGCATCTTCTTCACCGACGTCTCGTTCATCACATCATAAATAAGATCCGGCGTCAAGCATGACCGAATAACTCCACACGCCCTACTATTCATCTTCTTCCAAACATTTTCTTCCATATCAGTAGGTTTCTCTTGCAACTCATGAGTCTCCTCCAAATTCTGTGCATCCAAGGCATCCATCACCTGACACCTCCACAATCCAAAATTGATCTTGCGTCGAACTTTGGAACATCAATCTTCATGTTATTGATGCTCAAACTATGTATCGTCTTTGTAAGAGACGAACCTGATGTGCTTGATTCTCCCATGTTGTCGATCTAACTCTTCAGATAGGAATCTTCACCGAATCCTTCGAACAAACCTAGCTCTGATACCAATTGTAGTGCGCGGCGGAAACTTCGAGGAGCGACACGAACAATCCAAGAGATAAACCACAACTAATAAGCAAATCACAACCACAGCAAGAACAAACGATTTACGTGGTTCGGCAAGTTGCCTACGCTATTAAAAATCAAGAGAATACAAATAGAGTTACAAATCTCACCGATCAAACCCTAAAACAAAGCTCTAGATCTCTCATAATTTTCTCACAATTGGATGCAACAATCCTCTCTCAAATACTCCTCAAAATCGTCCTTGCTTAACCCTAGTTAATCAGGTTTAGGGTTATACATAAACTTAGAAACAAACCGGGTCAAAAACCAAAGCCTAGCCCAAACTGCATCTGCGGTCGACCGCGCAGGTTTCGCGGTCGACCGAACCACAAACCCGAGAGTAAAAATGATTACAGTCATAGCGCGGTCGACCACGGCGGTCGACCGTACTTATTTCCCGAGAGTAAAATCACTACAGGGTCCTTGCGGTCGACCGCCTTCAGCTCCGAATCTTCGTTCACGGTCGACCGCGACGGCCGCCCGCCAGTCTGCCTGACTGTTTCTTCAGCTGTTTTCCTGCACTATCTCACCATTTCTTCAATTAATTAATCATGTCTAATTGCACATTTGGTCAGGAAAATGGGAAGCTCTTAGGACAGTCATGAATGTTAAGACATTCGCATTAATTAATCATGGCTTATGTTAGATTTGAGTATAGGGTTGGATATAGGACTAGGATTAGGACTTTTTTGGGAAATGTGTTAGTGAGTACAGCGACAGCAGCTAGAATTGCTCCAGACAGTCGCTAAACTATGACTGCTCCTAGAATTGCTCCAGAGAATATCGAAACATCACCGGAGCTAGAAAAAAAACTAGTAAGAGGGATGTAAAAAATACCAATATCATAATTTAGCCTATAAAAGAAGAAATAGTAGGTTCTAATGCTGTCCAGCTGTCTAGTTTCAAGTATGAGAGTAGAGGGCGCAAGTTGAGACTAGGTTGATTTGGAGATTGAGAGGGATTTACATTCATTGGAAGTCAAAAAGTTTAAAAGCAATTAAAACAAGTTAGAAAAAGAAAAGCAAATATATGTTTTCAGTATATAGCGTTTTGAGAGTAACTAATAAAAATCATAACTTTTCTTGATGTTTGAGGTAGAATTAGGGTGCTAAACCATATCCGTATCCGAGGAAATATCTGTAACCGTATCCGTTAGGATAAGGGTATGGTTACTGTAGACATCAAAAATTACCTATAGGTCTCCACGAACAGCTCAGCGCTAAGAAAAGACGATGAACTTCACTATCCAAGTCACAGAAGCTCGATTAACGTTGATGAACGCTTGAAGTGAATCGACGAACTACGTGAAACAACGGAGTTTCAGAATAACGAGGATATGAATTGATCGGAAGCCCCGCGTCGCTTACAAAAGGCGAAATACCCTTCGTGTCCCATTTATTCCACAGATGATCTAATCATTGGAGCTTATAGAACTCCTCGTCGGCTTTCCAACGCACTTTGAATCGCTCAAATCCGAGTTCGGATGAAGAAGTTACGACGGAAATGGACGAATATGCAAAACGGAACGTCTCAGCCTGAGTTGAGACACCCCGAGGTGTCTCGGCACAAACGAGACACCCCAAGGTGTCTCGGCCAAGGCCGAGACACCCTAGGGTGTCTCGGCTCAAGTTAAGACACCCAAGGGTGTCTCCAGCCCGAATTCCCCCCGTGCCTATAAATACAAGCCTCAGAGCCTCATTTTTTCAGATTTGGAATTCTGGTGCCTCGGCGAAGCCCTGCCGGATTGAAGTCTTAAAGTGCACAGATTTCAGAGAGGAGGAGGAGTTAGATCTGCAGCCCGGTTCGTTCCTTAGGATTATCCCGTTGCGGTAATCTTAAGAAGAGTGATTATCTCACTTCGCCGAGATAAGAGCTACGGTTTCTCGATCCCTTCGCGGATAGACGCAACTCTGTCCAAATATTGATCGTTCGGTGGTCCACGGACTAACGCGTCCCCGTCACAGGCCAAGATCCCACGCAAGCAGCGGGCGATAAACACTCGTTGCGTTTGTTTGAAGAGAATTATAATTTTCTTTGTTTTCATTGTGTAAAAGTCTTATAAAAGGCTAATTTTTGTATTCGTTGTAAACGTCTGAAGTTTGTAATGAATCCCGCAATGAAACAATCAATTTTCACCGCAAACCAAGCTGGCGACCACAGTGGGAGCCAACAGCCTCGTTGTCGAAGCTGTCGTGCCGCAGCCGATGATCAAGATCCCGGTGTTCGAAGAGGTCGAGTACGAATTCGACCAGCAGAAATTTGAAGAGTACATCTCCTCCTCCTCCAGATCTGCTCCTCCTCATAAGCGCAGGAAGATCTCCTCCTCCCGGAAGATCCGCCGGTCTCCAGATCCGAAGACCCAAGAAGTCGATCTCCACGTCGTTGCTGCTATAGTTGCACCTTGTAATAATCCGCCGGCATCCAATGAGACCAGATTTGCAGATCTGAATTCCTTCGTGATCAAGGAGACGACTGCTGAAGGCGTCAACTTTATCAAAGAGAGCACGTCAAAGGAAACGCCAACGCCTCGTGCGCCAATTCGCCAAGGCTTTGGATCAGGTGGACGGACTCTGTTACCAAGTGGATTGGGAGTTCAGAAAGCGCCGAGTGACTAAACTATCGCCACAACGAGCATCGGGATCATCCTCCTAACCTCTAATTAACAAATGAGTTCAGGTCAAACGAACCCGTTCTACCCTCGAGGAGCGCGTCCAGAAGCGCCGTGCACTTATTGCGCGCACCCAGATCCTTGTGCGAGAGTCACGAGAATTGCAGCGGAAAGAGGTGATCAAGAAATCACCAAGATCTACCGATAAAAGACATCAGTCGTGTCTCTCGGTCGATTCCAGATCCAAAGCCGGTTCCCAGCTTTCGTCAAGTTCAGATCTCGCCCCTTTTAATCCCACACCTCCGGTGAAGCTCCGCGACAATATGGACATATCCAGAGGCAGGAAAGTGATAGCGGAACACCTGGGTCTTTTGCACGAGGATCGAGGCGAAGCTCCAGTCAAAGAATGCTTGGGCATGATGAATGAACCCCGAGCAACTCATCGAGTTAGGGGTCGCATTCGCCCTTCCAATAAATCAGAGCCTTCCTATAATGGGAAAGCTCCTATAACTGATCGTCTCGGACTGCGAGTCATTGCCCAAGAGCCTGTTGAGGTCTTATGCTCACGAAAGCGTGACTCAAAACGTGCGACTCTTGAGAGCACCGACAAGACGACGAATCCTCAGAAGGAAACATGTTCATCAGACGACGACGTTATACCTGACGACGTTATACCTGACGACGTTATACCTGAGAGCACCGACAAGACGACAAGACGATACGTTGCTCCGGCAATCATGCCGATGAGTTGTACTATCGGGCTGGGGGTACGAACAAATCTCAAAAGAAAGGTACCTGAGAAACAGACTCTTATTGTTCGTGTACTAAAATTATCAGGGCAGTATTATCAGCGTGTAGCTGCCCCAAGATAACTCCACAGAGGGTCTCGGTATTTGAAAGGATCTTCCCCAGAACGCCCAGGACCAAGCCAATGCGTTTCTGTAGAAAAAGTCCAACTGCACAAGATGACGAACTTCCAGAAGTCACAGTTAATATGGTTGATAAGGGGAAGTCAACGCGAAACTTCAATCCTCGTCATCTTTCGGACATATCCCAACGTATAACTCGGTTACGGTCGGGAACAGTTAGACAAAGGGACTATCAGAGGATGAATCAAGGATTATCCTCGGATGATGAAGTGTCAGATGCTAACTCTGCAGTCGCTTCTGACAAAACGGTATCCAGCCTAGGTCAATCCCGCGAAGTGTTGATGATTAGCACAGAAGAGGTCACTAAAATGGTTGAGGATGCCTTGGCCAAACAAAAAGAGAACTTCAAGTTCGAAATGGAAATGGCCATGATGCGAATGAGGGAAGAGCATGATCAACAAATTTGGGTTCTGTCCAATCAAGTCAAAGTTGAATCCAGCCGTCGCACCCAGAATGCCGCAATTGACAGCGATCCAGAAGTGGACAAAATCATCATGGCCGACGCACCTCCCAAAAATACTGGGTGTGATTCAAATGCACCCCCTACAGATAACAACGCTGGGGGTGGTTCCGCCAAAGATGACAATGCTGGGGGTGGCCCCATTATTCCTCTCAGGAATCGTCCAAGATCTGATACAGACGATGACGATAAAATAAAGGACCTCGAGAGCAAAATCAACGCGCTGATGTCTGTTCAGGGGATAAAAAGGACCAGTATTCCGTCTCCCTACCCAAGAAAGTGGGATTCGATCCCGTGTCCGGTAAAGTTTAACTTGATCAACTTCACGCCGTTTGACGGAAATGGTTCCCCTACTCAGCACTTAATATATTTTAAGTCTCATTTGGGAATAATTTCTGGCAATGAGCCCTTGATGGTGCGGTCATTCGTTGGCACCCTTCGCGGGCCTGCTTTTGATTGGTACCGTCGTCTCAAGCCCGAAAGCATCAATAGCTAGGAGGACCTAGAGAGCATGTTCCTCGCTCATTTCTTCGATGATGACGCCGAAGTGTCGATCAGGACACTCTTCGATGAGAAACAAAAAGACGGAGAGTCGGTGGATACCTTCATCAAACGCTTCCGCAATCAGGCAATGAACTGCAAGGATCCCGTCACGGAGGAATTCGTCTTGCAAACCTGTCCTAACAACTTGTCCATTAACATCTTGGATGTTATGGGATTAGAGCCGCTCATACCTGGAAAGAGTTGACGGTGCGCGGAGAGCAGGCCGAACGCTTTCTCAGAAGGAGGAAGGTCGAAAGAAGCCAACCGATGGCTAACCCTCTGAATCCGAGCCTCATTTCCCATGATGAAGGGAAGGCACATTCGACGGCTATTGATGTTAATCAGACGTCACAACAGCAGCCCCGAAGACAGCAGAAGACTTCGGATTCGAGGCTCCAAAAAGAGTACTCATTCAAGGACGAAGATGTTCCAGCCATCTTCGAGACCCTTCTTGAAAACAACAAGGTCAAGCTGCCACCCATCACAAATCAGGAGGAAGTTGACGCTACTACGGATCCGAAGTACTGCGCGTACCACAGGAGGATCCTTCATCCCACCAAGGCATGCTTTACTTTAAAGAATATCATTCAGACTTTGGTTGAAGCCGGCGTCATAACACTAGGATAAGCCAAATAAGAACGGCAAGACTCTGATAAGTATAAGAGTATAAACTGCTTCTCAATCCTCCGACCGGTATAAGAGGTTAAACTGCTCCCTGATACTCTAATTGGTCTATGAGTCTAAAGTATTTCCTACCGTTGACGGGAAGTTCCTGGAGAATTTTTATATATAATATTCTTAAGGATAACCCGATCATGTAACCGAATGCAATGATAAACCCAGTTTCGCGAAGAAACTGGGGGTGGATGATTCATGTAACGGGAAGTTCCCAGAAGAATACTATATGTAATTTTCTTAGGGATAACCCGATCATTACAAACAAAGTGATAAACACTAAACTCCCACTGTGATTTCCGAACACTCTTTTGCTGAGACGAGATTCGATCGCTTCTTTGGATCAATCTTCCCTCACAAAACTCCTATTGGTGTTTGATGACAGATCAACCAGTCCTCACAAAATTCCCCCACTGATCAAATCAATTGACGGTGGGTCCACTAAAATTTCTATCCGCCAATTCATGGCAATTTTCAAAGCTTGACGTGTTAAGTCCTGATCACTTAACATCAAAATCCTCCATCGAGTGGCTAGTATAAACCAGTATTTCTACTGCTACTTGTATTCCACTCCCTTTGCTTTTAGGTCAAACCTATAAAAGTTAGGGCCAAAGCCAAATTCTCCTCTCGATTCCTTCCATGAACGAGAGGTCCACTTTCAATTCGAATAATCAAATCTATAAAAGTTAGGATTGTTCTCAATCTCACTTAGTCAAACCTACAGATAGTTAGGACTAAGACCAAGTCATCCCTTTCGATAAACGAAAGACTGCCATTGTTCCTTTTTCAACCAAACCTATAAAAGTTAGGGTCGAAATTGGACTTTCCCCTCAATAAATGAGAAACTCTTTTTGGATCAAACAACCAATCCTATAAAAGTTAGGGTCGTTTGAATCTTTCCGATTCTCGGAGTGGAGATCCCACTCTTAGTTTTATCTTTTTGGATTTTGGGGGTGGAGATCCCACCTCGAGTTTTCTTTCCAACTGTAGATAGAATATAAAACTCTTCTTCTTTAGTGTTGAAAGATAGAATATAAAATTCTTCCTCTTTCATTTTTTGGGTTCATCTTTACCCTAAACAAGACCTGGGGCCAAGAATATAAAATTCTTCCGTTCCAACTTTGGGTTTGTCTTTGCCTTGAGAAAAGACACAATTCTTAACTTCCAATCCGCGCACTTTATGCACGGGGAATTTTATCTCAACTCCTAAATAGAGATAAGCCTACGTCTAACACACGTTGCCGGTTTAGTCTTTCACCGATTGAAGAAGACACCAGAAATTCAGTCTGGGGACTTTTATCCCGAATCCTAAGTAGGGATAAGTCAACGCCTAACACGTGTTGCTGGTTAATCCTTAACCGCAAAAAGGACAAAAGCCCACATATTCGACATTGTGGCAGGTTGTTATTAATAACATCATAATCCGTGCTTCACACGCACGGGGAGTTTTATTCCGAATCCTAAGCAGGGGTAAGCCAACGCCTAACACGCGTTGCCGATTTAGTCTTTCACCCAATGAAGAAGACACCAGAATTCCAGTCTGGGGAATTTTATCCCGAATCCTAAGTAGGGATAAATCAGCGCCTAACACGCATTGCCGGTTAGTCTTTGACCGTAAAAAGGATAAAAGACTACATATTCAACATTGTGGCAGGTGGTTATTAATAACACCATAATCCGTGCCTCACACGTACGGGGAATTTTGCCCCGAATCCTGAGCAGGAATAAGTCAACACCTAACACGCGTTGCCGGTTTAGTCTTTCACCGATTGAAAAAGACATCAGAGTATAATTCTGAGGACTTTTATCCCGAATCCTAAGTAGGGATGAGTCAACGCCTAACACGCGTTGCCGGGTAGTCTATTCCCGTGAGAAAGACGAAGTCTACATATTCAATATCGTAGCATTAAAAAAGTTAACTCTTTTAGCACAACGTTACATGCAGAACGGGTCTAAACAATCTGCATGCTAGCCCGACTCAAATGGTAGTCGGTAAAGGCTAATCAAACCCGTTGAAGGCTGGGGGTTTGCCAAAAATCCCAAAGTCAACGCCTAACACGGGTTTTCGGTTTAGTCTTTCACCGATTGAAAAAGACACCAGAATTCAAGTCTGGGAAATTTTATCTCGAATCCTAAGTAAGGATAAGTCAGCGCCTAACACGCGTTGCCGGTTAGTCTTTGACCGTAAAAAGGATAAAAGACCACATATTCAACATTGTGACAGGTGGTTATTAATAACACCATAATCCGTGCCTCACACGTACGGGAAATTTTGTCCCGAAGCCTAAGCAGGGATAAGCCAACGTCTAACATGTGTTGCCGGTTTAGTCTTTTACCGATTGAAGAAGACACCAGAATCCGAGTCTGGGGACTTTTATCCTAAATCCTAAGTAAGGATAAGTCAGCGCCTAACACGCGTTGCTGGGTGGCCTATTCCCGTAAAAATGGTGAAGTCTACGTATTCGAAGTCGTAGCATCAAGTCTAAGGGAGTTCATTCCTTTAGCACAACGTCATATTCGGAACGGATTTCAACAATCCGCTTGCTAGCCCGACTCAAACGGTAGTCGGTAAAGGCATATCAAATCCGTTGATAGCTAAGGATTTGTCAAAAATCCTAAGTCAGCGTCTAACACGCGTTGCCGGGTAGTCTATTCCCGTGAGAAAGACGAAGTTTACGTATTCAATATTGTAGCATTAAAAGAGTTAACTCTTTTAGCACAACGTTACATGCAGAACGGGTCTAAACAATCTGCATGCTAGCCCGACTCAAATGGTAGTCGGTAAAGGCTAATCAAACCCGTTGATGGCTGAGAATTTGCCAAAAATTCTATAAATGCGAGTCATTGACGCACCAGCTCCATTAGTTGGTCTCGTGACTTGAGCATCCAACAATTCAGGATAAGATCTATGCATGCAGATGAATCAGCTTTAACAGTTGGTCCTACAGCTCTGACATTTGGGATCACCGTACTCCAATACCTTAAGAGCTTAAACTGTGTATGCTCCAGCAAACGTACGAGTATAAACTATGTCAATGTCAAGTGATCCGAAACTCTAGGTCAACACCGGGCAACACGTAACCCTAGGTCAACACCAGTTAACGCGTTATGACCAAAAGTTAACGTCGGGTGATCCGAAACCCTAGGTCAACGCCGGTCAGCGTGTAACCCTAGGTCAGCGTCAGTCAACGCGTTGCGACCAAAAGTCAACGAACAGCGATCTGAAACCCTGAGTCAGCACGATGCGACGGAAGTCAACGAACAGCGATCTGAAACCCTGAGTCAGCACGATGCGACGGAGATAGTCAGTTCTAAGTCAACTCAATGACACGAGCCAAACTCAACTCATCAGATAGTCAGTTCTAAGTCAACTCAATGACACGAGCCAAACTCAACTCATCAGTTTTAGACTCGAAACTCCAACGACGGCCAGACGATAAACGCAGCGCCGGAAAGACTTCAGCTATTCATCAAAGCATCGAATAGACTGAAAATCGAAGGATCCAAGAGTCGAAGCTAACTACAGGTCCTTTACACCGATCGAAGGCTGGACCAATCACATCCAAAGTATTCCAGCCTCTTCTATAAAAGAAATGAGTCTGGAACGCTTTGGAGGGGGTATCTGTAGGCATCAAAATTGCCTATAGGTCTTCACGAACAGCTCAGCGCTAAGAAAAGACGATGAACGTCACTATCCAAGTCATAGAAGCTCGATTAACGTCGATGAACGTTTGAAGTGAATCGACGAACTACATGAAGCAACGGAGTTTCAGAATAACGAGGATACGAATTGATCGGGAGCCCCGTATTGCTTACAAAAGGCGAAATACCCTTCGTGTCTCATTTATTCCACAGATGATCTAATCATTAGAGCTTATAGAACTCCTCGTCGGCTTTCCAACGCACTTTGAATCGCTCAAATCCGAGTTCGGATGAAGAAGTTACGGTGGAAACGGACGAATATGCAAAACGGAACGTCTCAGCCTGAGTTGAGACACCCCGAGGTGTCTCGGCACAAACGAGACACCCCAAGGTGTCTCGGCTTGGGCCAAGACACCCAAAGGTGTCTCGGCTTGAGCCGAGACACCCAAGGGTGTCTCGACACCCAAGGGTGTCTCCAGCCCGAATTCCCCCCGTGCTTATAAATACAAGCCTCAGAGCCTCATTTTTTCAGATCTGGAATTCTGGTGCCTCGGCGAAGCCCTGTCGGATTAAAGACTTAAAGTACACAGATTTCAGAGAGGAGGAGGAGTTAGATCTGCAGCCCGGTTCGTTCCTTAGGATTATCCCGTTGCGGTAATCTTAAGAAGAGTGATTATCTCGCTTCGCCGAGATAAGAGCTACGGTTTCTCGATCCCTTCGCGGATAGACGCAACTCTGTCCAAATATTAATCGTTCGGTGGTCCACGAAGTAACGCGTCCCCGTCACAGACCAAGATCCCACGCAAGCAGCGGGCGATAAACACTCGTTGCGTTTGTTTGAAGAGAATTGTAATTTTTTTTGTTTTCATTGTGTAAAAGTCTTATAAGAAGACTGGTTTTTGTATTCGTTGTAAACGTCTGAAGTTTGTAATGAATCCCGCAATGAAACAATCAATTTTCACCGCAAACAGTTACTTAAATCTATAACTGATAAGATATATATGCTTCCGGATATGGTTTTGTAGTAAAATATCTGTATCCGTATTCAAAATATCTGAATACATATTAGTCATACTCTCACGAGAGTTTCAATTCTTAGATTATCGATTTGTGGTTAATTTTGATGATCAAGATGTCTAATCTTAACTTTTCAGTTATAATGAACATATTAATGAACTCGTTTGTATCCCATGAACTATGTTTTTCCTCAATACTATCTAGTTTTCTCATATTCGTTTGGTATCCGCTTATATATCCGCATGTATATCCGTAACTGTATCTGATTTTAGCGGATATGGATATGAATTTTTCTTACCGATGTATATCCATATCCGTATCCGTATCTGATATGGATAAGCATATATGGATATAGTAAGCGTTATATCTGAGCCGTATCCGAACCGAATGCACACCTAGGTAGAATGCAAAGTGTAACCTTGTTGCATTTTGTTAAAATGAAAGAAAAATATACGTGGGATTGAGGTTAATTAATTAAAATTTTGATTATTTGGTAAATTCAATAGTGAAGATTTCCTAGTGTACTAGGGTTCGTGAGATCTTTTTATTTGTTGGAAGCTCATGTGAACTCAAAGTGAGAATCAGAGAAAGTAAAGGTTTAAATCTACTCCTCTATACTTAAGGAGGATCCAAGATTTATTGTTCATGCTACGGTCAATACTACAATATATTACTATAGCATAAACAGTAAATCTTAGGGTCCAGTAAGCTTACAATTTATGTTGCAGTAATTTACTGTATCATAAACAATACTCTTTTAAGTATAGAGCAGTAGATATAATTTCTAATTTTAAGCATACAATAATCAAATTAAATATATTAAGCCTTAGAGGCAGGCAGGTTCAAAATCTAATTTCTAGACTTGCCTCAATCCAGTTATCGTGAGTGATTAGCATAATGAAATCACCTCATCTTTAAGAGAAAAATAAAATAAAATAGAGACCCCAACATAAAAAATAATATGGAAGATGGCCAGCTAATACACATAAGGATCAACTCCAGCACTTAAAAAATCATTAGCAACTTACAACTGGACTAAAATATTAGCGTATGAAGGGTGCATATGTCCACAAGGAAAAGCAAATAATAGATATTAACTAGTACCATCCTTTTCCGTTGAATTGAAAATGGTTAACTGCAGACACGCCCTCCATAAAGCAATTGTTACATGTAGACGCCCAAGTGTATTATTTGAATCTTTTACCTTCAAAGAAAGAGAGAGCTGTTTTTACAAAAATAAACCTCATAAGGGTAATAAAAAAAAAGCTGAAAATTTTCACCCTAGGCACAATAATAGAGCTATACGGGTCTACCTGCAATTGAGAAATAGCACAAGCCTACGAGGGCTCTATCTGCAACTAATCCAGTTGAAAAATCAAGCCTACATACGTCGTAAACTTTGTCCTCACAATTAAGATGCTAACTTACCAAACTTCCTATAAATTACAACAATTAAGCCATGCGTCTCCAAACAAAAGGCTCACCAATTCCTATTCAAACCTACCCACCTTCTAAGCTCCTTCTCATATTGACCTCTCTCTAAAAGTAATCTCCCTCTCTCTAAAACACCGTATAAAACCCTCTACAAACACCTAAACCTCAAGAGTACTTAACAACATGGGCCACCTAAACTACAGCAAGCTCCGCCAGAGATGGCGCCGGAGGCGAGGGTTTCGCCTGAACTGCGCTCGATTCTCCGTGCATCGCCTTCGTGCAAGGGTTTTCGCTTTGTTCAGCATCTTCGAGAGATGCTTCAAGTTATTGGGGGGGAAAGATAGCAGAGAAAGAAGGTGGAAGAGTGGTGGTATGAGCAGTAGTAGGAGAGGGTTCATGTTTGAAAGGCAATATGGAGACGAGCCAAATATCAAGCTGAGATCGTGTATGAGATCAAACTCTTTTTATGCAGAGGCCATTGCTGACTGCTTGGACTTCATTAAGAGGAATTCAGGATCGGTTAACGATGAGAATGAATCTGTTGTTGGTTTGAATTCTTGATGAGGGTTCTCCTTTTTTTTTTAATTGATTGATCTCTCTAGCTTGTAGTTGGCTTGAATTCTTCTTATTTTGTGGCGTGAGAGGTTAGTAGGATTTTTTGCTCTTTGGGGTGGGATTTAAGTCTGTGATTTTGATGAGTAGAGGGTAGCAGGTGTACATGTGAAATAATTAAGGAATTGGAAAATTTTGTTATTCTTTGTTCATAGCTTGTTCGGACTATGAAAACTTTCATTTTATAGGTACCCTTCGTTCTCATAGATATATTATTTGGAGGAAAAAACTGACATAGTATTGGGTTTTTTTTTTTTTTTGCATGTATACCCTCCAAAAGGTAGGATTTTTTACTTACGCATGAACTCCTAACAAAATTACTATTTACATTTATACGCCTACATACTAAATTTACGGTTACACTGTCATTTGCATTTGTATACATGAGCAGAGGCAGTAGGTGTACATGTGAATAATTAGGAGTCGCAAATTTTGTTATCTTTTATTCGTATTTTTTTCTCTATGAAAACTTCATCTGACTCTTCTTAATTCTCATAGATACATATTTTTTACTAAAATAATTAATATAGATATATTGTTAGTTTCTTGCGCGCACACACTGACCACAAAGAATGGGATGGGATTTTATTTATTTAAAAAGTACTATTTACATGTATACGCTTTGAGAAGTACTAAATTTACATATACATTACGACATTTGCTTCTACACACATAAATGGTAGTTAAGTTTGCTCAATATCTAACTTGTTAAATTCTTGAAATTTAAAATGTTACACTCTAATAATAATGAAAGAGCAGCTTTAGATTTTGCAAACAGGGAGAAGTTTTGAAAAATACCAAATATTAGTTACTTCTCGTTCTACTTGACAAATACAAACTCTTTCATCACATCAATCTAAAATATGAAAAATTAATTTAAAACTATTATTGCAAAATATAACAAGGAAATTATAAACTTTGAACTGCTTTTACAAAAAAGAACTAGTAATCTTATCACTTTCAACAATAATAGTTGAAGTTAATATAAATATTCCTAGAAGATATGCATGAATACTAAGGATACAAGGGGGTCGTACATACGAATTTAATATTTCCTATGGTTATATACGTACAATTAGTATTTGCTTTTTGAGAGGTAAACATATATAGCAAAAATCTCATATTTTTTGAGGGAAAAAAGATTTTACATAGATATCAATTTAGTGTCCCTGTCTGATTTGCGGTCTTCTTCCTTGGTTGGGGGCTGTGAATTCTGACTGTTGCGGGAAAAATAAGAGGATCGAAATCACAACTGCCATTGATTTCCCAATAGCTTGCAAGTTGCAAGGAACTAATTAATAGAGGAGCTTAATTCATCTTATTCCACTTGAGCATACTTAAATCCTCATGATTTATGGGTTACTGTACAGTGGGGGCGCTTGAAATTAGATGGAACAGTAATTTCTTGTTTCAGGCCACTAAGTGGGTTGACTCTTAGATGAGAAAATGGATGCCATCCTTCAAAAGATTAGGATTTTATATACATTTTTATACTACTCTATATGATGTGTTTTTATTATTAAGATAAGAGTTTTTAGAGCCTCAACATTTTCTAACAAAAAACAAGGAAGCTGATTTGTGAATACTTCCCGCTCGTTTGAGCAAGAGCTGATGTGTGATGTCTATTGTTTCCAGCATTGCATGAGCAGGATACAAAAACATCTCAATAATATTGCAAGTTTTTTCAGTGGCAAAATTTTAATTTCTTGTTTCAGGCCACCTAGTGGCTAGTGGGTTGACTCTTAGGGGGTGTTTGGTTCAATTTCTAGAAATTATAGGAAATGTTTTCTACCTAAAATATGATTTCCTTGTATTTCTTAAAAAATTTATAGGGAAAGTTTTTAGAAATCAAAAAGTACCAAATTTTTTTTTTTTGGTCAATGAAAATTTTATTCATATCCCAAATGAGAAATATGTACACATCAAGAATACTCAGTACTATGGACTAAGATTTACAAAACAATTACACGTATATGAAGAAAAATCAGAACTTCATATTAACATGAAAAGCTCTCTGTCACTGTTAGAGGAGTGCAGACTATTCAATAGTATGGTTGAGACATCATATTTGATTTCCTTCACTATCTGATCAGCATCCTTGAATTTTTGTGAGAAGATCCGTTCATTTCTTTCCCTCCAAATGTGGTAAATGGAAGCTGTAAAAACCAGTCTTTTAAGCTTTTGCTTATATCCACTTCCTCTCAAACTTGCAAACCAATTAACTAGATGAGACCAATTAGTAGACTTCCATCCAAAGCCTGTCCATTCCATGATTTTATCCCAGATGTAGCCAGAGAAGGAACACTCAAAGAACAGGTGATCCCTAGACTCCAAGCTAAACCCATACATAAACTGCAATTGTTGTTATCTGTAATTCCTCTTTGCAGTAATTTGTCTTGGGTCAATAGCCTATTTTGCATAGCTAACCAGCTAATAAAGGCATGTTTAGGGATGTTTAGACTCCCCCAAACAGTTTTACACCATGAAACCTGTTGAGATGTAGGAAGAAGCCCTGCATACAAAGCTGAAATTCTGAGTTTAGAGTTCCTGTGGCAAGAATGAATGAAGTCTTTTAACCTGTTAGCTCCTCCAAAAAGAATCAATGCTTTATCCTTGACTTTAACCATTTGTTTCCACATCCAAAAAGTACCAATTTTCTTGTTTTTTGTACTTTGCTTGTTTGGTTCAAAACAAGAAAATAGCTCGTAACTTTATAGAAAATAACAAGATTTGGTAGGTTTTTAATTAAATATGGTATGTGTCAGATTTCTGGTGATTTCCTCTCATTTTGAGAGGAAATTGCTTTTTGTAAAATTTGGTAGGTTTTGATATTTTATAAAAAATATTTCTGTAAATTTTTTGTTGAACCAAACACAATTTACAGAAATATCTGAAAAACTTTTAATTACAAATTTACCATTGTCAGATGTTTTGAGAAAAAATTTCTCAAAAAGTGTGCAACCAAACAGCCACTTAGATGAGAAAATGGATGCCATCCTTCAAAATATTAGGACTTTATATGGTGTGTTTTTATTATTAAGGTAAGGGTTTTTAGAGCACATTTTCTAACAAAAAACAAGGAAGCTGATTTGTGAATACTTCGGCCCGCTTATTTGAGCAGAGCTAAAGTGTGAAGTCTATTGTTTTCAGTAAAGAAATTATTTGTCTCCATCACTTGAAAGACAAGAACATGTGATCTCCTCCGCCGTGTTAACTTGTCAAACTTGTAAAACCCTGTGTTTTTAAAGATTCACATCATCCTCGTATATCGCTTGGGGAAAATATCAATGTTTTATTTTTGTTTGTCCTGTTTTTTTTCCCCCCCCAGTGTACGTAAATATCTTAGTTGCATGCACGGGGGTTCACACTAAAATTGTCTGCCATTAATTTTAATGTTTCTACACTCCCATTAAAAGGTCCGCTTCCTATTATGTCTGTTCACACGTAGAGAGATCAGACGTACCCAAACGAAAGTAGACAAATTAGTTAGGACAAAAAGCAAGAATTGGTCTGAAAAGCACAGTTCCCGCGCGCTCCACCCGTTCGACGAATTTCCCAACACTATAACGACGCGGGGATCGCATCTTCGCCAACATGCAGCTGACATTAAACTAGACGCATGATAGCTGTTGTGTTTGGGCGTGTCGCGGTGTCCGAGGAAACATGCGATGGCTCTGCAAAAAAACCCCCGTTCTACGACCTATAAGGCTGCCCTCATGACCTGGGCTATCGCCGAGGACGAACTGCCCCATTGCGACGATCACTCGGTCAGCCTCCCCAGCCATTTGAGTTCAACCCGAGCGATTCAACACGTACAGCAGCATCTCTTGGGACCATCTCAAGCGTTTCTACGTGCAATCAGTTGACGCCTGCGGGTCCTCAGCATACTGTTACTGTCTTTGGTACCCCAGATACAGTTTTAAGACAGGGTGTCAAATTTAGTAGTTAGGTTATCTCATTTTTGCTTTAGTTTAGCCCTCACATCGCTTAGGTAATTATTAGAACTCCTCTTCATTCTCTTGTTTTTAAACGCCTTAAAGGAGGACGAATAATATTATTAAGTTCTCTCAGATCACTCAGATTCTCATCAAGCAAGCAGATCAATATCACAGCACGTTTATTAGTGATTACAAACTTAAAAATCCAACATCTGGAAACCTGAATTAGCTAATTTTATGACGGAATACTTGAGAACAAAACTTGTCCAGTACAGCACCATGGAATCATGGAATGACAAATTAAATTACTTATAAGACGAAGAATAAATTAAATAGTGAGAAAATGAACGAATTAAATCAATGATGATATGTAACTTGGTTACTTCTCATTTGCTTATAAGGTAAACAAACCATCGGGTCAACAGCCGGATGTAACTCGGTTACTTCTTTTGTGGAGCTGTCTCGTCATTCCTATGGCGATTAGTGTTGGGAATTTCACGTCTAAAATCCCTAATGCAACAGAAACGCAGTATAGAAAAATTACACCAAGATTTAACGAGGTTCGGCAACTGCCTACGTCCTCGGGAGCCACACAGATAATTTCTTATTAATCAAACAAGAAATTACAATTTAGGAGCAGATCTCAAAACTGAGATTTCTCAATTAAACACTGTAGCTACAGTGTTAATAATTAAAGGGTATGAACCCTTTCAATTCTCACTTGAGAATAAATGAATAACCCACAATAAAAAACCCTTCTTTAATTTTCTCTCTCTCTCTTCTTAAATCCCCTATCTCTCTCTCTCTCTTCTTAAATACCTCTTTTTAATCTCCCCTCAAAATCCCGAAGTTCTGAGCGCTGGAGAAAAATGGAACGAAGACCGAAAGGGGAAAATCGCCGCCAGAGAAGAATCGGAGGAGGGGAAAAAAAGGCCAGCATCGAAACCCTAGGGCCAGAAGGGGTTTATATAGGCGGATTAATGGGCTGGCGACAGCCTGTCGCCAGCGACCCGCTTGGACGCCAATGTCGAGGCCGAACGCAGAGTTGAGAGGGGGGGTTCGAACGCAGAGGTCGAACGAACGCAGAGGTCGGATCCGAAACGCCGAGGTCAAGGGGGTTTTCGCTCGCGGGGCTCGAGCTCGCCTGGGGGGGGCGCCGTCGACTTCGCCACGCTCGCCTGCATCATCTCAGAGCTCGTCGGAGCTCCTCGCCGGACATGGAGGTTGGTATCCACCCACAAACTAACAATCTCCCACTTGGAGACCAAACCGACGTTAACGGGCTATCTCATCAAGCTCCATTCCTGTGTGGCTCCGCCCTCATCATCTATGCATGAAGGCCAACTGAAGTTGCGCACAACTCAAGTTTCTGAACTGTCACCGTCTTTGTTAACATGTCTGCTGGATTCTTACTTCCTGGAATCTTTTCCAGTTTTAACACGTCATCTTCCAACAGGGATCTGATGAAGTGGTACCGAAGCGCAATATGCTTCGTTCTAGAATGAAATGCGGAATTCTTCGCCAAGTGTATCGCACTCTGACTATCACTGTGCAAAACATTCTTCTCCTGTTTGAATCCCAGCTCTATCAACAAACCCTGAAACCATATCATCTCTTTACTGGCTTCAGTCACTGCAACATACTCAGCTTCTGTAGTGGATAGGGTAACGATCTTCTGTACCTGTGACATCCAACTAACAGCTGTAGTTCCAACGGTGAATACATAGCCGGTGGTGCTTCTTCGGTGATCAACTTCGCCGCCGAAGTCTGCATCTACGTACCCTTGCACTTCTACCTCTCCCTTACCAAAGTGCAAACACTTCTGTGTGGTGCCTCGTAGATATCTCAGAATCCACTTGACCGCTTCCCAATGAGCTTTTCCTGGATTCGACATAAACCGGCTGACCACTCCCACTGCATGGCCAATATCTGGTCTCGTACAGACCATAGCGTACATCAAGCTTCCGATAGCTGAGGCGTAAGGTACCTGAGCCATACTCTCTTTCTCTTCTTCTGACTGAGGAGACTGATCCTTCGATAAGCGAAAATGACTGGCCAAGGGTGTGCTCACAGGCTTGGCGTCGCCCATGTTGAATCTCTGCAAAACACGGTTGATGTACTCCGTCTGAGATAACTGCAAGAGACCTCTCTTCTTATCTCTCGTGATTTGCATTCCAAGGATCTTCTTCGCTGGACCCAAGTCCTTCATGTCAAACTCCTTTGACAGCTGCTGCTTCAAACTCTTGATATCCTCCATATCTGCTCCTGCAACCAACATATCATCAACATACAGCAGTAGGATGATATAGCTGGACTGATATCTTTTGAAGTAGCAACAGTGGTCGGCGTTGCACTTCTGGAAACCTTCCTTGTGCATGAAGCCGTCAAACTTCTTGTACCACTGTCTTGGGGCTTGTTTCAGGCCATACAAGCTCTTCTTGAGTCTGCACACCAGGTTCTTTTTCTTCTTTTCTTCTGAGAAACCTTCTGGCTGGTGCATGTATATCTCCTCTTCTAGATCTCCGTGAAGAAACGCCGTCTTCACGTCTAACTGCTCGAGATGAAGATCTTCAATTGCTACAATACTCATCACGGTCCTGATAGTATTTAGCTTCACCACGGGAGCGAAAATATCGGTGTAGTCAATTCCTTCCTTCTGCTGGAAACCTTTGACAACTAACTGAGCCTTATATCTTCTGGAACCATCTTGCTCCTCTTTCACCCGGTACACCCATTTGTTGTGGAGTGCCTACTTACCCGTGGGCAACTCAGCTAGTTCCCACGTCTGGTTTGATATGAGAGACTTCATCTTATCTTTCATTGCAAGCTCCCACTTGCTCGCATCTCCACACTGACAAGCTTCATCAAAGCTTTCAGGCTCCCCACCATCTGTCAACAACAGATAGTTCATGTATCTCCTGTTGGGTACAGGAGGACGAGAAGATCTTCTTAATATCGGAGCTGGTGCGTCGGGCTCCTGCGCACCATCTTGTCCAACATGCTCTTCTTGCTGAGGACCCTCTGCATTGGGTTCTTCCGAGAGGTTACTCGGGACATCATCTGCATCTACAAATATTGACTCGCTCTCTGAGTCATCAGTCTTGTGCATGTCCTTGTACATCACCTTCTCGTTGAATATCACATCTCTGCTCCGGATCACCTTCTTGTTTTCGTTGTCCCAAATGCGGTAGCCGAATTCATCTTCACCATAGCCGATGAAAGTGCATTTCTTTGACTTGGGATCAAGCTTATTCCTGCCTTGATCACTAATATGCACGTAAGCTACACAACCGAAAACTTTTAGATGTGAGAGTTTTACCTCCTTTCCGCACCATACCTCCTCTGGTATTCTGTGCTCCAATGGAACCGATGGACCTCGGTTGATCAAGTAAGCTGCTGTGTTGACCGCTTCTGCCCAGAACTGCTTCGGTAGGCCTGATTGTACTCGAATGCTTCTGGCTCTCTCCGTCAACGTTCGGTTCATTCGCTCAGCTACACCATTTTGCTGAGGCGTGCCGGGCACGGTTCTCTCCATTCTGATCCCGTGCTCATAGCAGAACTTCTTGAATCCGGTGTCTTCATACTCACCGCCATTGTCGGTCCTGAGCTTCTTTATTCTCAGACCAGTCTCATTCTCGACCATAGCTTTCCATCTCCTGAAAGCCTCAAATACTTCTGACTTATGCTTCAGAAAGTAGACCCACACTTTCCGAGAGTGATCATCGATAAAAGTCACGAAGTAGTGTTTCCCACCAATCGACGCAGTGGTGGTTGGTCCCCAAACATCTGAGTGAACGAGCTCTAGCTTCTGCTTCCTGGGGGTTCTGCCACTTGTCTGAAAGCTGACTCTCTTCTGCTTTCCAAGTATACATTCTTCACACATATCCATCTCCACTGACTGCAGTCCTGGGAGTTTCCCCTTTGTGTGCATGATTTTCATCCCCTTTTCACTCATATGACCGAGTCTCTGGTGCCACAGCTTTGAGGTCTCATTGCTAGCTGCAACTGAGATCGAACAATGTGCACCTGCTGTCATATACAGGGTACCAGTCTTCTTGCCTCCGGTAATTGTCATTGCGCCCTTTGAGATCTTCCAATCATCTCCATGGAAGGTTGTGGTGTATCCTTCGCCAGCCAACTGGCCTACGGATATTAAATTCTTTCTCAGGTCGGGAATATGCCTGACATCCTTCAGCTCCCATACTGACCCGTTCAACTTAATTTTCACCACGCCTTTGCCCACAATAGCACATGGTTGATCATCACCAAGATATACGTATCCAAGATTTCCGGGGGTATACTTCTCGAAGAATTCTTTCTGAGAAGTAGCGTGGAACGACGCTCCTGAATCTAACACCCAAGATTCCTCCTTGCTCTCCAAAGAGCATATCAATGCGTCGTCTCCTCCTGAAGTGGAGGTGACATTCACTTCTGCCTTCGCCTCCTTCTCTCTTTGTGCACTCTTGCACTGATTCTTGTAATGCCCGGTCTTTCCACAATTCCAACACTCGATAGCCTTCGAGCTGTTGCTTGGATTCCTTGATTTGGACCTCCTGTCCTTTGATCTACCTCTGAAGTTTGATTTGCCTCGTCCGTTTCCTCTGGTTGAATTTCTACCTCTTGACTCTATATGCAATACTGAAGAGGTTATAGCTTCACCCGTTTCTCTCCTGTAGCTTCACCCGTTTCTCTCCGTCGGATCTCCTCACTGAGAACCAAATCACGAACGTCGCCGAACTTCAACTTTTTCTTTCCCGACGAGCTACTCACAGCTGTGACTGTAGCGTTCCAACTCTCTGGTAGGGAAGACAAAAGTATCAACGCCCGAACTTCCTCATCAAACTCAATCTCAACTGAACTCAATTGGGTTGTAACCGTATTAAGTTCATTAAGGTGTTGTGCTACTGACGCGCCTTCCGCCATTTTCAGATTGAATAACTGCCGCATCAAATGAACTTTATTCGCGGCTGATGGCTTCTCATACATATTTGAGAGAGCTGGCATAAGACCTGCCGTGGTCTTCTCCTTCGCTATGTTGAACGCAACATTGCGAGTCAACGTCAATCTGATAACTCCGAGGGCTTGTCTATCTAGAAGGTTCCACTCTTCTTCCTTCATAGAATCTGGCTTCTTCCCCGATAGTGGTTGATACAGATTTTTCTGATACAGATAATCCTCTATCTGTATTTTCCAGAATCCGAAATCTGTTCCATCAAATTTCTCAAGTCTCATTTTTGCCTCATCTGCAGCCATGGCTCCCACTTGAATATGACTTTCTCTAGATCGTTTCACGCTCTGATACCAGTTGTTGGGAATTTCACGCCTAAAATCCCTAATGCAACAGAAACGCAGTATAGAAAAAGTACACCAAGATTTAACGAGGTTCGGCAACTGCCTACGTCCTCGGGAGCCACACAGATAATTTCTTATTAATCAAACAAGAAATTAAAATTTAGGAGCAGATCTCAAAACTGAGATTTCTCAATTAAACACTGTAGCTACAGTGTTAATAATTAAAGGGTATGAACCCTATCAATTCTCACTTGAGAATAAATGAATAACCCACAATAAAAAACTCTTCTTTAATTTTCTCTCTCTCTCTTCTTAAATCCCCTATCTCTCTCTCTCTCTTCTTAAATCCCTCTTTTTAATCTCCCCTCAAAATCCCGAAGTTCTGAGCGCTGGAGAAAAATGGAACGAAGACCGAAAGGGGAAAATCGCCGCCAGAGAAGAATCGGAGGAGGGGAAAAAAAGGCCAGCATCGAAACCCTAGGGCCAGAAGGGGTTTATATAGGCGGATTAATGGGCTGGCGACAGCCTGTCGCCAGCGACCCGCTTGGACGCCAATGGAAGGTGAGCTCGCTGGGGGGGTCGCCGCCGACTTCGCCACGCTCGCCTGCATCATCTCAGAGCTCGTCGGAGCTCCTCGCCGGACATGGAGGTTGGTATCCACCCCCAAACTAACAATTAGCTGACCCAATTAGAAGGGAAATGGATAGCCAACGAAGCAGTAGATAATGAAAACTGAAAACTGAGTTATGCAGCCAAATATTTCCACTAGTCTGGGAAGAAAATAAACCCACTTTATCTATAAAAAAAATCCTCATATAAATTAATGCAGTAGAATGTTGAGTCAGAGAAGCTCCTAAAATATTCATCCATAAGTCTAAGAACAAAATTAATGATACTGTTAAGTAAAGATGATATCCGAGCGCGAGGCTTCCCAATAAGGAATTGAAGCTGACTTACCGAGCGTACAGATTTTTTTTCAATGCATAGCCTGCACTGCCAGCGAAGTTGTCTAAATAAACTTTCTACAATTTGTTCAAATAAACCTGCAGAATACAGGTATGAACACATTAATTTCTTATTTAAAAAAAGTACTTGATAAGTACATGTGAAAGTAAATAGACCAACCACTAGATTACCTTCACAGGTCGCCCTTTTAGGTACTCCGTAACAATTACAGACTGCGCAATAACCTTTTTTTCTTAACCTCATCTCTCGGAGGAAGCTGTTGACTGCCAATTTCAACAGTGCACTTGTGTTTCCTCAAAGCACCAAGCATTCTAACCTCACCTGAGAATGAATATTCAAAATTTCTCATCTCCTCCAGTGACATCCTGCAACATGCAGAATTGCAAACTTGAATAACTCCATTTGTCTCATCAGTGCAACATATCATGCAGAGAGGTTTACGGAGAAATAGTACAACAGAGAGCTAATGGAAAACATGAATACAACGCAATGGAATTTGCGTATCATGTCGATTAATCAAAATTAATTGAAGCTTAGAAAAATACCTGAAAAGCTTTTCGAATTTCTTCAATAATCATCCCAAGATCAATCTGAAATAGCTTCCTTAAGAGAAAAAGCCTCCAATTGAATTTCACCCATCATCGAAGAGGAGCAATACTAAGATATATGTACTCGATCAATTTCTTATTTTTTTCTGTTTCCTATATTTTCTCATAAGACTACATCTAAACCCTACGAGCCTGTTTGGATTTGTAGGGGGTGAAGTGAAGTTAAGGTAAACTAGATAAGAGAATGGAAGGGAAGGGAAAGGAGTTCCCTTCCCCTTGGTTACACCCCAATTTGGAGGGTAACAAATTTTATACTATTAGTGGGTGAACCAAAGGGAACTAGGGTGAATAACTTCACCTCCTAAATGTTCCCAAACAAGGTGAATGGAGGTGAATGGTTTCCCTAACTTCCCTTCACCCTTATTACCCTCAATCCAAACAAGCCCTACATATAGAATTAGACTTGCCTTATAGATTTTAAATTCAGACAATTCTTAATTATTTAGAACCCGTTCCGTAATAATTAAAAATAAAATATTCTTTCCATAATAATTAAAGTTTGAATATGCTTTCCATAATAATTAAAGATAGAATAATTTTCCATGACAATTAAATATAGAATAGAATTTGTATTGAATGTAAACCTCTGCTAATGATATTGATGAGAATAATTGGATGTCGTATCGAGAACAAATTACTAATCAAATTAATATTTTTAATTTAATAATCAAATTTGTATTTTACTAA
>NC_033798.1:66231137-66265081 GCF_001876935.1 Asparagus officinalis | reverse complement strand
CTCTTCCATAATATGAGATTAACTATTTATAAATAATATCTTACATTCAGTACCCTTAGGTAACTCTTTTAAACAGGACAATTCACCTATTTGCTTATGCCTAAATTACAATTCTCGTGAACATAAATAAAAATTATTTTAAAATATTTTATTTTTATAAGAAAGTAAAGTTTTAAAAAATATTTTCCAAAACCATATGTTAGTAGAAATTAATAACTTTATTGGAATGCATAATAAATTAACTCATCATAATGAGCATATTGAATCCTATCTAGAAATCTATCATTTTCCTAAATAAAATTTAGCAACCCAACATTTCATATTGTATAACGCTTGCTAAACAAGCTTAACTATCACATTAAAACACACTAACCTATCAAATCAAAAATGTCAATATCGTCAAGTCAAATGGACCATGTAACAATCTAAATTCTCCATTTCCTAGGTGACTTATTCTAGAGAATTCAAATACGGTCTAGTGCTACACACATCACAATGTGTGCATATGACATACACTTAGAATCCCCATTCCCGGTGGTTAAAATACTTTGAAGGTCACACATTAAGGTACTTCATAGGTCAAGGAGGCCAAGCTCCCAATGCTTATGAGCAAGTATGAGAATTTCAAGATGAATGCCTTGAAGAGCATATGAGACATGTTCACACATTATACGGATATTATGAACAAGGCAAAAGCAATGGAAAATGAATACAGGTAAGAGGAACTCATTCCCAAAGTCCTCCGATCACTTTCATCCGAATGGGATGCTAGAATAACTGATATCGAGGAATCTTATAATTTATCTGAACTCACTCTTGATAATCTTGTAGAAAAATCTTATCACACATGAGGTAAGATTGAAGGAGAGAAGAACAATCAGAGGAAAACCCAAAGAATAAGTCATTGGCCCCTAAAGCAAAAAGAGAAATATCAAAGGCCAAGGCGGACGTGGGTTTGAGCTTGAATTCTGAGAGTGAGAAAGGTAACATCGTAGGTCAAATTGTTAAATGTTTCGAATTCTTTTTGAAATTAAAGGATGATCAAAAATTCATGCAAAACAAACAAAGTTACTACACAATTAAGTAAGATAAATATAATTATAGTGATTTTTGATACTATAAAAATTTGTTATCGGTGCAAGAATTCTAGTCACTTAAGGAAGAATTACCCATTAAATAAAAAGAATATAAAGAGAAGGGTAAAAGCTTCAAAGTGATTACGCGAGATATTTCGACTGGAGAGGAAAAGGCAAAATGTAGCTCAAGTTACGATGACAAAAGAGCACACTTTGTCTCATGGCAAAAGATGCCAATCCAAGCAATTCTAAACATGAGCGCTAAATATATCTAACAATGCAAGTGAAAATACCTCATTTGAATGCATAAAATATTTCATGTATAGAGATATGGATTCTGATTTATCTAAGTAATTAACTAAAAACTTAACTGAAAATAAGAAATTAGTTGCTAAGGTAAATGAGCTTTTTATGTGACTTGTAGTTTAAAACTAGATGCTAAAAATAAACAACTAAAGTCTAAAAATATTAATTTGAAAAAGGCTGTGAAAATGTTCATTTTCTAAGGGTTTAAATATGGGTTTTTCCAATCAACAATTTACAAAAGCTAAAACTAGTCTTGGTTATTCATATTATAAAAACATAAAAAGTTTTAACCTACTTTTATAAAGGGTATTTCTAATACATCTTTTACTGTTTTTATCTTATGTGGTAGAATGAGTCATATTTTAATAAACTATCGTATGCAACATAGAGTTAAGATAGCTAAGCAATTTGGTTACCTAATGGTACAATTGCTAGCCACCGTGGACCCATGTGGATACCTAGGTCATATCTTTTGCTTTATGGGTTGCAAGAAGAAGGACAAGTTCCTGATATGTTGCAAAAAGGTCTAATCATGCAAGTGTGGATTTGTTGCAAAATTATGAGATGTTTGCATAAGTGATATAATGAACAAATCTTCTCAAAGGGGTGAGTCAAAGTAAAATATGTTAATCCCACTTGTTGTAAATATTTTTATTTTTTTTTCATTTTTTAATTTTTTGAGTGTTTATTTGTATCTCTTTGTTCATATAAAAACAAAATAAAAGTTTCTCTTTATTTCTTTTTGGTTTCTTTAAAAAAAGTTATAAAAACTTTTGCCTTTCTATGTCTATATATTTTTGAGATGAATCTTTATATAATATTGTTAAATGACACATGAGCATGTGTTTTCTTGTCAATTCCATATTTTTCATATCTATGTATGCTATAATTCAGTAATGACTTGTAAATTGACATGCATATAGTGATTTCACTTTATATTCTTCACATTCTTATGCATGAGATTCATATTACCAATTATGATGTGAGTTTAGTAAATGTTGATTTTAAATCACATTCACGCTTGTATATGTATGTAACTAGTTGTTTGAATCAAGCTAAGTAGGATTTTTGAACTAACTAAACAAAAAAATTGCTAATGTGCAATTGAATTTCATTGATAAATTGCTTATATGAGTGTATTGATAAAAGATAATTAGAGATCCACACCTATATGAAATCTACACAAAAAAAAAAGTATTGTTAAAAGATGGTCAAATACCCCATACTTGTGGATTTATAGTTTATAGTCAGTTTCATATCTCAAAGATAACCATTATGTGTTGCGCGAAACATGTTTAAAGATAGTGTTCATTACCTACCAAACATTATCATCCTTCCTTCTAAGTCTTATATGGCTGAGGTGATAGGTTAAAATTTTGGTCTCTTTATGAAAGTTGAGATTTTTTCCTTCTTTAGCTTGTTTATATATACTTTTTTGCATACTTAGATGCTGATATGCATCACTTTTTCTGACACACGGTAAATGTGAGTCATATACACAAACACGAAGTTATATGATGAGATCCACATGTACATTGATTTTGACAATGTCATTCATATTTTCCTATACAATTTTATGGACTTACGACTCTCTCTCTCTCTCTCTCAACATTTATGTAGTATTATTCAATTATTTACTTCTTTATATGTTTCACATTGGAGATTGTTTGATATGATGGTTTATTTTTAATAATAACAAAAGGGGAGAAATGTGAAAATTTAAAACTTTAAAACTTAAAAAATTAGAGTTTTGTGGAAATTGATATTGATTTGGAAAACTTTTGAATAATTTATTTTTGAGGAGAAGGGAAGACATTTTGAAAAAAAAAGAGAAACCCAGTTGTAAGGGGAGCTTGATAAACATATATCTCATATTTCATATATGTACATATGTAAGGGGGTTTGCATATAATATTTTATATGTCATAAAACTAAAAAGGTGCTTAATTCATATATCTCAAACTTACATAGTTATGATTTTAATTTCCTATTTGCTATTATAAAAAATGAGAGATTATACAACTGTGTCCATGCAATCGACTTAGTTTGATGAATAACAAATCTTCATATTGGTCTCATCTATGTTTGGGATGTTTTAAATAGGTTATAATAACTTGGAAGTAAGTTCAAAAGTATGTAGAGCAAGACGATAAGCTAATCACTGCTGATTCTAGAAAAATATCAGGAGTAAAGCTAATTTTTGAGCATATAGAAGTGTCTATATTGTTATCATAAATCCACAGGAATAAACAAAACTTAATCCAGAGAAGTAGATATAAATATTTTAGTGAGTCAAAACAAACATCAGTAAGTTGGAACTTACACCAAAGCAAAAACTTGCATAAACCATAACTTTTGACTCAATTATTGGAATCACTATTATAATATCTTTTCGTAAAGCTTTCGATCTGATCTATAGACCACCAATATTGCTATCAACCATAAATGATGCAAATGTCCATAGAGATTCAAATTATCGATGGTGATAACTTAACCATCGATGGTGATAGCATAACCGTCGATGGTTAAGTTCAACCATCGATTAAGTTTGTGGTTTTTGATCTATTTTAGACTCAATCTTAGCCGTTCATTGAAGGGTATAGAGGCTCTTTCCTCATGATTCTCTTTGAGATTCCTAATCTAATCTCTGAGAGAGAGAGAGAGAGAGAGAGAGAGAGAGAGAGAGAGAGAGAGAGAGAGAGAGAGAGAGAGAGAGAGAGAGAGAGATACCTAGTGTTTGGGAGAGTTGATCAAGGAGAATTATTTCAATCCCTCAGAACCTCGTTGATTGCTCATTTGTTGAGCACAACATCATCTGATCAGTTCACAGCAAGGAGAGCCGCCCTTGGAGCTCATCATCATCCTCGATCTCCATCAAGCTTCACTTCAATCATTTGAAGAACGGGTTGCTAAACAAAAGGGATGCAAGAGTTGATCAAGGAGAATCATTTCAATCCCTCAGAACCTTGTTGATTGCTCATTTGTTGAGCACAACATCATCTGATCAGTTCATAGCAAGGAGAGCCACCCTTGGAGTTCATCATCATCCCCGATCTTCATCAAGCTTCACTTTAATCATTTGAAGAACGGTTTGCTAAACAAAAGGGATGCAAGTTCTTCTTTATTTTGAGCTTAACTGCTATTGGTTTTTCCTTTGTACTGAACTTCTTTTACAGCATACTCAACCCAGTTGAATTAAGGGTTAGGAACTAGCTAGGGCTAGGAGTTACTCATTATGGAGAGTTAGGTTAGTTGACTAATTTTGGATTAAAACTAGGGTGTGATCTTATGAGCCTACCGAATTGAGTTTATGATTTAGGAAAACTCTGTCATAGTGAGGAAACTCCTTCATGAGAAGAAAGAGTGGATATAGGATTATTTACATGAACCACTATAAAAATATATTGTGTCTCTGTTTGATTGTTTTTGTCATTTGTTTTTTTATTGGTTGTTTATCACTGTATTTCATCTTTTTCGCTACATATTATGTGTTTATGCAAAAAAAAAAAACTATAGGCAATCTTATTCGCCATCCCCCTCTAGGCTTAAATTGTTAGGGATTCAAAACAATCAAATCGAATCCTTGCCCTTCTGAACCTTGGTAGAAAGTTAAGCAAGAAAGAAATTCACCACAAATCAAAGATAAAACTTATAGAAATAAGAACAAAAGAGAATACACGAATTTGACGAGGTTCGGCAACATGCCTACGTCATCGGGAACCATAACACACAATCTTTTTGATTAATTGAAGAAGGAATACAAACACTCAAACAAGTGATTAATCTCTCTAAAATTCTCACTCTTTTTTCTCTTTCTGATGGTTTTTCATGTTCTCATTAGCCCTAGAAAACATATATATATACGGCAGAACCCATCGCGGTCGATCGCAAAAAGTCCAGAGACTTTTCTCAGTCGCATGCACGTTCACGGTCGACCGCCGAGAGCATCGCGGTCGACCACACTGTAGTTTTCTTGTTTCCTTTGTTTTGCTTTATCTTCTTGATTCCAGCTTCGGCTTCAGCTTTGAGTCTATACTTAGACTAACAATCTCCTACTTAGAGACCAAAGCGTCATCAATGAGTTCACCCGAACTCTTCCCTTCTTCGCAAGTATCTTCTCCTCCCCGGAAAATCCTTTCTTCAATCATCAACATCCTGACGATCTCACCAATCCTCCTAGTGTGGCTCCGTCTTCATCTTCTACTCGTGAAGGCTAAATGAAGTTATGCACAATTCTAGTTTCTCAATGGTGACTACCTTCGTCAACATGTTCGCCGGATTTTGACTCCCCAAAATCTTCATTAAGTGTAACTTTCCGTCTTCAATCAGTAAGCGTATGAAATGGTATCGTACATCAATATGCTTCGTTCTGACATGATAAACTAGATTCTTAGCAAGATGTATAACGTTCTGGCTATCATAATAAAGAACTCCTCTCCCTTGCTTCAGATCCAACTCTTCCAAGCACCCGTTCAACCAGATCATCTCCTTGCTTGCTTCAGTCACCGTCACATACTCAACATTGGTTATTGATAAAGTCATAATCTTCTACAGACGTGAGACCTAGCTCACTGCTGTCGATGCTAAGGTATAAACATACCCCATGATGCTTCACCTTGTATCATAATCACCGGTAAAGTCTGGATCCATGTATCCCTATAGCACCAGCTCCTTCCTCCTGAAACATAGTGCCTTGTTTGTTGTCCCTCTTAAGTACCGCAATATCCACTTCACGTCCTCCCAATGCTGCTTCCCTGGATTGTTTGCAAACCTCCTCATAACTCCCACTGTATGGGTAATATCCGGCCTCGTGCAAACCATAACATACACGAGACTCCTAATGACCGAAGAATATGGCACCCCGCTCATATGCTCTCTCTGTATCTGTCTTAGGTGATTGCTCCTCAGATAACTTGAACTAGCTTCCAAGGGGTCTGCTAACAACCTTAGTATTCTGCATATTGAACCTCTGAAGTACCTTCTCGATATATTTAGCTTGGCTCAATCTCAACGTCCCTTCAACTTCATCCCTACTGATTTGTATCCCTAGAAATTTCTTAGCTGCACCCAGATCCTTCATTGCAAACTCCTTTGCTAGATGCTTTTTCAAATTGTTTATCTCCTCTAAGGTCCTGCTACTAACATATCATCAACATATAATAACAATATAATAAAGCTAGACCCGAACCTCTTAAAATAGCATCAATGATCCGAATTGTATCTTCTGTAGCCATTGTTTTGTATGAAGTTATCAAACATCTTGTACCACTGTCTCATAGCCTATTTCAAACAATATAAGCTGTTCTTGAGCTTGCACACCATCTCTTTCTTTCCTTCTTCAATGAAGTCAACAAGTTGCTTCATGTAGATTTGTTCATCCAAGTCACTATGAAGAAATACAATTTTTACATCTAACTGCTCAAGGAAGAGGTCTTCTGTAGTCACCAAGCTCAACACCACCCTAGTAGTTGTGAACTTTACAACAAGGAAAAATATCTCCGTATAGTCCACTCCTTCCCGCTACTGGAACCCCTTTACAACTAATCTGGCCTTAAACCTCTTGCTTTCATCATTCTCTTGTTTGACCCGGTAGACCCATTTGTTCTGCAAGGCCTTTTTCTGTGCAGGTAACTGGGCTAATTCCCATGTCTCATTAGTGAGTAGAGAATCCATCTTCTTCTGTATCTCATACTCCCACTGCTGAGATTCACTCACTTGCATAGCCTCCTCATAGCACTTCGGTTTACCGCTATCTATTAATAATAAGTAATCAAGTGATGAAAGATGTCTAGAATTCGGTTTGGGTACCCTGAATGACCTCCTAAGCTCCACGCTCTGGGTAGTTTCTTCTGCACCTGGAGCCTCCTCCGTTCTTTGGTCAGAACAAACATCATCACCTCTATCTGGAAGTTCCTCTAAATCCATATACTCGGATCCACCTGCATCCAAAGTGCTGCTCCCACTGTTTTGGCTATCCTTGGTATTTTTCTGTCCTTGTACATCACCTCCTCATTAAATATGATGTCTCGACTCCTGATGATCTTCCTATTCTTCTCATCCCAAAGACGATACCCGAACTCATCAATGTCGTATTCAATGAATGTGTACTTCTGTGACTTAGCCTCTAGCTTGTCCCTATCATGGTCACTGATATGAACACAAGCCACATAATCAAATACCCGCAAGTGTGAAAAATTTATCTTTTTTCCACTCCAAACCTCCTCTGGAATCCTAAAATCCAATGGAACTGATGACACATGATTAATAAGGTAAGCCGCTGTATACATCGCATCCGTCTAAAATATCTTAGGCAGACCTGCATGTAACCGCATGCTCCTGGCACGCTTCGTCAAGGTCTTGTTCATCCTCTTCGCAATGCCATTCTACCACGGCGTCCCTAGAGTTGTCTTCTCTAAGCGAATACCATTTGTAGCACAGACCTCTTGAACTTCTCCAGCTCGTATTCTCCACTATTGTCTGATCTCAGACACTTCACCTTTAGATCTATCTCGTTCTCCACCATGATTTTCCACTTCTTGAAGACTCCAAACACCTTTGACTTGTGCTTCATGTAAGGATCATGAATTTTGATACTAATTAAAATAGTTTTTTGGTATTTTAAAATACTTAATTATGATTTTTAAAAGAGTATTTATATTTTTCTCAAATTTCTATAATTTTCTATAATTTAAAGTCTATGTTTTATATTTATTTAAATGATTTCAATCTTTATAAATTTATTCAGTGCAGTAAAAAAATTCTGGAATTTATCCGTTGAGTTACCGATACTTTTACATGTCCGGCCGGGAGATCGTCAGGAGCCAAAGGATTCTCAGCAGGAGTGTCTTACAGATAGAGTTGAAGAATAGGCCACAATAGTTATCTCTTCTTAGTTGATGACCTTAGTAGTTCTTGTAGTATTTTTCATTCTATTACCGTTGAACGATGTGGTTTACATTTTCTTCAGTATTCATTGTTCATTTTGTATAAGGGCATGTTGACCCAAATAATATGTCTTGGATGATATTCATTTATGATATGTATTATTTTATTCTTTTTTACGAGAAAATTATTTTCCTCAACAAATATCACTTTCGACGAGAAAAATTTTGTTTCCTCGGTAAATATCAGTAGGTCTTCTATGATGAATATATTTTCCTCACAGTAAACCACCTTCTACGATGAAAATTTTAGTTTCTCACTAAAGATGAACATGATTTGGTCTCCTAACTAGTTATTTTATTGGCGAGGAAATATGAGATTTTGGTGATGAACTTTTTCATCGCAAAATTCACATTTAAAGAGGAAATAATCATTTCATCGTTGTTCCTTTGACGAAAAATAGAGGAAAACTCGTCAAATGTAACAACGACAAAGTATGATTTTCTCACTGAAGATCCATAATATGCGAGGAACCGTTTTCTCATCAAAAGAATCAATTAGCGAGGAAATAATAGTTTCCTCATTATTAGTTTGGTGGGAAAAAAATAACCCGCCAATTTCAATGGTGACAAATTTAAGGCTCCTCGCTAAAAGTTTTTGTTTTTACGAGGAATCATTTCCTCATTAAAAAGAACCTATTAGCAAGGAAATTATAGTTTCTTCACTATTAATTTGGTGAAAAAATTTGCAACACCCACCAAATTCATTGACGACAAATTAAAGGTTTCCTCACTAAATTTTTTGTTTTACGAGGAACTGTTTCCTCGTTAAAAAAACCAATTAGCGAGGAAATAATAGTTTTCTAATTATTAGTTTGGCAAAAAAATGTGCAAAACCCGCCAATTTTAATAGCAACAAATTTAAGACTTCCTTGCTAAAAGTTTTTTTTTACGAGGAACCGTTTTGTCTTAAAAAAGAACCTATTAGCGAGAAAATTATAGTTTCTCCATTATTAATTTGGCGAAAAAATGTGCAACACTCGCCAAATTTATTAACGACAAATTGAAGGTTTCCTCACTAATTTTTTTTTTCTTTTACGAGGAACTTTTTCCTCGTTAAAAGAATCAATTAGCAAGGAAATAATAGTTTTTTCGTTATTAGTTTGGAGGAAAAATATGCAAAACCCGCCAAATTCAATGGCGACAAAGTTATGGCTTCCTCGCTAAAAGATTTTTTTTTGCGAAAAATCATTTCCTTGTTAAAAAACCAATCAGAGAGGAAATAATAATATCCTCATTATTCGTTGGAGAAAATTTTGGTGAGAATTTTGTGTAGAAATCCTGCATGCACATGTTGACAACTTGTTTAATCTTTTGTTGCTAGTATATCATGTTTTTGCATGCTTCAACAGTCTTGGATATGCCTCTGAGGTTGTTTAATCTTTTGTTGCTAGTATATCATGTTTTTGCATGCTTCAACAGTCTTGGATATGCCTCTGAGCCTCATAGTTCAAGCTAAGAGGTAACAGTCTTGGATATGCCTCTGAGCCTCATAGTTCAAGCTAAGAGGTTCTTTTGCACCAAGCAACACTGCCATTGTATATTATAGTAAATATTGAAGGGATGGTATCTACATGTTGTGTTTTTAAATCGGAAAAGATCCACAAAATTTTATCAGCATAAGCAACCTCCTACTGGTGGCAAAAGGAACTATACTTGTTACCGACTAACTATATTATTGGCATTATTCAAATAGTATGTTGTATTTTGAAATGGCCATTATTAAGTATAGTTTGAGTTAAGACCAACTTTTCTTAGCAGCGTACATGATCAATTGTTACCATGGTTAACAACAAAAGATAATTATGGGCAGTGTAAGGGATGATGTTGTGATTCAGCTTCAATTTTTTTCTTTGTTTCGATGTATTTTCTTTTCTTAGCACTAATAGAAAATCAAAAAAACTAGACAAATCAACCTAGACGGAATATAATTCCATTAGTTTAAGGCAACCCAGATGGGAATTTTTCGTCTAGATTGAATAGGTCCGATACAAGCGCCCGCATTCTTCGTCTCACTCTCCCCCTCGACTTCACCACCTTCTCCTCCCTCGCCTCCTACAACCTTACCTTTTCGAGCAAAACCCTAACAGAACCACCAGTTATACAAAAAAACCCCAAAATTGATTTCTCGCAGCTCGATTTCAAATCTCACGTTTCGCCTCGAAGAGAATGATGGTGCTAGAATCGGTAGTGGATTCAATCAAAGAAACCCTAGATTGCGTCGGTGATCTCCAAACAAATCTCCTCAACTTATTGTTAGCGGCAGAGCCCGGAGTCCTCGACGAGCTGCCGTCGCTCTAGCGGGCACGTGCTTTCCTCGTGTTCGCCCAGTCTGCTTCCTCTCTGTTGGCAGGTATAAAACTCTAACCCTAGCTCATTGATTCTTTTGTTTTCATAAAAAAAATTCTTTTTTTCTTTTTTCCTTTGAGTAGTGTGATTGAGGTGCAGTGGAATTCGACTAGATGATCATCCTATCAAGACTGAGATTGTAAGAATTTATCTCGATTTTATCGTCTAATATTTTTGTGGGGTTAGTTGTTTTCTGCTAAGAGATTGATAATTAAGCATATGGGTTTAAATCGTAGGAGAGATTGAGCTTGTGTGAGGGAAAATTGGAGCAATTTGGTAATTGGAACAAAGGTATTCTACTTTTGTTGTTAATTTTGCTCATTTTATTGTGTTCTTTGCTCTTAGTGGTTGGTTTTGTTTGCTATCCGATGTGTGGTAGATAGTTTTGAAATCTTTGCCTATTGTCTGAAACTATCATAATGTTTCCGAGCTTAAATGTGACATCAAATGCTGGGAACTACTGATAATCATTTTTAAACTTGTTTAGTATATATTTAATATTCATTATGAAGACATTGTTGACATGATGTTGAGCTTGCTGAACAACTGATAGCTGACATGATTTTAAATATGAAGTATTTGAAATGGTTTTGGAGGAATGCTTGCAAGCTTCTAGGCAAAGGTTATGAAAGAGAACAAAGTACTAGCTATCAACCTTGAGTGAGTAAAGGCACAAGGGGGCTTGAATGTTAATCACCATGGGCTTATCCTAATCATTCTATTTTCTACAACTCCTTTGTATAGATTCGATCTCAGAATATTAATCCTGGAATCTTTGTAGTTCTTCTATCAAAATATTTGATTGTTCTAGTTGAATTATTCTTCTGTTTTGGATTATTTAAATATGAATCACAAAGTGACCACGGGAATGTTGATACATGGTATCATTTTTCTATTTGGTGATTTTCCATGCTAATTTGACTGCTTGAAAATTTATTGCGACTGGAAATTACATAACTATGGGTTGCTGTTGGATATTATTTCCTTCTTCATACTAGACATTATTGGTATTGGTACAATATAGTTGTGAACAGATGATTAGCTTTTCTTAAACTAGAAGTTAAGAGCTTGAAGTTGGTATTAGAGTTTTTTGAATTGCATAGTTCATTACAGTAGAGAATAAGAGTTTTCTCTGGCAAACTTTATTTTCTTTGCAGTATGAAAATGTTCTATCTGAATCATTAAGGAGGCTGCAATTGATGGAGCTCTTAATAGAAACCCTCAGTGTATGATTCCATTTTTTTTCCTTATTAACTTTTAAGTCTTGTATTTCTCGACTTGTACCATTTTCAATTTCTTATTTGATTATTACCTTTGAACCTTAGGCTACAAAAATTGGGAAGTCCATGATTGCTCTGTACAAGCACAAATCAAAATCAATCCGGCAACTTGCCCAGACCCTCGTCAAGTGAGTTTCATAATGTCTCGTACAAAATAATTAGAAACTTTTAGATTTGCTATGAATAGAGGGTGTAATTTCTATTTTTTTAATTGGTGGTTTAAGTATTATTCAAATTACTTGGACTGTAATTTATTGTGTAGTTGAAAAAGATAGCTGCTGGACTCGTACATACTTGACAAAGACTTACAGATTCCTTTCGTGTTCTTTTTACATTTTGTGTTGTGGTTTCATTTTCTCTATCAGTTTTTACCAGTAGTTTCCTAGTAAAATGCTCAACTTGAGTATGATCAAAAAAAATTTCCTCCATCAGTTTTTACCAATAGTTTCCTAGTATAAATAGTGGTTCTCATACGTATGATGTAATTATGAGAAACGTATGCTCAGTTGAACATCAAAGTGAACGAACTAACACGAGTCTTATGAACTAGTAATACAAGTCAACTTGAATTTGTAAAACAGGATGGGTATCATGAATAATTTGAGATCTTAGAATAAGATTTTTTTAACTCAAAGCAAATAAGCATATATTCATTCAGATAGGTTCATAGGTTGAACTTGAAAGTGTTTCTACTTAGTAACCTAGATCAAATTTTTTGCAGTACTTTATGTATTATATCATCCGTAAAGTATTTAAGCTGACATTTATATGTTTCCTCCCATCCATCAGTAATTATAAGTGACAGATTTAATAGCAAACAACAAAGAACAAGTGTCTACTAAATAGGTATGTAAGTATCTATAGATGGAGTTTGTCAAAAAATTTGCTCGATATTAACAGGTCAAGCTTGAGTACGAACTCATATCCTGTAACTATAAGTCACACTGAATTGATCTCAGGTTTATTTCACCTGTATCTTCTAAATATCAAAATTTCTTCTTCTGACATATTTCAAACATTTATGAACTCTTATATTTTCACTGTATTGTCCAAGCTTTTTGGGTGCAAGTTTGATTTTATTTTTGCCATAGGAATTCACTGAATTGAACCATTATGCATTTACTTTTGATACTTGGAATTTCTACTTTGATATTAACTAAAATAAGCAATTTGATATCATGTTTTAAACTAGACTAGAATGTTGATCTTAATTCTTGATCTCTTACTTCAATGCTTGGTTTTCTAAAATTCCCAATGAGTTCTGTTATGTTGCTTCTTGATACAGATTTACTAAAGATTTCACTCAATAGGAATGAGACCTATTCCTTGGGTTCTGATGTCAGAGGTACTACCAGCACAAAATCCTCAAATTTCCCTCCAACTGTATTTATTTTTCTTTCCCAAGGCTAAAGTTCAAGACCTATTCCAGAGCGGATACATCCATTCAGTTAATGTAGGAAACCTTTCTAATGCTATTTCCTACTGAATGTAGATGAATCAATATTTATCATATATTTTTATCAAAAGAAAAGTATTTATGGAAGGATTTTATATTTTTATCAAAAGAAAAGTATTTATGGAAGGATTTTCCATGCACAGGTAGCATTCGGCCTAATGATGCTTCAACAACTTGGAGAAAAGTATTTATGGAAGGATTTTCCATGCACAGGTAGCATTCGGCCTAATGATGCTTCAACAACTTGGAGGAGTAAATGCAATTGGATTCTGTAAATTATGCAAAGTTCATCAAGTTATGTAAACAATTATATTTTTTATTATCTATGTAAACGATTTATATATCTCTCTAGTATTTTGGTGAATGTATTATTTGAATATAATTATATTTGATATTGAAATATAATTAGATTGTATTGTATATGAATATGATTTGGTGTTGTGCAATATTGTGTACATGCGATATTATATAGCGTGCAACGTAGATTCTGCAAAAAAAACCTACTGTAGCATTGTTATAGACCATATAACCTATATCGATAAATATAAATTTTCTCATAATTGAATTTCTTTGGCGAGGAATATGTGGTACAACCTACAACAACAAATTTAAATTTCCTCATCTTTGAGTCCCTTTACTGAGGAATTGTTTCCACAAGAAAAAGATACATATAATGAAGAAAATTAATTTCCTCGTTAAAGATTTACCTTTGGTGAGGAACAGTTTTCTCACTGAAAGATACTTACAATGACGAAAATAGTTTTTTTAGAACTTTTATTATATAAATAAAATATTATTCATGTATCATTGGCGAGGAAACTGTAGTTTAGCGATGTAAAAGGTATGAGATTAAGTGAGGAAAAATATCGAGGCTAAAGAGTAACAACGAGAAAAGAATATATTCATCGCAAAAAGGATTTCGCGAGAAATTATAATATTCATCGCAGAAACTTTTCTTGACCACCCTACCGCGAGGAAATGGTGACCAAAGTTTTTTCCTCGCCAAAACACTACGGCGAGGAAATCTCGACTTTCAACGACAAACTTGTTCCTCGCAGATTAGCTTTTCTGTTGTAGTGAATCCTATTCACCATCCCCCTCTAGGCTTAAATTGTTGGGGATTCGAAACAATCAAATCGAATCCTTGCCCTTTTGAACCTTAGTAGAAAGTTAAGCAAGAAAGAAATTCACCACAAATCAAAGATAAAACTTATAGAAATAAGAACAAAAGAGAATACACGAATTTAACGAGGTTCGGCAACATGCCTACGTCCTCGGGAACCACACCACACAATCTTTTTGATTAATTGAAGAAGGAATACAAGCACTCAAACAAGTGATTAATCTCTCTGAGATTCTCACTCTTTTTTCTCTTTCTGATGGTTTTTCATGTTCTCATTATCCCTAGAAATATATATATATATACAGGTTATATATGGTCGACGGTAGAACCCATCGCGGTTGATCGCAAAAAGTCCAGAGACTTTTCTCAGTCGCGTGCACGTTCACGGTCGACCGCCAAGAGCATCGGGGTCGACCGCACTGTAGTTTTCTTGTTTCCTTTGTTATGCTTTATCTTCTTGATTCTAGCTTCGGCTTCAACTTTGGGTCTATACTTAGACTAACAATCTCCTACTTAGAGACCAAAGCGTCATCAATGAGTTCACCCGAACTCTTCCCTTCTTCGCAAGTATCTTCTCCTCCCCGGAAAATCCTTTCTTCAATCATCAACATCCCGACGATCTCACCGATCCTCCTAGTGTGGCTCCGTCTTCATCTTCTACTCGTGAAGGCCAAATGAAGTTACGCACAATTCTAGTTTCTCAATGGTGACTACCTTCGTCAACATGTTCGTCAGATTTTGACTCCCCAAAATCTTCATTAAGTTTAACTTTCCGTCTTCAATCAGCAAGCGTATGAAATGTTATCGTACATCAATATGCTTCTCAAGATGTATAACGCTCTGGCTATCACAATAAAGAACTCATCTCCCTTGCTTCAGATCCAACTCTTCCAAGCACTCGTTCAACCAGATCATCTCCTTGCTTGCTTCAGTCACCGCCACATACTCAACCTTGGTTATAGATAAAGTCATAATCTTCTGCAGATGTGAGACCTAGCTCACTGCTATCGATGCTAAGGTAAAAACATACCCCATGGTGCTTCACCTTGTATCATAATCACCGGTAAAGTCCGGATCCATGTATCCCTATAGCACCAGCTCCTTCCTCCTGAAACATAGTGGCTTGTTTGTTGTCCCTCTTAAGTACCGTAATATCCACTTCACGTCCTCCCAATGCTGCTTCCCTAGATTGCTTACAAACCTCCTCATAACTCCCACTGTATGGGTAATATCCGGCCTCGTGCAAACCATAGCATACACGAGACTCCTAATGACCGAAGAATATGGCACCCCGCTCATATACTCTCTCTGTATCTGTCTTAGGTGATTGCTCCTCAGATAACTTGAACTGACTTCCAAAGGGTATGCTAACAACATTAGTATTCTGCATATTGAACCTCTGAAGTACCTTCTCGATATATTTAGCTTGGCTCAACCTTAACATCCCTTCAACTTCATCCCTACTGATTTGTATCCCTAGAAATTTCTTAGCTGCACCCAGATCCTTCATTGCAAACTCCTTTGCTAGATGCTTTTTCAAACTGTTTATCTCCTCTAAGGTCCTGCTACTAACATATCATCAACATATAATAACAATATAATAAAGCTAGACCCGAACCTCTTAAAATAGCATCAATGATCCGAATTGTATCTTCTGTAGCCATTGTTTTGTATGAAGTTATCAAACTTCTTGTACAACTGTCTCAGAGCATGTTTCAAACCATATAAGCTCTTCTTGAGCTTGCACACCATTTCTTTCTTTCCTTCTTCAATGAAGTCAACAGATTGTTTCATGTAGATTTGTTCATCCAAGTCACCATGAAGAAATATAATTTTTACATCTAACTGCTCAAGGAAGAGGTCTTCTGCAGTCACCAAGCTCAACACCATCCTAGTAGTTGTGAGCTTTACAACAGGGAAAAATATCTCCGTATAGTCCACTCCTTCCCGCTACTAGAACCCCTTTACAACTAATTTGGCCTTAAACCTCTTGCTTTCATCATTCTCTTGTTTGACCCGGTAGACCCATTTGTTATGCAAGGTATTTTTCTGTGCATGTAGCTGGGCTAATTCCCATGTCTCATTAGTGAGTAGAGAATCCATCTCCTTCTGTATCGCATGCTCCCACTGCTGATATTCACTCACTTGCATAACCTCCTCATAGCACTCCGGTTTATCGCTATCTGTTAACAATAAGTAAACAAGAGATGAAAGATGTCTAGAATTCTGTTTGGGTACCCTGGATGACCTCCTAAGCTTCACGCTCTGGGTAGTTTCTTCTACACCTGGAGCCTCCTCCGTTCTTCGGTCAGAACAAACATCATCACCTCTATCTGGAAGTTCCTCTAAATCCATATACTCGGATCCACCTGCATCCAAAGTGCTGCTCCCACTGTTTTGGCTATCCTTGGTATTTTTCCTATCCTTGTACATCACCTCCTCATTAAATATGATGTCCCGGCTCCTGATGATCTTCCTGCTCTTCTCCTCCTAAAGACGATACCCGAACTCATCAATGTCGTATCCAATGAATGTGTACTTCTGTGACTTAGCCTCTAGCTTGTCCCTGTCATGGTCACTGATATAAACACAAGCCACACAATCAAATACCCGCAAGTGTGAAAAAATTATCTTCTTTCCACTCCAAACCTCCTCTGGAATCCTAAAATCCAATGAAACTGATGGCACATGATTAATAAGGTAAGCCGTTGTATACATCGCATCCGTCCAAAATATCTTAGGTAGACCTGCATGTAACCGCATGCTCCTGGCACGCTCCGTCAAGGTCTTGTTCATCCTCTCCGCAATGCTGTTCTGCTACGGCGTCCCTAGAGTAGTCTTCTCTAAGCGAATACCATTCGTAGCACAGAACCCCTTGAACTCCTCCAGCTCGTATTCTCCACTATTGTCTGATCTCGGACACTTCACCTTTAGATCTATCTCGTTCTCCACCATGACTTTCCACTTCTTGAAGACTCCAAACACCTTTGACTTGTGCTTCATGTAAGGATCATGAATTTTGATACTAATTAAAATAGTTTTTTGGTATTTTAAAATACTCAATTATGATTTTTAAAAGAGTATTTATATTTTTCTCAAATTTTTATAATTTTCTATAATTTAAAGTCTAAGTTTTATATTTATTTAAATGATTTCAATCTTTATAAATTTAGTCAGTGCAGTAAAAAAATTCTGGAATTTATCCGTTGAGTTACCGATACTTTTACATGTCCAGCCGGGAGATCGTCAGGAGCCAGAGGATTCTCAGCAGGAGTATCTTGCAGATAGAGTTGAAGAATAGGCCGCAACAGTTATCTCTTCTTAGTTGATGACCTTAGTAGTTCTTGTAGTATTTTTCTTTCTATTACTGTTGAACGATGTAGTTTACATTTTCTTCAGTATTCATTGTTCATTTTGTATAAGGGCATGTTGACCCAAATAATATGTCTTGGATGATATTCATTTGTGATATGTATTATTTCATTCTTTGTGTTCATTATATTCCTACTAATTATGATCGGGGACCCGTGCCTTTGCATTGTATTTATTTTCAAACGCTTAGCGTATTGGATTAAGAAAAAAAATGATAGTATATATTTCTTCTCAATCTAATATATTACGGGCTTGTCCACGTTCCGATTCCCTGATATTTTGGGAAGCGGGGCGTGACACTTCATGAAGTAAACTCACACCTTTCTCGAGTGGTCGTCGATAAAGGTGATATAGTATCTCGAACCGTCAAAAGAAGACACACTGACTGGATCCTATACATCTGTATGAATCAACTCTAGCTTCTGAGCTTTAGGTGGCCTTCCACCCTTCTGGAAACTAACCCTCTTCTGCTTCTCAAAGATGTAGTCTTCACAAACCTCGACTTCTATGGAATCGATCCCGGTTAGCTTTCCCTATGAATGTAAGATCTTCATCCCCTTCTCGCTTATGTGCCCTAACCTGTTGTGCCATAGATCCGTACTCTCTTTACCAGCTATAATTGCAATGATGTCACTCGCATGTGAGGTGAGGTAGAGAGTCCCTAATTTGTTACCACGGACAACTACTATCGTATCGTTGGAGATTCTCCATGAATCCCCTGTGAATGTTAAAACATATCCTTCTGCTCTAAGCTGTCCCACCGAAATAAGAGTCCTCTTCAGCTTCGGTACGTGTCTCATGTTCTTCAAATTCTACTTAGAGCTCTTCATCTGAATCTGCACATCGCCTTTTTCCAACAATATTACAGGGCTCATTGTCCTCCAAATACACTTTTCCAAAGTCCTATGCTACATAATTCTGAAGAAGCTTATTATTAGCAGTGACGTGGAAAGAGGCTTCTGAGTAGATGACCCAAGAATCCGAATTGCTATCCATAGCAAGGATCAACATCCTGCACGATATGAGCCTCCTACTCACCCGCATCCTTCTTTGGACTCTTGCAGATTGAAAACATATGGCCCTCCTGGCCATAGTTCTAACACTTTTATTTGATAGGCCTAACATTCAAGTTTGGCCTCTTCTTCCCTGACTTCAACCGATTCCTGTTCTGGTTCCCTTTCTTCTGGTTTCTGCCTCTCTGCTCGAAGTTTATGGCTGAACCCGAACCTTCTGATTTGGACGCTTTTCTTCTAACTATTGGCCTTCTTATTTTGATGATGATTTACAAATAATTTACATCTAATTTATTTGTCTAGTGTTTTTGTTTTATATTTATTCTAGGCAAACAATATGTTGAAGGATGGATGGAATTGCACATTCACGATCATATCCAATAGAGGTTGGCGGAATTGTGGAGTGAAGCCTACGTAATTTAATGTTAAAGATTTAAGTTCAAGCTTCATCCGCAAGTGTGCCAAGATAGAGCTTCGTTGAAGATCACAAGCTTAGGTATAATTTAGTTTAGGAGTTTATATTATGTGTGTTAAGTACTTTAAGCTCAAAATCATATACACACACATTTTATTGGTTTTTTTTTACGTGGATAAATTGGTTTGGTTTAATTTCATAGATATGAAACAAATATATATATTCATATTCATTCTCATATGTTTCATATTCTATTATATTTGTGAAAATATTATATTCATTATTTATAGACTTCATAACAATAGTTTAAATCTTTCTTCAAGTCTATAAAATCATTTTGTATTATTTCAAAACATGGTTAAGCTAAAATATCAAAACTCATATGTTCACATTTTCATGTTTTGGACTATTTTGTAAAATGATGATATTTTTCATTAGGAGGTCCTTTTTAAAAATTAGTCTTTGTAGCATGTTTATTATCATGTCTACAATCATTTTCCAAAGTTTTATATTTTTTAGAATTTATTTGATATTTTTAAATAAGGTTTTAAAATCAGAAAATCAATTTTAAAACCTGTTTTCTCATATGTCAGTTTACGGTCGACCGCCACGGTCGACCGCCACGGTCGACCGCGCCTTTGTTTTTAACCTACGGAGCCAACAGCAGCTTTCGCGATCGACCGTCACGATCGACCGTCAGCTCGAAAATTTCCACGATCGACCGTTAAAGTTTCTGGAATTTTCTGAGTCTCGAAAGTGGCTCGCGGTCGACTGCGAGATTTTCATGGTCGACCGCTATTTACTCCAATGGTCATTTTTATACAGAATCAGATTTCTGATTCTTGGGCTTTTTGGTCTTTTCCTTTGGGGTTTTGGCTGAGATTTTGGGAGGCTATATATACCCCTTGCTCTCACCCTTCAAGTGTAACAAAGAGAATGTTTTAAAAGAGGTTTAACAAAGTTTTAATCAATGGTTTAAGTTTGTTTAAAGTGTGTTTATAAGCTTTTAAGCATTTGAGTGTTTCGGTTTTGTGAATCAATTCCACAAGTGCTTGAGGAGATCATCTATTGAAGCTTGAGCTTCTAACTATTCTCCCTCTACCTCTTGATCTATTGAGAGGTTTTCTAAACTCTTATCTAGTTTTACATTTGCTTAGTTATTTGATTATCATTCTTTAAAGCTAGTTTTTATATTGAGTTTAGATTTAATTATATTATCTCATTGTTACACACACCCACATTGAGCTATTAGTATTTACATACATAGTATATTGGGATTGTGAGAGATTATAACATTAAGTTGTGCTTAATTGAGTTCTCGCCTTGTATTAGAGAACAAATCATTTGTTGTTACATTGTTGTTGTTGTAAAGTTTTCGGTGAGCTAGAAAACTGAGCGATAGTGTGAGGTGTAGATGTTGATCGGTGAGCGTTAAAAACCGACATTGTGAGAGTGTGAATTGTGAAGTTTTCGGTGAACTAGAAAACCGAGTGTGAGGTGTGGACGCTGATCGATGAACATTGAAAACTGACATTATGAGGTGTAAACGTTATTCGGGTGAGCGTAGAAAACCCGGTTGTGATAGTGGATTTCTCCCCGGGAATGGAGACCGAAGACGTAGGACGGAAGGTCCGAACTCCGTGATCATATCGTGTGTTTGAGTTTGCTTTGGCGCACTTCTCTTATGTTTACTTTTCTTGTCGTCATTGTCCATTGCTCATTATTTATATCATCCACTATTTTGTTTGTGTTTATTTCACCCTTGTGTTAATTTGTATATCCTTGTATATATCTCATAGTATATCTCTTTGTTCATATTGTTTATCCTAGCTCATATATCTTATTGTATTTTATACTTACTAGGATAACTTATTATTAGTTTTAATTGGCATAAAATCAGATTAGATTAGCATAAGACCCTAATCACCCCTCCTCTAGGGTCTAACAATTGGTATCATAGCTTGGTGCTCTTTGATTTAAGGTCTAATCGCCTTGAGTTAAAGATCCAAGTTATCTTTTTGTGCTAATCTTGTTTTGATTTTATTTGTATCTTGCTTGCATACATTTTCTTATTATGGACATACATTGTGCATCTTGTTTAGGCTATGATCCTATTGTTGCTCCTAAAATAGATAATCTCCCCTATGACCAATGGTGTTCTAGATTTAACATATTTGTTAGATCTAAACAATTCAATTTATGGGAAGTTATTGAAGATGCTTATATTATACCCACTTCGAAAAAATCCAAGTGGAGTAACAATGATAAAAGAATGTTTAATATGAACAAGCTTTTGTTAGAATATTTGCTTAATGCCTTTGACTCATCCTTTTCTAACAAATTTTTTTATTTTGATAGTGCTTACAATTTATGAAAATTCATAGAAGCACATCAAGACAACATGGAGGAAAATCCAATGTAGTTTGGAGGATTGTTCTTCAAGTGAGTGTGGAGCATCATCATGCACACGGCCACTAGGCGATAGCCCTAGTGTGGTAGTATTGTAAGCGATTTGGAATCCGATAGTGATATATCCATCAATGAACTCTCTTGTGCATATGATGGATTAATGCATGCCTACACTAAATTGCATAATAATTTTATAGATTTAAAAAACAAGCATGTTAATTTGAAATCCGATCATGAGTTGCTAGGTTCTAAATTTGATGTCATTACAAAAGAAAATATTGTGCTTAAAGAAAACAATGATATGTTAAATTTGGAAAATAAAAAATTAACCTCATCCATCACTAGCTTATCTCATGTTAAAAATAATACCATGTTAGAAGTAGAGAACATACAAAATGATACTACTTCTTTTATAAATAATTATATATGTTCTACTTCTAATAACAATACTTGTATGCATGAGTTGAATCATGTTAAGGATCACATATCATCTTTAGATTCAACCCTTAAAATATGTATTGTTAATCATGATAAGCTTATGAACATGTGTGCTAAGTCTCATGCTAAAACATCTAAACATCCTATTCATCATGCACACATGTATAGCAAAGTCTACAAATGCACAAATTGCAGTCGTAAAGGCCATCTTGCTAGATTTTGCTATGATGCACATAACCCCACTAACGTTCACTTTAATCCTCCTTGTGCATCTCATCAAGCTTCATCATCACATTTTGCACACACACATACACCCATTGCTCATCATAAATATGCACGTGTGTATAAATGTGATTTATGTGGTCGGTTTGGCCATTTGGCAAAGTTTTGCTTTGATATGAAAAAGAATTCTAATTTGCCAAATATTTTTCATAGACCACATGTGTTTAAGTGTGATATTGTGGTAGATTTGACCATTTGGCAAAGTTTTATTATGATTTGAAAAAATATTCAAACTTGCCAAATTTCTCAAGTAGACCATCTTTGTTTAATGATGTTTCTTATTTACAAAATAATTTTAAAAGATAATCTTTATTTGCAAATGATTCCCATGCACGAGCTAAAGGTCCACAAAAACAAATAGATCTCTTTCATTGCACAAATTGCAATCGGAAGGGTCATTTGAGTAAATATTGCTTTGACCGTGTTAGTACACCATATATGCCCAAGAGGGTTCATAACCCTAGGGATTTGAGCTTAAAAGATAAGGGTCATGTCCCTAAATCTCTTGATACTAAGAATTCTTGGGTACCAAAACAAATTTAATTTTTAAAACCAAGTATTTTAGTGTTTTTCTTTTTTCTTTTGTTGGTTTTGAAAATTATGTTTTAAGATCTTTTGGTTATGAAAATAATTTTTCTTTTATCAAATCATTTGTTTTCATGATTATTAGTTTTGATTTTGATGAGAGGTTTGTGTTTATATAACCCTCCGGGTTTATTGGATGTTTATTCCCAAATCATGTTTACCGTATGCTAGAATGATTATATGGGTTGGAACAAGCTTAAGAGCTTGATATATTGTTGCCTCTCTTGAAATTCTTTTATTAAAGATTTTGTTTTGAATTATTGTTTTGAATTCATTATATTTCACTTATATGATGATATTTATGTGTTTGTGCTTATGGATCATTTATTCGTGCCTTATAATGTATTCCATATGTGGTTTGATCAAATCCCACAAAGAAAATTCTCTTGATTGATCAAACATCGTTTTTGGATTTAAACTTTGATTTATGATTTCTTTTAGTTGATTTGTTTTCATTTGAAAACTTTTTGCATGATTCTCATGTTCCTCTTCTTTTGTTTTCATAAATTTATTCTTTTATATGGCTTTTATATTTTTTTTGTTAATGAGACACTATTTTCATATTGACATATTTATATGTGTTCTCATTGTCTTTTTGTATGTGAGTTGTGTTTAGCATGTTTCTTGCTTGCTCACATATGTATGCCTTAGCATTCATTGCATATATTTATTAAGGTATTTTGATAGGTAGAGCAATCCCTATATCTTTCTATGTGGTATACTCACCCATGCATATTGATAGGGGGAGCTTTCGCTCTCTGTGGTATACTCACCCATGCATATTGATAGGGGGAGCTTTCGCTCTCTTCATCCCTTTGTCCCTTTTTTAATGTTGTCAAAGGGGGAGAAATATTGTGAGTATATTCTTTCTTGTTTATATGCATGATATATTATATTTTATATATTCATTTCATTTCATGCATATATCCTTTTTGTAAATTGTTTGTCATTATCAAAAAGAGGGAGATTGTTGGTCTTCTTATTTTGATGATGATTTACGAACAATTTACATCTAATATTTTTTTTGGTAAATGAAAGTTTTTATTCATCACCAATCTGTAAAATATGTGTACATCAAGAATCTCACATTTTGAGATATCAAATACAGAAACCTATTTCTAAAGCTCAAGAAAAGGAAACATATAATTGCTGAGCTTTTGTAAACCTGTATCTAAACTGGTTACATTTGTGAAACTGGAGTCATAGTGATAGCACCCAGTTTTTTCTTTCGGCATCTATTTTGCTGTTTATAATTGTTGTCATCAAGTCCACCTTAATCAGTTTAACTAGCTGCTCAACAGTCTTGCATTTTTGATTGAAAATTCTCACATTATGCTCCATCCATATGTTATAAATTGATGAAGTTAAAGCCATTCTTTTGACACTGTGTTTGAAGCTTTTCCCCCGCAAACTGAAACTATACCAGTTCAATAACTGATTCCAATCACAGCTCCTCCACTTGAAACAGAGCCAGTCCATTATTTTGTTCCAGACATCCTGTAAGAATTTGTAGTCAAAGAATATGTGATTCCTACATTCAGCTTCAGCTCCTGAGCATAAGATGCACTGATTAGTTTGAATTATCCATCTCCTAATCAATTTGTCTTGCGTTAGAAGCCTATCTTGGACAGCTAACCAAGAGATAAAATAATGTTTTGGATAATTGAAACCTCCCCAGATAGTAGTGCTCCATGGTACTCTGTTTTCAGTAGGGGATAGAGTAAGATATAATGCTGATAATTTGATTTTTGAATTCCTGCAGCAAGATCTAATTAAGCTTTGAAGATTCTCCAAACCTCCATAGAAAGCTACTGCTTTCTTCCTGGCTTTTAAGAGCTGTTTCCACATCCATGAGTCTCCAGTTTTTACATCCACTTGCCATATATTCAAGTTTTTAAGACATGTGTCATGTACTCATTTGATCCATAACAGCTCCTTATTAGTGTGAATGTCCCTAATTGTCTTCAGAGCTGCTGCCATGCTCCAGATTGTAGAAGAGAAAATTCCAAGACCTCCATACATTTTCCTAAGCAGACTTTGTCCCAGGATACAAAAACTGGTTTTGTAGAATGGTCATTCCTCCCCCAAAGAAAATTTCTACAAAGTTCATCAACTTTTTTAAGAACTTTGACTGGAAGAACAAAGCAAGAGGTCCAAATATACTTGTATGCCCAGAATGACACTTTTTATTACTTGCAATCTGCCTGCATAAGATAATTTTTTTGCCTTCAAGCAATTTTGGAGTTGATTGGAAACTTTGTTGAGAAGAGGATTGCAATCTTGAAATGTTAGCCGCTTGCACACAAGTGGCATTCCCAGATATTTGATAAGCATTTTGCCTTCAGAAAACCCCAGGTACTCTTGAATTGTTGCTTTAACAGATTCAGCAACTCCACCATAGAAGATAGCACTCTTGCTAGGATTAGCCTCAAGACCAGAAGCTTGACTGAAGTTTGTGATACATTGTTTAAGTTTCTGTATAGAGGGAAGGTCTCCTTTGCAAAAGAGTAATAGGTCATCCGCAAATATTAGATGAGATATTTTTTGCTTTCCACACTTATGATGATATTTAAAAATCCCTATCCTGATTCAGAAGGCCTAAACCTCTTGTAAGATACTCCATAGCCAAGATAAACAAATATGGGGAAAGAGGGTCTCCTTGTCTTAGACCTCTTGCACCTTTGAAGTACCCATGTAAAGATCCATTGAGAGATATGGAATATCTAGGGGTAGAAATGCATGTCATGATTCTGTTAACCATCTCATTAGGGAACCCCAGGCCTTGAAGAATATCTTTAATAAAATTCCAGCTAATAGTGTCAAAAGCCTTCCTTATATCAATGTTAATCATAACTCTAGGGGAGATGTGCTTTCTACTATAGTTTTTGACCAATTCATGAGCTAACAGAATATTATTTGTAATATGCCTACCCTTAACAAAAGCACACTGAGCATCACTAATGAGATATCCCATAACAGATTGTAATCTGTTTGCCAAGATTTTTGAAATGACTTTATATATACAATTGCAGCATGAAATAGGTCTGAAGTCAGAGGGAGTGTTTGGGCATTGTACCTTAGGTATCAAAGTGATTGAAGTTGAGTTAACAACCCCAAGTAACTTTCCAGTAGTGAAGAACTCTTCAAGTGTAAGCTCATCTCCTATAACAGACCATGTTGACTTGAAGAAAGAAGCTCCATAGCCATCTGGACCTGGAGATTTATTATTAGCCATAGAGAAAATAGCTCTCTTGATTTCATCTTTTGAGATTGGTGCTGAGAGATCCTTGATGTGGTTTTCATTTAAGCATGGACCATTTTTTATAATCCTGATATTTGAAGTTGTTGTTTGAACATAAGTACCCATGAGGTTCCTGAAATAGGTGATGAGCTCATTTTTTATAATCTTGATTTCATCTTTCTCCCATGCTGTTGTTGAGGACTAATACTCTGTTTTGATGCCTATTTGCTTTGATTATTGAGTGGAAATAGCTTGTACATCTATCACCCTTGATACTCCATTGTATTCTTGCTTTTTGCTGATAAAAAGATAGCTCACAATTCAGGAGCTTATTATAAGTAGACAAGCAACTCTTTTCTTGGTTTATAAGAAATTCAGGAGCTTATTATAAGTAGACAAGCAACTCTTTTCTTGGTTTATAAGAGCAGAATTAAAGGGATCCTCCTGTAGCTTTCTTTGAGTATCCTCTAGTGCATTTTGAGCTCTTAGAACCTGCTCACTAAAATTAGCATAATGCTTCCTGTTGAGTTCCTTCAAAACACTTCTCAAAAGTTTGAGTTTAGAAATAACTGAATACATTTTGAAGCCATCTACTTGTGTTTGCCTTATTGAGTTCACTGTGGGCAAGTAATTGTCATGACTTGTCCACATGTTGAAGAACTTAAAAGGCTTTTTTCCTTTTTTTTCTCCTCTTCATATATTGAGACTAATGCAGGTGAATGATCTGAAAAGTTTGGAGTTAAGAATTCAACATGACTTGAGTTATACTCCTGAATCCATGCTTCATTTACAAGAGCCCTATCTAACCTGCACCAGATTCTGGTATCTTGGTCCTGTTTATTATTCCAAGTAAAAAAATTACCTAAAGTTTTCAGGTGTAATAGCTGACAATCCTCTATGAAAGAATTAAAATCTTGTGTGTCAGCATCAGTGAGTGTTACTCCACCTATTTTTCCTCATCATTGATTATAGTGTTGAAATCTCCACAAAGAAGCCATGGAGAATTCCCAGCATCTTGATGGATTTGTAGGAGTTCTGACCATAAATTCTTCCTATATTCTTGCTGATTGAAGCCATATACAGAAGATATGATGCAATTTATCCTTCCATCTACAGACTTTACAGAACAGGTCATATGTTGTGGAGAGAAGTGCTCAATTTGGATGTTAAGAGTGTCAGAATCCCATAGAATTAATATTCTAGCTTTACCATTGCCTGCTGCATTTGAAAACCATTTCCATCTGCTAGCTATTTTCCTGACTACTGTTGGTATGTTAGCCTCCTTTATTTTTGTTTCAAGTAAAGCTATGAAAGAAACATGATATTGAAAAATATGCTGCTTTGTCAAATGTGCCTTGGGGGATTTGTTCAAACCCTTAACATTCCAAAAGGAAAAGTTCATATCATTTTGCTTGTGCCCCCCTGTCCATAGTAGAGGGGTCCAGATCACATACCATTGCTGACAAGGGAGAGAATGAATTATTTTTACCTTTTCCCCTTTGCATTTGCATCCATGAAGCTTCAGAATAATCTGCTTCCTTATTTTTGGTGTTTATTGCTAAATCAGGTTGAAAAACATGCACAACATGCACGGGTCTTTTCTCAGCTGAAAAAGAAAATAATCCTTCTCTTTCTTTTTGTCCATCTTCTATTTCAACATTTCCAGGCCCTGCCCAGTTTTTGCATACATTCTGAGCATTCTCTTGAATAATAGCATCCTTTTCACTAAGACATTGCCCAATTTTGTCTTGAGCATTCTGAATTTGCTGATGCTCCATAAGGGAACTCTTCATAGGTTCTTTGGCAGTGGCATTAGACACCTGAGTATGTAAGATAGGATCCTTCCCATATTCCACATGTTTAGGATTATGTAGCAGTGGCATTAGACACCTGAGTATGTAAGATAGGATCCTTCCCATATTCCACATGTTTAGGATTATGTATTATAGGATTACCAGCATCTGGACTTTTAGATAGGATCCTTCCCATATTCCACATGTTTAGGATTATGTATTATAGGATTACCAGCATCTGGACTTTTTAAAAGACTAGTTTCAACCTGGACATTTTTGCTTAGATGGGAGGCATTTTTAGGAACCTATCTCTGAGTTCTGGTCTGTCTTCTACAAAATTTAGTATCATGCCCCAATTGCTTGCACAAATCACACCATCTAGGCTTCAATTCATAGTGGATTATTTGATCTATTATTTTGCCATTTGGTCCTTGTATAGATATATGATCTGGCAGCTTAGAGGGCATTTTCACTTCAACAAGTAACCTAGCATATGATAACCTCTGTCTATTAGCAGTGAGCTTGTCTGTGGCAATTGGCTTGCCAATAACACTTGCTATTTTACTCAAGCATTTAGCATTCCACAAATTCAGTCTTAAACCTGGCAACTGTATCCACATGGGATAGGTATTTTCAAAGCTCTTCTCAATTTCATCATCAATAGTCCAATGTTTTAGAAGAATAGGTCTTGAACCAAAAAACCAATGGCCATTTTCAATAATATCATTCATTTCTTCTTTAGTATTAAATCTGAACAGGAAAAGTTCTGATTTAAGCAACAGGATTTCAGGAGTAGCCAAAGGAGCCCAAGCTTTCTTAATGTAATTTTCCATGTCTTTGAATTTGGCATTGAGTCCTAGAACCTGACCTATGAGAGATAGTTTCCATATAGATTCTTCTTCATTCCACTCATCTTCTTCAAAAATCACTGAATCTTTAGAATTAGGTGGAATAAAATTCAATGCCATTCCATTGCCTGCCTTTCTATTATCGGCAAAGAAGCTAATCTAGCTCTTTTTTCCATTTTTAACAGGATCCAAAGAATTCTCAGATTTTGAGGAGTTTAAAGGAGGGAATTCTTTTTTCCATTTTTAACAGGATCCAAAGAATTCTCAGATTTTGAGGAGTTTAAAGGAGGGAATTCATCATTTTCTTTAGCACAAAACAGGATCCAAAGAATTCTCAGATTTTGAGGAGTTTAAAGGAGGGAATTCATCATTTTCTTTAGCACAACTCTCACCAACAGGATTATTACCTTGATCAGCATTTTCCAAATCAGTTGAATCCTCAAGGGAATTCAATGTAACAGAGTCTATTTTTCCATTCAGAGTTGAATCTAGTCGATCAGAGTCTTTATTTCTTGAAATATTAGTAAAAATATGTGAATCAAAAGAATCAACCTCTAAGACTTCATCATCAGCACAAGAAATACTTTTAGAACTACTCACATCATTTGAAGATCTAAACGAGAGCAAGGACTTACAAAGTTGACGAGATTGGAATCCAATCAGTTGAGGAGATTCTTGTGGATTAGAATTCATCAGAAATTTATCAGATTTTAGAATCTCCTCCATAGATTTCTTCGTTCTTTCACCACGAGGACCTGTCGATCCCATGATTTCTACGTCAAGATCTTCATCTTCTTGAATAGAATTTGAACATGATTGAATCCCTAGAGATTGCAAACAGAGATTTGAAGATCGCAATCCTATACTCAGGATCTTTTTCCCGCTATTTTTCTTTTTTCTCACCATCAAGAACTAGGCGAGGGTGTACGTTAGCAAGAAAATTTTTGCTTGCTAACGTGCACCATGGAGCTAACCGCCAATTTACATCTAATATTGTTTGTCTAGTATTTGTGTTTTATATTTATTCTAGGCAAACAATATGTTGGTATTGTTTGTCTAGTATTTGTGTTTTATATTTATTCTAGGCAAACAATATGTTGGAGGATGGATGGAATTACGCATTTACGATCATATCCAATGTTATATTTATTCTAGGCAAACAATATGTTGGAGGATGGATGGAATTACGCATTTACGATCATATCCAATGAAGGTTGGCGGAATTGTGGAGTGAAGCCTACGCAATTCAAAGTTAAAGATTTAAGTTTAAGCTTCATCCGTAAGTGTACCAAGATAAAGCTTCGTTGAAGATCACAAGCTTGGGTATAATTTAGTTTAGGAGTTTATATTATGTGTGTTAAGTACTTTAAGCTCAATATCATATACACACACATTTTATTGGTTTCTATGTATATATATAGTTATATATATATGTACACATTTTGGATTTTGGTTTATCCACAAACAAAGTTTTTACAAGCATATAAATAAATATTTATATTCGTACATGTTTGTTTTTACGTGGATAAATTGGTTTGGTTTAATTTCATAGATATTAAACAAATATATATTCATATTCATTCTCATATGTTTCATATTCTATTGTATTTGTAAAAATACTATATTCATTGTTTATAAACTTCATAACAATAGTTTACATCTTTCTTCAAGTCTATAAAATCATTTTGTATTATTTCAAAACATGGTTAAGCTAAAATATCAAAACTCATATGTTCACATTTTCATGTTTTGGACTATTTTGCAAAATGATGATATTTTTCATTGGGATGTCCTTTTTTAAAAATCAGTCTTTGTAGCATGTTTATTATCATATCTACAATCATTCCCCAAAGTTTTGTATTTTTTGGAATTTATTTAATATTTTTAAACAGGATTTTAAAGTCAAAAAATCAACTTTCAAACATGTTTTCTCATATGTCAGTTTACGGTCGACCGCCACGGTCGACCGCGCCTTTGTTTTTAACCTACAGAGCCAACAACAACTTTCACGGTTGACCGCCACGGTCGACCGTCAGCTTAAAAATTCTCACGGTCGACCGTCACGGTTGATCGTTAAAGTTTTTGGAATTTTCTGAGCCTCGAAAGTGGCTCGCGGTCGACCGCGAGATTTTCACGGTCAGCCGTTTACTCCAACGGTCATTTTTGTACAGAATCAGATTTCCGATTCTTGGGTTTTTTGGTCTTTTCCTTTGGGGTTTTGGCTGAGATTTTGGGAGGCTATATACCCCATTGCTCTCATCATTTAAGTGTAACAAAGAGAATGTTTTAAAAGAGGTTTAACAAAGTTTTAATCAAGGGTTTAAGTTTGTTTAAAGTGTGTTTTTAAGCTTTTAAGCATTTGAGTGTTTCAGTTTTGTGAATCAATTCTATAAGAGCTTGAGGAGATCATCTATTGAAGTTTGAGATTCTAACTATTCTCCCTCCACCTCTTGATCTATTGAAAAGTTTTCTAAACTCTTATCTAGTTTTACATTTGCTTAGTTATTTGATTATCATTCTTTAAAGCTAGTTTTTATATTGAGTTTAGATTTGATTATATTATCTCATTGTTACACACACACACATTGAGCTTTTAGTATTTACATACATAGTATATTGGGATTGTGAGAGATTGTAACATTGAGTTGTGCTTATTTGAGTTCTCGCCTTGTATTAGAGAACAAATCATTTGTTGTTACATTGTTGTTATTATAAAGTTTTCGGTGAGCTAGAAAACCGAGCGATAGTGTGAGGTGTAGACGTTGATCGGTGAGCGTTGAAAACCGACATTGTGAGAGTTTGAATTGTGAAGTTTTCGATGAACTAGAAAACCGAGTGTGAGGTGTGGATATTGATCGGTGAGCATTAAAAATCGACATTGTGAGGTGTAAACGTTATTCGGGTGAGCGTAGAAAACCCGGTTGTGATAGTGAATTTCTCCCCGGGAGTGGGGAGCGGAGACGTAGGACGGAAGGTCTGAACTCCGTGATCATATCGTGTTTTTGAGTTTGCTTTGGCGCACTTCTCTTATATTTACTTTTCTTGTCGCCATTATCCATTGCTCATTATTTATATCATCCACTATTTTGTTTGTGTTTATTTCACCCTTGTGTTAATTTATATATCCTTGTATATATCTCATAGTATATCTCTTTGCTAGGATATCTCTCTTTGTTCATATTGCTTATACTAGCTTATATATCTTGTTGTATTTCATACTTTCTAGGATAACTTGTTATTAGTTTTAATTAGCATAAGATCGGATTAGATTAGTATAAGACGCTAATCACCCCCCCAGGGTCTAACACTAACCTCCTCGGATAGAATCATACTCACCACCTCACTCAGCTTTAATTTTTCCTTCCCCGTCAAATTACTGATTGCCGCCACACAACCTGTCCAACTATCCGGCAACTGCGATAGTAATAAAAGGGTCTGCACTTCGTCATCGAACGTGATGTCTATGGAGATAAGCTAATCAACAATCATGTTGAACTCGCTGGGGTGCATTATGAAGGACCGTCCTTCTGCCATCTTGAGGTTGAAAAGTGTTTTGACCAGATATACCTTGTTTGTTGCAGACGATTGCTCGTACATCTTCGCGAGCGCTTCCATAAGTCCTACCGTTGTCTTCTCCTTCAAGATATTGTGAGCTACTGTCTTGGTGAGTGACAACCGGATTTGCCCTAGAGTCTTCCTATCCAGTATCTCCCAATTATCGTCTGACTCATCTTTCTTCTGTCCCTTATCCTTGCCCATCAATGGGTGATACAAGTCCTTCTGGTACAGATAGTCCTCCATCTATGACTTTCAGTAGGCGAAGTCTGAACTGTCAAACTTCTCGATCTTAGATTTAATTTCCTCTGTCATGGCTTTCTCACAAATTGCTGAACGAAGCTCTGATACTAGTTGTTAGGGATTTAAAACAATCAAATCGAACCCTTGCCCTTTCGGACCTTGTTAGAAAGTTGAGCAAGAAAGAAATTCACCACAAATCAAAGATAAAAACTTGCAGAAATAAGAACAAGAGAGAACACATGAATTTAATGAGGTTCGGCAATGTGCCTACGTCCTCGGGAGCCATACCACACATTCTTTTTGATTAATTAAAGAAGGAATACAAGCACTCAAACAAGAGATTAATCTTTCTGATATTCTCACTCTTTTTTCTCTTTCTGATGGTTTTTCATGTTCTCATTAGCCCTAGAAAACATATATATATGGGTATATACGGTCGACCGCAGAACCCATCGCGGTTGACCGCGAAAAGTCCAGAGACTTTTCTCGATCGCATGCACGTTTAAGGTCGACCGTCGAGAGCATCACAGTCGACCGCACTACAGTTTTCTTGTTTCATTCGTTTTGCTTCATCTTCTTGATTCCAGTTCCGGCTTCAGCTTTGGGTCTACACTTAGACTAACATGCATCTCAGATCCAAAAAAAGCAATGAAAAGAATTTGAAGGTACTGTAAGCCAATGACACTTGTTTATTTAATGGAGGGTATATTAGCAAGTTTATTTGCCTTTCCAAAGCTAAACACAGACTCAACCGAAAATATGCGATTTTGTCCCAGTGATATCTTATTTGGATATATTAAGTGCCACTCTAATATTGCTGGAGCTTATAATAAATTGCTTATAAAAGTAGCTTATAGAAGCAACTTATGTAAGATGCTGAAGTAGCAATTTGATAATTAATATGAAAAACTGATTAAAAACAAGTAAGATGTTTCATAGAACTTGCTTAAGGATCATTATTAATAGATAAAACGTATATATAATTGTTATAGTCATTCTAGTGCTGAAAAGTAATCTCCAATCAAGGGCAGACAAGTGTCCTACATTATGTGTAATCAAGTCAGCACTTCAAGGAAACCAAAGGCTTAATTCGGTCGACTTGACATGCTGACATCTTAGGAGGACGACTCGAAAGGCGTTACGTATTAACCCCTGGCTAAGACGACTAATCGGCCGACATCTTGTGAATGTGACTCAAAAGGCAGTACTTCTCGACCAT
>NC_033798.1:66177674-66231114 GCF_001876935.1 Asparagus officinalis | reverse complement strand
ATGTACTGACAACTGATGACCTTGTAATAAATTTCATTAAATACATTATGAGCGCTATCATTCCTCTGCCCCCAATAGTCTTTATGACACATCAAATCACATCGGCACAACACACTCTCAATCACTTCACATTAAATATCGAAGTGACCTCTCCTCCACTCATCGACCGACATCTGTAAAGCAGAGGTTAACATGGCCACCACCCGATACTCGACCGAAGTTACCATTCTACCCTTCTACCACCACTATAAATAGGGATATATTTTCAATAATAAAGTAAGATCTTTACCTCCGCCCACTGTGTTTAAGAACTACTGTAGTTCATTTTACTTCTCAACTTAAGTAAATCATTGACTTGATCGTCGGAGGAACAACCGGGGAACCCAACCCCGCCCTCTTACGATTTGTTACTTGTGTAGTGTTACTCAAGAACCAGATATTCAAAGGGTTAGAGGACCTCCGTCAACTTAATCACTATTTTCATTTGATTGTTTGATATCAACCATCAACAATAATATATAAACTAAACAAAAGTAGAAGTTGTTTTTTAAAATATCATCGGATTGCTTCTAAAAGCACCCCCTTAGAAGTATAAGCAGTTTCAATAAGCATACCAAAAAAGTTTTTATCAAACACCATTGTTGGTTGCTTCTTGAATAAAATAAGCAGGAACACTTAACCGAAAAGCAATACCAAACTAGGCCGAACACATTTCTTAAAAAAAAAATCTTAGAAATATACATTTTGTGGGAATTCCTTATATTTCCCCCTTAAATCTTTAATATTTTGAAAATAGTCCATAAATTATTGAAATTGCTATTAGGTCCCGCGATTTCCATATGTTGTTGTGCTATTCTTCATTAGAAAGATTAAGTTCAAACAACTTGTAAGAGGATCTATTGGCAAGTTTAATGAATTAAGGACTAGATTTTAAAAAAAATAAAAATAATTTAGGGATTTGCTAACAATTTCAGTGATTTGAGCGAGCAATCAGAACATATTAAAAATCTAAGGGACTAATATAGGGAAAACATTATTATGCAATAATTTAAAATGCACAAAGAAAGCAAAAAAGTTACACGCAAACTTCTTTGACTATCAAAATTGATAGAAAATTTGAACTTATATATGTACACAATTCCTTCTAACCTCTTACATCCATGAATACAGGAGCGATAATAGACAATATAGTGTCGATGTTTTGAACCACATGTACACTGAATAAGGGAATAAATATGCTATTTTACAGATTAAACAAGACAACCTTACATATTATATTATATTATACTCTCTTTAAAAGTACGAGTTCGAGAAAATCTTTCCGTAGTCAATATTACTCTTGACTATTTAAAATATTTCATTTAAATTTTAATCTATTGTAACATAATGATATCACATCCTAATCCTATGTGAACTATTTACAGGTCAATAATTTAAAGATTAATATGCTTTAATATATGAAGTATGGAAAAAAACCAAAAAGTTTTAAAAATTACACAAAACACCCTTAAAAGTTTAAAATTATACAAAACATCTAGACGTTTCAATACTTAAAACAACAAACATGAAACCCTCAATATTTTAAAAACTATAAAAACACCCTCAAAAGTTCAAATAATAAAAAAGTATTCTAAAATTTTGAAATTTTAAAACTTGTGAATAACAAAGATGAATTCAAGGAATTACCATCAAGCACTAAAAAATTAAAATATGTAAAAAATAACCTCAAAGTTATAAAAATTACAAAAAAAATCCTTCAAAAACTAAAAAGCACAGAAAATCCTAAAATTTAAACTTATAACCAATACATATCAAATCTCAAAAATTATCAGCAGACCGCTAAAAAATTAAATTTTGCAACAAACAATCCAAAGTTTCAATAATTGTAAAAATACCCTCAAAATTTAGAGTTGCAAGAAATATTCTGACAATCGAAAACTTACCACCAGCACATGAAACATGAAAATTACAAGCACCCAAATTAAAATTAATTTTTTTTAAAATACTCTTAAAGTTTCAAAATTTGCAAAACACACCCTTAAAGATTCAAAATCACGAAAGAGCGACTAAAATTTCAAAACTTAGCAAAAAATAGTTGTTTGATATTCTTTCATTGAGGTATGTAAATTTAATTTTAATTTAAGGTTTTACTATCCTTTTTCAACATCTAAAAGTAGTCTAATTTTATCAAAAAAGATAAAGGTGGAGAAAGATTGATAATGTCTCAATAAAAAATAAAACAAAAGGAACGAAAGATACTATTTTCTGAATATTTTATAGAATAGTTTTTGTGAGTAAATTAGGAATCTTTAGATTGGATTTTAATAAACTTTTTTTTAAAAGTGCTTATGTGGATGCTTTCATTATATAAAAGTGTACTAGATTTATCATTAATTATTAGTTTATGATTTTTTTTTAAATCTATCAAGGATTAGGAACAAACTCCATATTATCTTTTGTGTCATTTTAGCCCACTTTTAACCAATCATCTTCTCTGATTAGGTTTAATTATTTATTTTCCTTTTAGAACGTTATCTTTTGAAGTGTTTTTCGCTTTTGCAATGCTATACTTTCTCAGGCCAAGCTTGGTTTCATGTCGGTCTCAATGACATAATAATTCAAATTGATTTCAGATTACATTTATTTTCTGTCAATTTAATTATCAATATGAAAATTTAAATTGGGTGTAGTTCATTTAAACGAACATTGAAGCTGTTGGATTTAATCTAATAAATCTATTTGTGGGCACATATGATTAAATCAATGTGTATTGCTATCTTTCAGGATAACCCACTAAAGTGATCAATTAATTTAGGTTAATTGGGTATTTAAATAAAATCATGGGGTTATATGTGCAGATACCAGGTTGTAATTGTGATTTATTGAGGGGCTAAATTACAAAAGTACAACATCTATAAATAAGGGGTTATGGTCCCTAACCTAGGGTTACATTCTCTAATTCTCTTCACCCCCATCTAGAGAGAGAAATTCGGATTTAGAGAAACCCTAAGGTTAGAAGATCATTGAAACCCAAATCAAGTTTTCTTCTATGGATTCAGGTATAAGCTTCCGCTCATTTATGATTCTTGTTAATCTCTTTGAATTAATCATGACTATATGGTTTTAGATCTCAAGTTTTGGTTTAGATCTAACAAGTGGCATCAGAGCCACCTTGATTAATTCTTAGGGATTTAAGTTTTATTGGGTTTTTTTGATCTTAAATCTCTGGTTAAAGATTTAATTTTTTGTTCGGATGAACAGTAACGAAAATTTTTCGGATGAACAGTAAAGTTTTTTTGTTTGGATGAACAGTAACGAAAATTTTTCGGGTGAACAGTAAAGTTTTTTTTTGATTTTTCGGCGGTTTTTTCTTGGATCTGGATCAAGAAAAACTCATTTTTTGATTCTAGATCTGTTTTTTGATTTAATGGCGGCGGTTTCAGTTTGAAACCCTAAGGGTTCGTGCGTGAAACGTGGCGAAAATTAAGGAGGTGGTTACCTCAAATGAACCTCGCGTTCGTTCTCAAATTTAACCGAACTTCGCGTTCAGTTCTCATGTGAGCCTCGCGCTCAACTCAGGTGAGCGTCAAGCTCAATTTTAACAAACTTCGCGTTCGTTCTTATGTGAGCCTCGCGCTCAACTCAGGTGAGCGTCAAGCTCAATTTTAACGAACTTCGCGTTCGTTCTCATGTGAGCCTCGCGCTCAACTCAGGTGAGCGTCAAGCTCAATTTTAACGAACTTCGCGTTCGTTCTCATGTTAGCCTCGCGCTCAACTCAGGTGAGCGTCAAGCTCAATTTTAACGAACTTCGCGTTCGTTCTCATGTGAGCCTCGCGCTCAACTCAGGTGAGCGTCAAGCTCAATTTTAACAAACTTCGCGTTCGTTCTCATGTGAGCCTCGCGCTCAACTCAGGTGAGCGTCAAGCTTAATTTTAACGAACCTCGCGTTCGTTCTAAGGTGAACCTCGCGTTCGTGCTTCAGACGAACCTCGCGTTCGTGCTTCAGACGAACCTCACGTTCGTGCTTCAGACGAACCTCGCGTCGTGCTTCCGTCGAACCTCGCGTTCGTGCTTCAGACGAACCTCGCGTTCGTGCTTCAGTCGAACCTCGTGTTCGTGCTTCAGTCGAACCTCGCGTTCATTTTTTAACGAACCTCGCGTTTGTTCTCAAGTTGAACCTCGCGTTTATTTTTCAAACGAACCTCACGTTCGTTCTTAAACGAACCTCGCGTTCGTGCTTAAGTGAGTCTCGTACTCAATACAGTCGAACCTCGCGTTCGAAGTCAAGTGAACTTCGTGTTCACTATGGTTAAGCCTCGGCTTTTCATGGGTCCACTTTGGTATACTTAATTTATTCAATTAAGTTATGGGCCCTAATTAAGCTGTGAGACCCCAATTAAGTTTTTTGGAAATTCGGTTGATTTAAATTAAAACCTTTTAATTTAAATCTAATTTGGTTTTTAATCAATTATTTAATTCAAATATTATGACACTAAGGTATTAAGGTTGTCTCTCACTCCAATTGATTAATTGAAACAAGAAGTTGCCAAAGTAACCTCTCTTGTGTAGATTGTTCATGAGGAATGTGAGATGTTTGTGTGTATGCTTTCGTGTAAATATTTAATCGGCCCAAAGGAAGGTTAATATTTATTTAGACTGTATACACATCTGCGATGATAAGCGTGTGACAATTATAAGGTTTACATGTGAATAATGAATCGATCCAAAGATAGTTTCATTATTTGACATGAGTTATTGTCAATGTTTGATCATTGCAACAAGGTATCACTTACAAGTTAATATTACTGTCCAAAGACTTGATATTAATGTTGTGCCGGTATCTTGGATGGGGATTGTCATTATTTGAATTTTATTGATTATGGTTATTGATGTGAGCATTTGTTGTTTTATTTCAGCTAATGCATCTGCTGCAACAATTTCTGCTAACATCAACTCAATTCCCATGCTAAATGGGACAAACTTCAAGGTTTGGAAAGAGAACATATTAATTGTTCTTGGCTGCATGGATCTTGACTATGCATTAAGAACTGAACAACCCCAACCTCTCAATGCGGATAGCACTCCTGATGCAAAGAAGGAGCATGAGAAGTGGGAGCGTTCAAATCGCATGAGTCTTATGATCATTAAGCGCGGCGTTCCGGAAGCCTTCAGGGGCATAGAATCCGAAGGGATTACTAAGGCTAAAGATTTCCTTGCCGAAATTGAGAAGCGTTTTGCGAAAAACGATAAGGTAGAAACAAGCACGCTTTTAGCTCGCTTGATTTCAATGAAGTATAAGGGCAAAGGAAATATCAGGGAGTACATTATGGAAATGTCTCATATTGCTTCAAAGCTTAAGGCACTTAAACTCGATCTTTGTGACGAGTTATTAGTGCATCTGGTTTTGTTGTCTCTTCCTGCACAGTTTAACCAATTTAAGGTCAGTTATAACTGTCAAAAGGAGAAATGGACTCTAAATGAGCTCATTTCATACTGTGTGCAAGAAGAAGACAGGTTGAAGCAAGATAAGACAGAAAGTGCTCATTTGGCCTATGCCTCTAAGGATAAGGGCAAGAAAAGGAAGAATGATAAGGAAGCTGCTAAGGGTCCAGTTGAGAAGAAACAACATAAGGATAATCAGAGTTGTTTCTTTTGTAAAAAGACTGGACATGTAAAGAAGGACTGTACAAAATATCACGCCTGGCGTGATAATAAGGGTACGTTCCTTACTTTGGTCTGTTCTGAGGTTAATTTAGCTTCAGTACCTAGAAACACTTGGTGGTTAGACTCTGGTGCTACTACTCACATAAGTGTTTCTATGCAGGGTTGTCTGAGCTACCGAAAGCCAAGTGATGTTGAAAGACACATCTTTGTGGGCGACGGACAATCGGTAGATGTGGAAGCAATTGGGCACTTTAGGTTGTTGTTAGGAACTGGTTATTATTTGGATTTAAAAGATACTTTTGTAGTACCGTCTTTTAGACGGAATTTGGTTTCTGTTTCTGTATTGGACAAATCAGGTTATTCTTGTTCATTTGGAAACAATCAATTCAGTTTATCTTTTAATTCAAATATTGTGGGAACCGGTTATTTGAGTACTTATGACAACCTATATTTGCTTGATACAATTACTTCTTATAATGAAACTTTGCATGCGGAATCGCGTGGTACTAAGCGTAAATTAAATAAGGAAAATTCGGCAACATTATGGCATAAACGCTTGGGTCATATCTCAAAAGGTAGAGTTGAGCGTCTTGTGTCTGATGGTATTTTGGATTCCCTTGATTTTTCGGATATATCAAGGGAAAACAGACCAAAGTGAAGAGATTAGGTGCCAACAGATCTTCGGATGTCTTAGAATTGATACATACGGATATTTGTGGGCCATTCCCTACGGAATCCTGGAATGGTCAACAATATTTTATATCATTCATAGACGATTACTCACGTTATGGGCACCTATATCTTATTCATGAAAAATCTGAGTCTCTGGACATGTTCAAAGCCTATAAAGCTGAAGTTGAGAATCAACTCAACAGAAGAATTAAAACCGTCAGATCTGATCGTGGTGGTGAGTACTACGGTAGATATGATGGTTCAGGTGAACAACGTCCAGGACCATTTGCTAGATACCTAGAGGAATGCGGTATCGTCCCACAGTACACTATGCCGGGTTCACCTAGCATGAATGGTGTAGCTGAAAGACGAAACAGGACTCTTAAGGATATGGTAAGAAGTATGATTGCTCATTCTTCTTTACCAGAGTCACTCTGGGGAGAAGCACTTAAGACAGCAGCTTACATTCTGAATAGAGTACCAAGTAAAGCAGTTGCTAAAACACCTTATGAGCTTTGGACTGGTCGAAAGCCCAGTTTAAAGCATTTACATATTTGGGGATGTCCAGCTGAGGCAAGGCCTTATAGGCCGAATGAAAAGAAATTGGACTCCAAAACAGTTAGCAGCTACTTTATTGGGTACTCTGAACGCTCTAGGGGCTTTTAAGTTCTATGATCACACTATAAGGAATATTTTTGAGACGAGAACAGCAACATTCTTTGAGGATGTTGAGTTTGGGGGGAGAAATAAGGTTAGAAACATTGCTTTTGAGGAGGAATTGGCTTCAGATCCAACCCATACAGTTACTTTTGACAATATTCAGGTTCCTATACCTGTTGTTGCTCAAGAAGTAAATCCGGAACCTCAAGATGATAATGTTGAACAACTCCCTGTTCCAGAAGAACAAACTCAACAACCTCAAGAACCAGTGCCATTAAGGAGATCCACGAGAGAAAGGAGAAATGCTATTCCGGATGATTATATTGTATTTCTCCAAGAACATGAGGAAAGTAGTGGAATGTTAGAAGATGATCCAATCAACTTCTCTCAGGCCATGAAAAGTTCTAACTCTCAACAGTGGATTGATGCCATGAATGAAGAGTATAAGTCTATGCAAGACAATAAGGTTTGGGAACTTGTCCCATTGCCAGAAGGTGCAAAACCAATTGGTTGTAAATGGATTTTTAAAACCAAGCGGGATGCAAACGGTAATGTGGAGAGGTATAAGGCGCGTCTTGTGGCTAAAGGCTATACTCAAAAGGAAGGCATTGATTATACAGAGACTTTCTCTCCGGTTTCATCGAAAGACTCTTTCAGAATAATCATGGCACTTGTTGCTCATTATGATCTTGAGTTACATCAGATGGATGTTAAGACTGCATTTCTCAATGGAGACATTGATGAGATGATTTATATGGTGCAACCAGAAAACTTTGTGTCAGGAGACCCAAAGAATATGGTTTGCAAATTAAGGAAATCCATCTATGGACTCAAGCAAGCTCCTCGTCAATGGTATCATAAGTTTCAACAAATAGTTATCTCGTTCGGTTTTGAGATGAACATTGTTGATGACTGTGTATATCACAAGTTCAGTGGGAGTAAGTATATTTTTCTGGTTCTGTATGTGGATGACATCTTGCTTGCCACTAATGATATAGGCATGTTGCACGAAACCAAGAGATTTCTATCAAAGAATTTTGAGATGAAAGATCTTGGGGACGCCTCTTTTATATTAGGGATCCAGATACATCGAGATCGCTCTCGGGGTATTCTTGGATTATCACAAAAGAGCTATATCGATAAGGTACTTAAAAGGTTTGGCATGCAAGATTGCAGACCAGGTGACACCCCTGTTGCTAAAGGAGACAAGTTTAGTCTCAATCAGTGCCCTAAAGGTAACCTTGAAATTCAGGAAATGCAGAAGATTCCTTATGCTTCGGCTGTAGGAAGTCTAATGTATGCTCAGGTATGTACGCGTCCGGATATTGCGTACATTGTTGGGATGTTAGGCAGATACTTAAGCAACCCTGGTATGGATCATTGGATAGCAGTCAAAAGGGTTATGAGGTATCTTCAGAAAACAAAAGATTACATGCTCACATACAGAAAATCAGAAAAATTAGAGATCATTGGGTATTCGGGTTCTGATTTTGCTGGATGCCAAGATAGCAGAAAGTCTACATCAGGCTACATTTATATGTTAGCAGGAGGAGCTATAACATGGAAAAGTGTCAAACAAACACTAGTAGCTTCCTCCACTGTGGCAGCAGAATTTATAGCTTGCTATGAGGCATCCAATCAGGGAATATGGCTGCGAAATTTTGTCACGGGACTGCGCATTTTGGAAAATGTTGAAAGACCACTAAGGTTATATTGTGACAATAAATCTGCAGTAATGTATTCCAATAACAACAGGAGCTCAACTAAGTCAAAACATATTGACATTAAGTTCCTGGTTGTGAAAGAAAGGGTACAGAGTGGACAGATATCCATAGAGCACATTGGGACAAACTCCATGATAGCTGATCCTCTTACTAAGGGATTGCCACCTAAGGTCTTTCATGAGCATACTGCTCATATGGGTGTGGTATTATTTGAGGATATTATGTTTTAGTGGGAGTTTGTAATTGTGGTGCTTTATGTTTGGTTGTATTGTCTGATCAGAATAAAGTATTCAGTTAAGACACTCTGTTACATTATGTTTGGTTTTGACCTCACTAAGGAGGACCAGTTGAAAATAGACATGTACTGATCACATTGCATGTAATTTTCATGCTGCACATCCATGATTGATCTATGTCGTTTGATTGTATTGGTATATGTGACCATTGATGGGTCGAGTCACGATAAATGTGACGAAGGCCGCTTTAATCCTATATTGATATAGTCAATGGACGAGATTGTTCAGAAATACCTTTTCAGTGATATCAATTTTTGAGCTCATAAGGTTATACACAATTTAAGGAATCATATGGTGCCCAAGTGGGAGATTGTTGGATTTAATCTAATAAATCTATTTGTGGGCACATATGATTAAATCAATGTGTATTGTTATCTTTCAGGATAACCCACTAAAGTGATCAATTAATTTGGGTTAATTGAGTATTTAAATAAAATCATGGGGTTATATGTGCAGATACCAGGTTGTAATTGTGATTTATTGAGGGGCTAAATTACAAAAGTACAACATCTATAAATAAGGGGTTATGGTCCCTAACCTAGGGTTACATTCTCTAATTCTCTTCACCCCCATCTAGAGAAAGAAATTCGGATTTAGAGAAACCCTAAGGTTAGAAGATCATTGAAACCCAAATCAAGTTTTCTTCTATGGATTCAGGTATAAGCTTCCGCTCATTTATGATTCTTGTTAATCTCTTTGAATTAATCATGGCTATATGGTTTTAGATCTCAAGTTTTGGTTTAGATCTAACAGAAGCAAATTAAGTAATCACAATGCTAAAGTTTAGAGATGTAAGTAAGCAAAAACCATCAAAGTGGAACCGAAGAACAAGTTTTAGTAAGGATGTAAACCACATATACTTAACCATGACATTTAACCACGTGCATTGCACGTGCATAAAACCTAGTCTTTTTTGTAAACATGTAACAAATGTGCAATTTTTTTTTAAAATATTCATTTAGTCTTTCAATGTTTAACTCATCAGCGATTATTAAACACGTTGTATTATTCTACTTCGTGAAGGGCTAGGATCAAAGCGTATTTGAATTTTGACGTAGCTTTTGAATTGAGTTTCTTGGCTTATTGGGACAGTGAAATTTAGATTATAGTCGAGCCTTCGTATCTTCAAAATGTATGGAGGATAATTTGTTTGAAATCTACAAGATGATCAAAGATGATTTATTTGAACAAGCTTGACTTTATTTGCTGATCTGTGATACTGGTCCCAAAATAGAACAGTTCTAGACTCGTCCTTGTGTGAATATACTTTGCGTCTATCTATCGTCGGGTAACTTTCGCATGTTATCATAAATGTTTGGTGATATTTTTATCTGATTAAAACTAATTTGCAATATTATATATTTTCAAACAATTGATATATCTCCTCGGAGCAAAACTTGTGTCAACTTAAATGAATAACAAAAAGTTATCCATCAAATTTTTTAACCACTCATATTGCTTAGGGATCCTTTCATGATATGAAAAGATTTTCTATATTAATAAATAAATAACTAGAAAGTTTGGTAGACATCAACTTAAAGTTAATAGGAGTCGTACTCTATCTCCTCGTGGTCTTTGTGAAATTTATTTATCCTTCAGCCAGAGCTCCAGACATGAAGATGCCCAAAGCAAAGCAGCCAGTGTGAACAGATCCGACCCTCACGGGCGAAGCCAAGTATGAATCCGAAACCTGATCTTCGACTCCAAGCGCTCTAGATTCTCGACCCTGACCTCAAAAATGGCCAATTCTGAACGAACCGAAGACCCGTGAGAATTAAAAACAAGGCCCCCAGCCTCCACAAAATTTACTCAAAACCCCCCCAGGCCCCCAGAACTCTGTTATGACCTGCCTCCGCTCAAAGCTCCCCTCCTCAACAAAGTCAAAACCCTAACGTCCTCTTTCTCAGCCGCAACCACCACCGCAACCGCGCCGCCGCCGCAGCCTCCTCCACCGCCATGGCCGCGACAACAGACGTCCGTCCCCCTCCGCACGCGCGTCTGCATCATCGGCACAGCGCGCCCGCCGCCCACACCGCCGCGATCTACGCCGCGCGTGCCGAGCTCAAGAAGCCCATCCTCTTCGAGGGTTGGATGGCCAACGACATCGCCGCCGGAGGCCAGCTCACCACTACCACCGACGTCGAGAACTTTCCCGGGTTCCCCGAGGGGATCCTAGGGTTTGAGCTCATGGATCGCTGCAGGAACCAATCTCTTAAGTTCGGGACTCAAATCTTGACCGAAACTGTTACCTCTGTTGACTTCTCGAAGAGGCCGTTCAAGGTTTTCACGGATTCGACTTCGGTGGAGGCCGATTCCGTTGTTGTGGCTACTGGGGCTGTGGCGAGGAGGCTGCATTTTGATGGAGCTGATGAGTTCTGGAACCGAGGGATCTCGGCATGCGCTGTCTGCGATGGAGCGGCGCCGATATTTAGGAACAAGCCAATTGCGGTGATCGGAGGAGGGGATTCCGCCATGGAAGAGGCTAATTTCTTGACTAAGTATGGGTCTAAGGTTTATATTATTCACCGCAGGGATACATTTAGGGCTTCCAAGATTATGCAGGTATGTGTTTTCTTATGGACATTTTGTCGAGCAGTTGATGTGCAGTTGTTTGTTGCTCAATTTGAGTTGGAGTTTTGCAGGCAAGAGCTTTAGGGAACCCTAAGATTGAAGTAATTTGGAACTCCACGGTTGTGGAAGCTTTTGGAGACGGGGCACTTGGGGGTGTTAAAGTTAAGAACTTTGTGAACGGGGAGGTGACAGAACTGAAGGTCTCGGGGTTGTTCTTTGCTATTGGGCATGAGCCGGCTACTAAGTTCTTGGGAGGGCAGCTTGAGTTGGATGCTGATGGGTATGTTGTGACCAAGGCGGGGAGCACGCAGACGAGTGTGAATGGAGTTTTTGCAGCTGGGGATGTTCAGGATAAGAAGTACCGGCAAGCAATCACTGCTGCTGGATCAGGTTCGTGAGCTTGAAATTCTTTTTTTTTTAATGTCACAATTAAATAAACTGTTTCATTAGTAGTTCAGATGCAAATTAGGTACATATATAATTTTGTGTTCCTAGCTCATGCAATATCATGGTGCCTTAGGTAGCGTCACAAGGCTGAAGATGTATTAGGATTTGGGTCATTGTTTTGAATCTGTTTTCCTTTACATGGATTACATTTATGGGATTTAGGGTGTGAATGAAGGATTTGCAAGTGTTTGCAAATGAATTTGGGATGATATGGATTCAAAATTTATAGTTTTGGCAAGCATCGATTATGGTTGTGAGCATATCATTGGAATTGAAGGTAAAATTTGTATGATGCGTGTAATCTTGAACCTTAGCCAGCTGAGGAGCAAAGTTCAGGATAGCAAAAACGTGACAGATAAGTGGTCAAGTTACTAAAAGGATTAGAAATAATCGCAGTCATGAAATTTAGGCCTCATTTCAATTTGAAGATGAGGTAAACATTTTTAGGATAGTTTGGTTATGTGCTGTGGAGACTGATAGAATTGTAGTTATTGGACCAGTAAGGACTATTGGTTGACCTAAACAACAAGGAAGGAACTGTGGACGGTGGTGTTTTTTTTATTTGATAGGCGATGAATGTGTGCAGAGTCTGTTAAACAGAGGACAAATATTTTTGTCGAGCAAATACGCGAGGTCTTTGTTAAAAGAAAATATCAAACGTTGAGGGGTATCTAACTCACTTTAGTGAAAAGGGGAAATGAAGTATTTATTAACTCTAAATAACATTGCCCAATGGGAGGATTTTTGTAACCTTGGACCTGCCATGTATAAGTATGGTCAATGGTGGCAAGATCTATCAATTATTCTATCTATACCACCTATTTAAGCTGTGATAAGTGTTTTTGTTAGTATTTTGATATATGGTATTAGAATGATGGAATCCGAAGGTGATAACACTAAAGCTAGATAGTGCAAACCTATGTTGCATGGGTACGGGTACGGGCCACGACAAATTTGTAAAAGGTAGGGTACAAGGACGCAACTATATAAATATTTATACACATATATTATTATTATGTATTGGATTTAATAATTTATATGAGAAGAAGGATGGGAATTAAAATTCGTATAACATTTTTATGTTTCTTTTATTATATGGATTATAAATTCGAAAATCACTATTTTTTGAACTATACATCCAAATGACCCTTCAAAATCATAATTTAAAACTTGGCATGTGTCCAATAAGTTTCAAGAAGTGGAGTGAGTGTAGGATATATGTTCGAAAAATGTATGATAAATGTCTTAATTAAAACATGTGTTGTATAAATGAGTACATGCCTAAATAAATGTATGGATATATGCAAGGAGTATCCAAGGAGTTTGGTACGTGTCGGGTACATGTATGATTTTAAATTACAAGTAACCAAGCAACATGGGTGCAAACAATTTGCCACCAGCCTTTTAGAACTCTCACATTCATATTGCATCATTAGTGATCCCCAAGGAGGTGCCTTTGCCATCCTTATCCACAACATATTAATATCGGCCAATCTATCACTATATTAGCCGATATATATCACTATATCGGTTGATATATCAGGTTAAAGACATTACAACAATGATATTTATGACTTTATAGCGTTATCTACTTTTTAATATTTTTTGATATATCGGCCGATGTCAGAAATATCGGCTGATATCTCCCTTGAAGATATCGGCAACATCGGGTTGTTTTTAATTTGATAGTGCGTTTAGGTTTGACCTGAACCCATAAAAGCCACAAAATCCATCTCCCTAATCTCTCCACTCTCGACTTTTCTAAACTCTAAACATATGTCATGATGTAATTTCTTATGTTTAGAACTCATTAATATGTTTAGATCACATATTACAATGTTAAGTTATGTATGAACATCTGATATGAGACACTCCGATTTTTTTGTGTATCACCGATATTTCCCCAATTTTCGTAATCTGATATGGATTCTGGTTGTTTGATATTTATTGGATATCCGATAGTTAATACATTGCTTATTCATGAAAACTTATGAAGCTGGATTATAGTTCATATCCATTATGCAGTGGGAGAGGGTGCTTGTTACTTGTAACATTTCTTATGCTTGTCATGTGTAGTGGTATTTAATAAAGATGGGTTATATTGTTATAGGAAATTAGGAATTAATAAAAAGTTGTAAAGAGGAAATTGAGTGAGGACATATCACTAATATTCAATCTCTGAACAACTCAAGGAATTGTGTGAGAAGAAAGGAATTGTTCGACAATTGAGTACCCCTACTAGAACATTGTTTGGTATGGTGAGGTCCATGATGTGGCAAAAACACCTACATATACTCTTTTGGAGAGATGTACTTGTGATTGTTTCTTATTTACTACATTGTGTGCCTTCCAAGGCTACCGATCCCACACCCTGTGAGCCTTAGACCGTTAAAAAATCCAGCTTAGGCGATTTATGGCCATAGTGCTCGACGTGGGCACACCACTCCTATTCACATGCGAAGTTGGCCCCAAGGGGAAGAAATGCATATTTATCTACTACTTTAAACATTCTAAAGGTTACATGTTCATTAGAGCACAAGAAGTTAGGTTTGAGTCGCAAGATGCATAGTTCATTGAGAAGGAATTTTTTCACAAGGGGAAGATGAACCAAGACTTCGACTTGTTTGAGATCAAAGAAATGACACTATATAGTCGCATTGAGCATCGGGACCAAGGTTCTCAGCCTCCTAGAGGCAGTGGAAGAGACATTCCCATCATTGATCTTGTTGATCCTATACAGCCATCACATGAATCTCAGAAAATTAGATGTAGTGGTCGTCAACTGATCTCTCGTCATCATTGTCAAATTGTGGGAGATACATCTATGGTGGCACTACATGACATCACATTTGCAAGGTCCTTACATGAGGCTTTTTGGCCCCCAATGTTGAGAAATGGATAGATGCATTGAAAGATGACATGTAGCCTACGAAGATAAATCGTGTCTATGACATGGCAGACCTGCATGCTAGGCACAAGTCTGTGAGAACAAGTGGGTCCTTAAAGTCAAACAAAAGTCACATGGTTCTATTGACAAGTTTAAAGCGTGACTTGATAAGTTTAAAGCGTGAATGAGGAAAAATTGTACCCTCCATGAGGATAGACTCGAGAAAACTCAGTTGTTTATAATGTGATCTACGATTTAATTTATTCGATCAATGTCAACATAGATGTTGTAGATCATGATTGATATCAAAACCCAATGAGATGAATATCATTTTTCATTATTCATTAATCCCATTAAAAGTTGTAGTTTTTTAGCTATAAAAAGTCCATACTATATTTTTTAGGTTAATGAATAGATTGATAAAAGTTTGTTTAATTACATCTATATTTATTAATTTTCATGTCACTCATGATTGATAAAACCCTAAATTTTGAAATTTTATCCATGCTATAATAATTTTCAAACTACAAAATAAATTAAAAAATGATTAAACTTAGGAAAAATCTAGAAAAATTAATATAAAATAAGAAATTTTTTTACCTTATTCTTTAGTTTTCTTGGGTAGGTTTAATGACCAACTAGGGTTGGAATCAAGCATAGTGAGAGCAATGTTATAGAAAACGCTAGGCGGACTAGGCGTTTGAGTATGGGCTTAGCGTCTAGGCAGCACCTAGGTGTTTAATTATTTTTTATATTAAATAATTATAATAATTAATAAAAACATGAATCAAATTTCTAGAAAATTATAAAAAAACTAAATAGCAATCTTAGATCCATAATCAACCATGCACAAATCCTAAATAGCTAAGAATATAGTAATTAAATAGTAAGAAGCATTACCATGCCCAACGTAATAAGTCACCGCACCAGTAAATAATATCGCAAACTCATAAGTCTAATGCTCAAGAATAAAAAAACGAATAGTCTAAATGTCTAACACGTAATATAATAATATAATCTAATCATCATTATCATCATGGAAATCCCCCACCGCATGATCACTCTCCTTTTAGTTCATGTCCTTGTAGTCTTGATCCTCATCCGTGACATCATCGTCGGAGGCGAGAGGCTCTTCTTTGCTAGTAATCATCGAAGGTCTTGCAGCTCTTCATATTCTCTCACTCCTCCAGTTCGCCGCAATCTCAGTCGCTCCGGATACATTCTCCACCATCGTCTAACTAACACCCAAATCCGGATAAGTCTCTTGCTCGTCATCAGGGGAAACTCCATCTAGGATCCATACATGTGCTATAGTACGATCCTGTGTTGTTAGCACTTCTTTGTCTTCTCTTCTTTTGCTTGTACTTGGCATTAAATTTCATAAACACAAGATCCTCCAACCTCTTCGACTCCAATCGATTTCTCTTCTTCGTGTGAATCTTTGAAGAAGAAAAGAACAAATTAGTAAAGTTATAAATGAATAATTCATCTTATTAATTTTAGATATTTGTGTACTGTACCCCTTCAAATGTGCTTTAGTTCCTCTCGCATCCAGAAGAACTGCTAGTGAGGTTAAGAACCTTCATTGTTAAGTTTTGTAGAAAGAGACAATCACCGCCATGCATATACCAACTAGCTGCAAATTCATTATCTTAGTTGAATTCACCGGTGCAAAAAAAAAACTTATGATTGATATATTCAATTTATAAACTCAATTTACCTAGATTGAAGTCCACTTTCTACCTAGCTTTCACCATCAAACTTCTGCCAAATGGACCCTTACTTTCTCTGTACTTCTCCATAAACTCCTTAGTAACCTCAGCTTGATGTTCCTCATTAGGATAAAGCATTTCCACATCTATGAACGCCTCCTTCCCTTCCCTAGAGTTTTTAGCAACATCATCTCGAAAGAAGGGTTAAGGACATAAGTTGCCATATGCAAGAGTGAATATAATTGATCCTTAGGCTTGGAATATATAATATCAATCACCGATTTGCATAGGCTCTTCTTGTTCTTCAAAACAAGTTTAATCTCCTCATTTGTGTCTTCAAACTTCCCCACAATAAATCTCATTGAAGGTCTGTAGTCGCTATCGACCACCATCAATATGCAAAAAAAGGGGGAATAGATCTTCAATAACCTGTTCACCTATTGTCACAAAACTCTCACACAGAACAGTGACGTCCACTTTTCTACCCCCTGCGATCCTGGAATGCTTGCTTTTCCTTCATTCTCCACCAGAGAACATGAGTCTTAGCTTTAGCATCTTCTCATATACATTCCGCAGAGTCAAGAATGCAACGGTGAAGCGAGTGACTCTAGGTCTAATAATATCCCTCGTCTTACACATGTGGCGCATCATATTCAAGATCTTGTGGTGGCTGTAGATGAAGACGGTAATGACCTTCGCTTTATCAGTGGTTGTTTTGAATGATTATAACTTTCCTCAAGCATCAGATTAATAGTATGAACTGCACAACTGGTCTAGAAGATACTCGGTCTCTTCTCCTTCAATTTCTGCTTTATCGTCATATTTGCAGAAACATTATCTGTGACAATCTGGATGACCTTTTGTGCCCCATTTTCCTCAATGCATGTATCCCCCACTCAAAAATGTAATCCCTGTGTGTGAGTCCTCGGAGCACACAATCAACTTGTAGAAAGTCATGCCCAATGTTACATTAAACGTTGAGCGCTTCTAGGCGTCGGACTTGGCGCCCAGCGCTTAGTCGCCTAGGCGGGCGTCTAAGCGGGTTTTGGACGTTTTTTTTCTTTCTTCATTTAAGTGGTGGTCGATGAGGTTTTGCTGAAGGTCGGAGGAGGTAGTGGTGATGTTCATATTTGGAGGTTAATGGAGTTTGGAGAACGTGTAGGCTACGGCACATAAAATCACAATTAAGGCCTACAGGATGCAATCTACGTAAGCAGACAATGTTCCCCTAAACGCTTGTAAAATCTAGGTGGGCAGCCTAAATACCGCCTAGGCGCTAGGCGCTAGTTAGGCGGCCTAGGTACCGCCTAGGTCTAGGCGTACGCCTAAGCGGACTAGGCGGAGGTTTTTTCCTTAGTGTCATTCACTGTTCTCTCAACAATGATTTTCTCAACATATACATGCTAGGTCGATAGATACGTCCATAATCCCCAATAACGTTGCATATCCGCATAAAGGATCAGTAGAGATTACATGAAAAGGAATGTCATTCACATATGCCCTTCTTGCAATATGCTTGTGGACCCAATCTCTCTTCTCCTTCGTATAAACTCCATTCACTCTAGGATGAATCATCTTTTCCTTTAATCTCTTTGCTAGCTTAGGATCGCTACTAGTATAAGCATCCATCGGCCCAACGGTCGGCTCTTTGGACCTCTTTGAAGATCCCCCGTAGGAGAGACAATTTCCTATTCTTCAATAGCTGTCGGATCCAGCTTGTCAAGCTGTGCTTTATCTTGCAACTCCATGATGCAGTTTCTTCCTCCTGAAATTGACATTCATAGTTTCTTGCATCTTCTTACTATCAACGGCCGAAATCTTAGAACACTTCATGTAACTATTTCCTTTGCCGATAATATGTTGCTTCAATCTAAAGATCTCTTTCTTCTTGTGCAACCACAATTTACATTGTACCACACACAAATCATTTAGATCCGGAAGAAACCCATCCCAATCAACATCTTTCGAGTTTCTTTTATCTTTCATAGGAGCTTTCATGAGAATAGAGGTGGAACTTCGCAGATTCCTTAGGAGGAGGAATATTCGACATTCTACATCACAACAATTCAACAAACAAACCATTCATAGATTAAATCATCAAATCATGACAAATAAAAAATTAAAATAAATCACATAACTTGATCTATTAAGTACTGACATCTATTTAGTCTTCTCTTCTGTATACAAAATTGAACAATATTTTAGTCTCAATTATTAATTAACTAAATTAATTAAAATTAACTTAATTGAAAAGTGAATAAAATTAAACTAAAATTAAACAAGATTAAGCTAAAATTAACTAAAATTCGAAACAATGAATAAAATTGAACAAGATTAGCTAATTAACTAAATTAAACTAAATTAAAGTAATTAAACTAACTAATTAAACTAAATTGAACAAGATTAACTATTTACTCTTGTCTAAGTGATCTTTATACAAAATTAAACTAGAATTGAACAACATCATTATTAACTAAAATAAAAAATAGTGAATAAATTAAAAAACAGTTAAAAAAATATTTTTGTTTGAAATTCTACCTTGAAGAGAAGAGGAGAGGACATTAAGCTGCGAATCGTGATGGTGGCAGCTGCTGCGATCCTGTGGCGCGCCTGCGGGGCGGCGGTACTTAAGAGGAGCGGGGTCGCGTCGGGCTCGTTCGTGAGAGCGAGCGGAGGGGGTGGCTGGCAGCGGAGCCTACGTCAGATGGCGGGCATGCTGCGTTGTGTTCCTTGAGTAGGAGGGGTGAATCGGGGTTCACGGTCGAGAGGAGCGAGGGGTGGCTGTGTCGAGCGGGGAGCTTGCGATGCCGGCGACGAGCGCTCAGAGTGTGTTCATCAAGGACAATAGGAGATGCCAGCATGTTTGTTAGGCGTTTGAGAGATTAGGTCGGCGCTGAAGTGAATTAAGAGGGATGGGGGGTGAGAGCGTAGGTTTGTAAACTTAAGTGAAGCGCGTCTCGCGGTTTGTTATGTTCAGGGTTGGGTTTCTAAATAGGTTTGGGCTGGGTTTTAACTTAACATTAGGGGGGGGATTGGTTAAACAGCTAGGCTAAGCAGGCCGCCTCGGTAGGACTGCTGCCTAGATTGGGCGCTCCGACCAAATCTAGGCGGCTAAAGGTCCACTTGCGCCTAGGCGTCCGACTAGAGCGCTTTTTACAACATTGAGTGAGAGTACTAATTTTAGGTATTAATTAGATGAAAATTGCGCTTAATAACTGAAGCCCATATAGATTTTAGAACATTGATGCCAGCCACCTTGGGGGGGGGTGCTTTAATCAACTGTGCTAAGCTATGTTGGGTCAACAACAATGGGGCATCTAATGGAGTAAAGGTCTTCTGTACACATCATGGTGACCTCGTGTTAACACTTGAATTTCTTTAGATTCATTTACGCTAAGTTTTTGCAGTGGATTTCGATAGGAAGATGACAATCTCGGGAGCTCTGTCGATTGTGTCATGTTTTTCGCAACTTGGACAATGGTGTCATTCAGATTTATAACAAATTAAATTGTAAGCACCAATCTAACACCTTTAGCAGTACCGGCCTACAACACCTATGAGGTGTTGTGTTGGAGTGCATAGCTGGAGGTGTTGTGTTGGAGCGCATAATGGACTGATGTGGCGTATGCAATTCAGTTTGTAGTGAACAAAAAGAAAGTAGAGGCTCTGGAATTGAGCTGGTACACTCTTCAGGTTCCTTTGCGCTACTTTGTTGCAGCGGAAGGGCAACTGTTGGAGCTCCGCGGTTATGCCATGTTGTTGGCAACTTAGGTGACTGTCATAACAACTTAAATTATAAGAACCAATATGACACCTTCAGTAGTATCGGTGTGCAGCACCATGAGATGTTGTGTTGAAACACATAAGAAATTATGGTCATATGCAAGTCAGTTGGTAATGGCCATTTAACGATTGAGTTCTATCCATGTGTATGACAACTGACACTTATCCATATCCATGCACTAATAGTTATTCCCAATGGATTTGATCTTATCTCTGTGGATGGATGGCAGCCCGATCCACCATTTTTAAATAATTAAAGAATGATGAAGCATATTTTCGATTTAATTCATACTCTTTCACAAGTTAAATTTGCCTTCCAATGTAATGCATTTTCAGCTTAATTTTATATGCGTTTGCATGTGTCTTGGAAATCCAGTTGTTCGTGACTGAATACTCTTTTTAAGAAAAACCATGCATATGCATACAGACGAGTTAGTGGAAGTTAGCATATTTGCCATAGGGCTTGTGAGCATCCATGCTGCTGTCTTTGCTTGTGGAACCAAAAGTAAATGATAGTGGATCTACACATGAGATTGTGGGTAAATCACTACAAAAATTTATTTAAAGTTGCTTGGGTTATTATCTTTTTACGCAGTACATAGTTGAGTTCTGATTATTTGTTTCTCGTGTCATCAAAATAATTTGCTGAAGCATGTTTCAGGTAATGGTTGCCTCCATATGATATGATTTCCCACATTTTTATGTTTCATCGCAATATCAGCATCTTTATAGTTTGTAATGAATCTTTTTTAAAAACCTAAATTTAGAAAAGATCCGACTTTTGAGTATTTTACATAAGTATAAAATCTTGTACATAAAATTATTATTTGCCTCGATTATCACTAGTCTTTTCAATTGAACTTTTGTGGATTTTTGTCCAATAGTCACCTAAATCTTTTTATTTCCCTGGTCACTGTTGAAATCTTAATAACTTCATATTCTTACCTCGAATTATATAAGTCGGGAAAAACCTAACCTGCTGTTATTGGCCCCATAAGGATTAGGCTATACCAAGAATATTCTCTTATTTATTTTGAATCCGTCTAACTAAATTTAATTAAATGAAATGGGACCGAATTACCCTTCTTTCTATGTTTTTAATGAACATTAACTGTTGAGTTCCTTATTAGATCCACTAGAAACTGTTTACAAGATCTTGCTTAGTACATATTTTCTCTCTCTACTAATCCAATCTACATGAGTCCAAGATGGAAAATTGTGGCCGGCTTCTGTTGCCTTGACCTATGAAGCACGGACACGCATAACATGAAGCCGTGTCGTGTCGTGTCCGTGTCGGACACACGTGTTGAACACACGTATCCTATGTATTTTTTAGGATTTGCCTCGTGTCGGCGTGTCGGATGGCCGTGTCGGGGACATTTATAGTTCTTAAGCATGTCAGTTTTCTAACTTATTAATTATCAGTTAAAATCACCCCTGAATAATTGTTCTATCACGAATTGTTAATAACTTTCTCATCTTCATTTATGCTTTGGCCTTTTTCCCGGTTAAACAAAAAGAAGTCAGTTATGAAGTCAAGTGGTTCTTCTTGGGTGATGTTGTTTGTATGCTTTATCATGGGTACGAGAACATTTCATTAGAGAAAAATATATGGAGAATTCAGTTTATTGCATGACAAGGATCCTAGTACATGCTATGATCATGAAATTGTTAATTGTGGAAACTGACAATCTAAACAAACTTAACCTTTACCTAATGGTTTTATGCCTCAGCGAATCTTAATAAACCTGGGTTTTCTTAAGGCAGTTAAGGGATGAAAACTTAAAATCATGGGTGAGTCTCGGAAACTGGAAGCGACTAGGAAAGCTACACTAGCTTGTCAACAAGAAATTTCAGGGTATCATGTCAATCCATTTTATTCCTGAAGTACTTATGATTTAACTTTACACCTTGTTTGGTACGCGGGAATCCAGTGAAGTGATAATGGGATGAAACAAGGAATGGAATGGAATTAATGTGAGGCCATAATGCTTATTTTCATTTTTCACGTTTGGGTGTAATTAGAGAATGAAATGGGAATAAACATATTTGAAAAGTTACGTATTTTTTTTAATTCTCACTTAATGTGAATGCTGATTCCTAACATCTCATTGGGAATGATTATTCTCACATAAAGTGGGAATTGATGAGAAATGGAAATGACATTTCTAGCTTCCAGAAACATGTAAGAGTACAGCTGAACTTCTTCTGAAAGTCTAGCTGGGGTATCTTTTAACCGTGTTTTTCCCCTCCCTTCTAATCTGACCTAAAGCAATAGGTTTGAAATAGTTCTTGTCAACTTCAACACCGAATTTTACATGAAAATGTGACTTAGTTATACCATTTGATTCCTATTAAGCATCTCTGCTGACTCTTTGTAATTGTATTCAATATTTTTTCGACTAATTCTGTTCTATTCATTGAAATGTTGCAGGGTGCATGGCTGCCCTTGATGCTGAGCACTACCTGCAGGAAATTGGAGCTCAGGAGGGCAAGTCCGATTGACTATCTTCAGATGTTGTAACGCCAACTACTCAGTCTATGTTGGCAGCAAGGTCAAATATGTAGTGTTAGTGGGGATAATTCAGAAACATTCAATCGGATGTAGTTGTCATTGCTATGATAATTGTGATTTAGATTCAGGTTGGGTCCTGGTTCCTGTATACTCAATTGAGATATTCGTTGCTTTAGCGCAATTGGGAAACATGATATTACTGTTCCTGTAAGTTACACTGCTCGAGTATTGAAGTTGATATCTGCTTTGCACAATATTACAGGTAGGTTAAGTGAAACTTCAGAATTTTATATTCTTCTCCTTGCTTATGGGTGCCTAATTAGTTGGTCTTAAATGCTCGGAAAAGCAAGTGTTGTGACCCTTTGAAGTTTATTCACTTGATAACGGAGATTTTCTCCTAAACCATGAGATTTTGGTTGTAGCTTCCTACATCCAGGCCGTGGGTTGGCTCAAATTTCTACTTCAGATGAAAGTGCATAGCCAAATTTCTACTTCAGATGAAAGGGCGTACGCCGCGTACCTGGCTACCCAGTTAATTCGGAAAGGGATTTTGTGAACCCTCTTTTTATTCGAATACTCTACGTGCTTTGGTGGTGAGTATGAATAACTTGGCGAAGTTTATAAGCCTTTCGATGTTGATAAACAGATGCATGATCTAATTACGATCCCTTGCGTCATCTTCCCATGATCCCTCTCCATAACATAGGCTGTAGGCTCTCTTTGAGGGGCACAGTGATACTCTCGCAATCATGCAAAATATACAGAAAGTCAAGTCGGAACTCGGCTTACACTGTGAGTAATGGCTGGCCGCATCGGCCAAGAGTGACGGTAACGTGTACTAAGCAATGTAATTTCCCATGGGGGTTGTGAAGGAGAGTGGTCCTCTGTCTGTTAACAGGGATACCAGCCGTTCACAGTTGCAGTTGGTCCCCTACCTATTAAGACACTTCTTAGTTGAATACATGACATGAGCCGTCCTAATAAATAAAGTGTATTGATACATGCTGAACTCATTTTGCATGGTCTCTTCTCAGTTTGAAGTTCGTATTTGCGACCGCATACATTTATGCCAGATAGAAGCCTACAACTATAGTACCTGCTATACGCAGAAACATGAACCAATAATAAGAAAGCCTAAACCCAATTTACAGACATGCAAACCGCACGTTGATGAGCGCAATCACGTCGGACGGAAGGCCAATTTACCGTCTGGAATCCGCGCCTAGCCACAACTTAACCCAGACTTTCTATCACGTGCCCAACCTGATCCACGAATTAGGCTGATGTTCAACCGTGATTAGTTCTGGTGGGGGGAAGTCTTATCTGGATTGGATTGGTCGATCGAGCTGCCACAATGGTATTAGAACGCAAAGAGCTTCACGTCTAATAATTTTCATAAAGGCTGATGCAGAACGATTGAGCTGCCACAACAATGGTATTAGAACGCAAAAAGCTTCACGTCTAATAATTTCATGAAGGCTGATACACTCTACACAGGTCACCAATTAGCATCTTCTTCATCACATTCAGAGCCTTTCGACTAGTTTTGGCTGCAGATCAACTCAAACCAATTGCTAAAATTCTAGTAATAACGCATGTGAAATTGCCGATGTGTGTCACAGAACTTACACGTACACGACAACAGTAGCAAAGCCTTTCTTGCAATTTTTTTGTGACCGTTTACGTAGATCGTATTCTGCATTTCAGTTGCGTGGAGGGCTATCCCAACCCACACATGGGTTTCAGCTTGTTGTAGGCCTTAACACATACTGAATCATGATAAACTAAGCATTGAATCTGAATCAGGCAGAATACAAGATTTGACGTCATTCCATCCTCCTTATAGAATTTTTAAGTTTCATTATCGTCAATATAACCAGTCTGCGCAGGCTCAGAAGATGGCTGTCATACTGTATGGAATGAGTTCACTGTTGGCTTCAAGTAGACCTATACAGCATTAAATGAAGGCAACAACTATAATCTTATCCACAATAAATCACACAATTACTCCAACATCAGTTGTGTCTTCTGCAAATTTTACATCAATAGGTCACGTGCAGAGCACAGGATCAATCTAGGAAAGCCGGGCCTTCTTGTAGTTAACTCTCACATTGTTATGTCTACAACAAAACATCCAGCCCCTCATAAGATTTCTCCATGCTAGTTTGGCGAAGTCTCTAGTGACCTTGCCCTCAAATATTTATTATAAGGAGTGGATTCAAGCTTAAAGGTTCCATCCAAAATTAGCGGCTTTGAAGTATATGAAGACATCGATCATGCATCATTATGTGTAGAAAACTATCCAATGTTTACTGTTGACCGGATGGTTAGTGTACCCACACACACAAAAAAAAAAAAAAACCTTAGACAAATGCATTAATTCCAAACCACCTCTATTTCAAATTGATCAAATAGAACACAGAATATTAAGATCAATTCAGTAATCCAAGGTCGATCTAATGGTAAACGATTTCTTTGACACCACTACTGCAGTGGATAGATACTATATGACACATGTTTCAGTTACTCCTGTTTATATGGAGCATACTACTTGCGATGGCGGATACATTATTTTACACCAATGATGTCTCCATACGACTTTTTTCGTTCATTAAAGCATCTTTGAAAATTTTACGCATGATTTTGATCCTCGTTACTGTCTTCCTGATATCCAACCTTAATTCTAATGGTGTCCTAATTAGCAAATATTCACATGTCTGTGACAGTACTGGATAATTTGTAGATGTCCAAATTAAAGATAAAAAGGTGACGCATGCGGAGGATCTTAGCATGCAGAGCACTGCTTTGCTCTACTGCTAACACTAGCAGATAAGCTCTGGACCTTATCCCATGTCCAGCCCTTAGCTTCCACATTCATGCATACTCTCTCAGCAAGCAAGCAAGTAGTAAATGCCAAAATAACTGCTCTCTTCTTTTCCATTCAAAACCCATACCCTGCCAAGACCTTTGGTAGGCCTAAACGACAGATTTAATTACAGCTGGGCAATCCTGTGGTTTCTTGTTCCTTTTCTCAGCAGTTACAGTATCTTCAAAGACTAGGGTTTTTGACCATCTTAATTTTTAGAAAAAAGAAGAAAAAGAAAAGAAAATATATTAGATTTATATTTAGGATTTGTAATTTAAAAAAAAAATTAAAGAACGGAAATTCTATAGATAGTCTACATTGAACATAGTATCTTACACATTAAGAGGGTGGTAGGGTAGACATCTTAAAGATTACCATTGGCTTCAGGCCCTACTTGCTCCCTGAGCTATTCATTTTGTTCTTTCATACCCAGGGGCGGATCCAGAATTTCAGTTCTGGGGGGCCGCGCGCATACAAAAGATAGACGGAAAATTTTCTTAATGCAATTTTATTCACAAGAGATACACCATAACCCAAACAAAAAGAGTAGAATAGCCAACGTCAATATCTTCAAAATATTTCAAAAGAGGAAGACAAAAAATTATGTAAAATGAATATATTTTAATTTTTAAGAGAGGAGGTTTTACAGAAACCACCCTATCTTTTTTTCCCAAATTTTTTAGGAGGGCGTGGCCCCAAATTGCTTTTAGTCTCTCATCTTACCACCAAACTAACCAATTCGTTCCTATTTACCCGAAACTATTTTCTGTACTATATTACGTCCTAAATTATAACTTTATCCATTTACGTACCCATAAATTAATAAAGCAGAAGTGGTAAGTCGGTATCAGAAGTGATAGTTCAATAAAGCAGAAGTGATAACTTGGCATCAAAAGTGATAGCTCACAGGACAATGTGAGACTAAAAATAGTTCGGGGGTAAAAGGAGCGAATTTAATAATTTAGGGAATAAGATGAAACTAAGAAATAGTTTCAATGAAGGGGCTAGATTGAAGAGTTCAGGGGCCAAGTAGGGCCGAAACCCAATATCACCATTCCCTAGCATGGCCTCATACACCTGAAATGTTCTAATTGAAGTACACAATTTGATAAAGTAGGATGACAAATGTAACACTAAAACTTCAACAAAATTGTCAAAACTCAAAATCTTGAGGACATAATTCACAATTCATTTGATATACAATGTGTTCCATTGAGAGCTAATTTTTCTACAACATAACATATAACAAATAACAAGGCACAAATTAAATCAAAATACAACATCAAACTCATTAAAATAATAATAATAATAATAATAATAATAATAATAAATTTAAAACTAACCTCGATCATAAATATAATAATAATAATAATAATAATAATAATAATAATAATAATAATAATAATAATAATAATAATAATAATAATAATAATAATAATAATAATAATAATAATAATAATAATAATAATAATAATAATAATAATAATAATAATAATAATAATAATAAATTTAAAACTAACCTCGATCATAAATATAATAATAATAATAATAATAATAATAATAATAATAATAATAATAATAATAATAATAATAATAATAATAATAATAATAATAATAATAATAATAATAATAATAATAATAATAATAATAATAATAATAATAATAATAATAATAATAATAATAATAATAATAATAATAATAATAATAATAATAATAATAATAATAATAATAATAATAATAATAATAATAATAATAATAATAATAATAATAATAATAATAATAATAATAATAATAATAATAATAATAATAATAATAATAATAATAATAATAATAATAATAATAATAATAATAATAATAATAATAATAATAATAATAATAATAATAATAATAATAATAATAATAATAATAATAATAATAATAATAATAATAATAATAATAATAATAATAATAATAATAATAATAATAATAATAATAATAATAATAATAATAATAATAATAATAATAATAATAATAATAATAATAATAATAATAATAATAATAATAATAATAATAATAATAATAATAATAATAATAATAATAATAATAATAATAATAATAATAATAATAATAATAATAATAATAATAATAATAATAATAATAATAATAATAATAATAATAATAATAATAATAATAATAATAATAATAATAATAATAATAATAATAATAATAATAATAATAATAATAATAATAATAATAATAATAATAATAATAATAATAATAATAATAATAATAATAATAATAATAATAATAATAATAATAATAATAATAATAATAATAATAATAATAATAATAATAATAATAATAATAATAATAATAATAATAATAATAATAATAATAATAATAATAATAATAATAATAATAATAATAATAATAATAATAATAATAATAATAATAATAATAATAATAATAATAATAATAATAATAATAATAATAATAATAATAATAATAATAATAATAATAATAATAATAATAATAATAATAATAATAATAATAATAATAATAATAATAATAATAATAATAATAATAATAATAATAATAATAATAATAATAATAATAATAATAATAATAATAATAATAATAATAATAATAATAATAATAATAATAATAATAATAATAATAATAATAATAATAATAATAATAATAATAATAATAATAATAATAATAATAATAATAATAATAATAATAATAATAATAATAATAATAATAAGAAAATCTTTCTCAATCTATACTACTTATAAAAGAGTTAAAATTTTTACTTGCCTTTTTTACTCTTCGAATATGATAATTCAAAATTATATCCATTATCAAATGATTAAATATTAATTCATGTTAAATGATTATTTTATTTTTCTAATTTTAATAATTTTCAATTAAATACCTATTATCATTATCAATTATCAAATAATTAAATGCCAATTCATATTAAATAAAAAAACTTTTTATCATAAATATTGGGGATTTTAGTCCCTCCGCCTATGATCTGCACAAATCAAAAGCCAACCTACAATCAATAGGATAGAAACGCCACAATCTAGAAGAAAAACACCGAGATTTAATGTGGTTTGATTGACCAACTTCGACTTACATTCACATACCAACAATACAAGAAATCCACTATCTACTAAGGAGAACTGCAAGATGAATCGCTCAACTCTTATCTTTCAATCTCTCAATCTCACATACATAATTAACTCTCGCACAATATTGTTTCCCAGATATTGTAATCTTTTTCACAAATAAAGACCACGAAACCCTCGTCAATACTGTAATCTTTTACACATGCAAAGACTACGAAACCTTCACCTCTCGCACAATATTGATGAATCAGGCTATGTCCTTTGCTAACATTAGATTATAAGAATATTGTCTCTATCATTTTCTTTATGTTTCCTTCAAGAATAGAAAACTATATATAGGGAAATCAAAATCCTACCCTAGCCTAACTTCCTAATTAGAATAGGATACAAACTTTCTTATTATGATGAGACCGATAATAGACCTCTAATTCTATCTAACTCCTATGAATTTATACAAAGAATCAAAGATACAATCCTAAAAATAAAATGATCAATTGAAAGTTGAATATTAGAATTAAACCATACTAATATAATTATAATTATGTTAAATACTGTTTTCGTGGAAAGCCGCCTTCATCATTGATTTCATTAAAATTTAGTCGTCACAAATGAATTCAAATAACAAAAATAAAAATTATAACTTTCTTGAAAATAAACACAAGATCCGTTTATCGGCTCTTGCTTACGTGGGTTCTTTGCCGGTGCCGGGGTTAACCCGTGGACGACTGCGAATCAGATCCGGTTGCAGGAAAATTCGGCAGAGCTTCGCCTTCGCCGAGGAAGTTTTTTGGTTGCAGGAAAATTCGGCAGACCAAGCCTAATCTCAAGGAACGGACGTACGTGCTTCGGATCCTTCGAACGGCTTCTCCTTTGCGCCGAAGTTCGCCGGGATCTCGTTGACCTTCGCTGAAATTTCGTGCTCCTTCACTCTTCAATCCAGCAGCACCTCGTCCTCTTGATAAAATTCCAGCTCTTGAAAATGGAGGCATTTGGCTCGTATCTATAGGCCCCAGATGCGGTTATTTGGATGAGAACAAGTGATTTGACTCTATCTTCAGTTAACAACAGCCTAATCACATTTGGGGATGAGATCAAGTCAGTTAGGAACCCCTGGAACCGATAAACTCTGCAAAAAAAAAAACCGCTTTAAAACCACCAAAACGTGTCTGGGAGTTGAAACAGCGCGACAGGAAAATCCGACCCGCGCTTGCGCGGGTCAGATAATCCGACCAGCACTTGCGCGGTTCAGATAATCCGACCCGCGCTCGCGCGGGTTGGTTTGTTCCGTCCCGCGCTCGCGCAGGTTTGCCGACTCTTTCTTTTCCTGTTCTCTTTCTTCCGAGACTTGTTCTTTTCGCGTGTTTGGTCAATTTGTTGACTCGTATGCTTCGCAGTGAGACCGACCATCGAACGCGCGTTGGTTAACATACGCGTGTTGATTGATGCGCGCGGACTGATTGGCGTGCGCGTGTTGACCGACGCGCACGAGCTGGTTGACGTGCACGCGTTGATCGACATGCACGAGTTAGTTTGACGTGCACGCGTTTGACCGACGCGCACAAGATGATTTGACGTGCGCATGTTGACCGGCGTGCACGAGCTGGTTGACGTGCGCGCGTTGACCGACGCGCACGAGTTGGTTTGATGTGCACGCGTTGATCGATGCACACGGGTCGAATGGCGTGTGTACGCTGAGCGATGCACGCGAGCTGATCAGGTGAATCTTCTTGACTCACCCATTCATTGCTTCGAGTTTCGTGCGGGCTCTCATAGACAATTTTAGACGCCTACAGATACCCCCTCCAAAGTGTTTCAGCCTCATTCTTTTATAGAGGAGTCTGAAATGCTTTGGATATGATGGATCCCCACCTTCAGTCGGTGTTAAAGGACCTACAGATGGTTCCAATTCTTGACTTCTCCATATTCCAGCATATTCTGTATTTTGTCGAATAGCTAAGATTTTCCCGGTATTGCGTTTATTGTCTGATCGTTATTGAAGCCTCGAACCGGAATTGGTGAGTAGATTTTTGTTGATATGTCATTGAGTTGACTTTTGGATTAACTATTTACATCGCAACGCGTTGACTGGCGTTGACCTAGGACTACGCGTTGACCGGCGTTGACCTTAGGGTTTCGAATCGATCGGCGTTTACTCTTCATCGCAATGAGTTGACCGACGTTGACCTAGGGCTACGCGTTGACCGACGTTGACCTTAGGGTTTCAAATCGATCGGCGTTGACTCTTCATCGTAACGCGTTGACCGGCGTTGACCTAGGATTACGCGTTGACCGGCGTTGACCTAGGATTACGCGTTGACCGGCGTTGACCTTAGGGTTTCGTGTTAACCTGAGGAGAACCAGTTTATACTCGTGTACTCCTGGGAGTTTCGGGAATTAGTTTAACCTCGTGTACCCGTCGGAGGTTGCCAGGTTATCCTTAAGAATTATCATATGTAATATTCTCCAGAAACTTCCTGTTAAGATGGGAAACAGTTTAGACTCATGTACCCGTTGGAGTTTACGTGGGACCTGAATACCCCGAAAGTGAGCGGAATGCTTCAAAGTTATCCGGAAATATAAAACTGGCTCTCAAATATTCCGATGATGGGCGAAAACATCGTAAAACGATCGGAAATGTGAAATCGGATTCCGAATATGCCAAAATTGGGCTAAAATGCCGCGAAGTCTGTAGGCTGTCTAAAAATCACAATAGACAGTTGATCCCCCATCAAATACCGATAATGGAAGTTACAATCTGACGACTTCCAGAATGCTACAATTTGAGGACTTTCACGTAGAAGGTTACAATCTGACGACCTTCACAACAACTAATGAAAGCCCCGATTCAACAGCATTCACAATCAACATCGGGAGTTACAATCTGACGACTCTCATATTTTCAAGGAGCCAAGATGAAGATTACAACAGGACGATATGTGCAAAGCTCTAGCAAAAGAGACTACAAATTGACGGTCTCTTCATATTAGAATGCAGATATCTCTCAAACCGTAAGGAATTCGGCTTGGTTCGGATGGCCCCGTCTCGTCGAGATAGCCGATTTTTATATATAATTCGTCCAATTCTGACTTACGGTTTGAAAGTTATGACCTGTTCTTCGCAGCAAATTATGTTCTGAAGTCCGTCTGCAAGACCGGACTTCGTCAGAACATTGGACTTAGTTTGAAGCTCGCCAAGCCCGCCTAAGGTTCGCCTCTGCATTACAGAGTCAAAACGCACAGGTCGAACCAGCGTTATAACTTCAAAACGCAGAGGTTATCCTTGTGATATAACATCAAAACGCAGAGTTCAGGCTCAACTCTGCGTTTTCAGCCTAAAACGCAGAGTTCGTCTCTAAAACAGCACGACCTGTGCGTTTTCAGCCTTTAAACAGGCCTAACTCTGCGTTTTCAGCCTAAAACGCAGAGTTCGTCTCTAAAACAGCACGACCTGTGCGTTTTCAGCCTTTAAACAGGCCAAACTGTGCGTTTTCAGACCTAACTCTGCGTTTCAGGTCCAGAAACGCACAGTTCGGGCCCAGAACGCTGTTTTCAGCGTTTTGACTCGTTCAAAACACTAACAGAACAGTTTCAAAACCGTTTTCCCCACTATTTAGGGAGCTGTTTAAGAGGGGGCAATTACACCCCACTCAGCCCATTGAGGAGTGGATTAAGGGGGTAGTTACCACCCTTAATCCCCTATAAATAGTGGGAAACTCAACTGAGTTCGGGTCTCTTGGATCCTTCTTTTTTGGGCAGCAAAGAAGAGATCTTCGGCTAGCTTCAGATCGGATTTGGTCTCATCAACAGAGGGAGATTCGGTCAAGAAAACTCAACTGAGTTCGGATCCTTCTTTTTGGGGGGAGCAAAGAAGAGATCTTCGGCTAGCTTTTGAGGGGAATTGTTAGAGTTTTGGAGACCAGCAACAGGATCTTCTTCATCCTTGGCTTACTAACCGATTTTGGTTAAATCAACTCGGTTAAATCAACTCTTTCACAGAGTCTTTCTAAACTCATTCTGAGTTATTAACTCGTTAAGAGTTATTTTCAAACTTGCCACGCAAGTTCTCCACAGCGTCAAATCGTGAGGAGAAGACATCGTTCCAGTGAATCAAGACGTTCGGATCGTCAACGAGAAGCAAACTCGACGCGCGCATTCGAGGGAGGCATCTCATCGCCACCGTGAAGAACCCAGAATTAAACAAAGGGGAGAATCAAATTCATTCTCCTCTTTTTTGTAATCGGAATCCAAATTGTAATCGATTTTGAGAGGAATACAAGTTAAATTTTCTTTCTTTGTCTTTTTACATCAAATTTTCCACAAACAAAAGATGGCGACTCCGCTGGGGACTAGCTTCTCTAACGAAGAAGTGGTGGCGCAATCCGAAGTTCATCTCACTGGAACGACCGTTGAAACCCTGATTATCGAGTTTGATCAAGCCAAGTACGATGAGGCCCTCTCCTCCGGATCTCTTAGCCCCAAGGCTATGCGCAAGATCCACAAAGTTTCCGAGGAGACTAAAGCTCCAGTTGTAGCCACCTCATCTAAAGACTATCTCCCATGGGGGTTGCACTGTTCATACAGTCCCCTCTCTGAAGGAGAAGACTCGACTTCGGCACAACTCCAAAAAAGCCGATTCTCCAATCAACGAGAACTCCGTGTTTGTGAGCCTCAACATGAGCTCTGCATAAGCCAAACTAAATGCAACCCTCAGGTGTGCGTTTTCCAGATAGAACGCAGCCTTCAGAGGCGTGTTCCAACATCTAAATGCAGACCTCAAAACTGCGTTGATCTGGCTGAACGCAACTCTTAGGAGTGCGTCCCAGAACCAAAACACAACTCTCAGGAGTGCGTTCTAACATTTAAACGCAGATATCAAACCTGTGTTGATCTGGCTGAACGCAACTCTCAAGAGTGCGTCCCAGAACCAAAACGCAACTCTCAGGAGTGCGTTCCACAAACTGAACGCAACTCTCAGGAGTGTGTTTCAAAATCCGAACGCAGATCGCAGGACTGCGTTTCACTGGCAAAACGCAGACTTTGGTCTTGTGTTAATCAAGCTAAACACGACCCTCGTGTTCCTTCTTTGGAACGCGATGTGATTCGTCGTGTTCAAAATGATCAACATGGATTTAAAATTCATGTTTGCCAAGAACCAGTCCCATCCTTTAACGGACAGGGGGTTCCATCTTTACCCTCATGCTCCGTGAGAGGTTCATCCCAAGTCGCTGACTTGCGGGAATTACTGTCGATACCGACGAATGTCGTTTTGCTCAATAATCGATGACATCCTCACAGGAAGAAGACTTTAGAGGATGAATACCTTGGAGTCACTTCTAACATGGTTGGTAGAGGGAGATCATCAACCTTTAGTTCTGACGAGTCAGAGACAGATCATTCTCCAAGCGTCAGAGAAATCACTAACGAGTTTGAAGGAATCTACCAACGTACTCGGACTCGAACAGGAGCCATTCCTCCTATCAACTATCAGAGTTTAGCCAGAGGAACTAATTCCGATGACGAACACTCAGCCATTGCGGAGTCCCAATCATCAAGCTCTTTCGTCGGGCATGAGAGCTTCGCCCACATGGCAGAATATTCTGAAGACCTTTCAAAGAGGGTTGATGAGCAGGAGGCCATGCTCAAATCACAACAGGAGGCCATCAATGAACTCATGGCCATGTTGACTCAAATCGTCGTAGACAAGGCCAAATCTCAGGAGACAGATTCGCCGCTTAGGCAAGAATCTTCCCGGAGAGGAAAAGCGTCTTTATCCCGACCTCACACAAGCAAAGGGAAGGGAAAAGTGGTTGATATGAAGGAAGAGAGACGGAGAACGAGCAGAATCTCCAGTCTACCAAAATGGAAGAATTGGAAGCCCGCCTCAAAGCCATTGCTAACAGAAGCGAGCTCCAAGATGAGGGAGTTATCAGGCCCTATCCTGCCGAATGGGATGCATCCCCTTATCCTCCAAAGTTCGAGGTCCCAACGCTACAAACTTTTAACGGCACGAGATCACCGAACTAACATATTTATCATTTCAAGTCACAGACTGGAAATGTAATATCAAACGATGCCATACTGGCTCGATTGTTCATTGGCACCCTCAAGGGAATTGCCTTTGAATGGTTCAGGAAACTGCCTGCGGGCTGTATCCAAAAGTGGGCGGATCTAGAGAGACTCTTCCTGTTAAGATTCTTTGAAGAGGATACAGAAGTCTCCATCCATACCCTTCTCGCTACTAAACAGAAGAAGAGGGAATCAGTCAAAGCCTTCGTCAAAAGGTTTCGAAATATGGCTCTGCGATGTCCGTCAGGTATGACACAGTCTACCTTAGTAGAGACCTGTCGACACAACTTGCAAACCGACCTCCTAGCCCGAATAGGAGTTGCAGAATGCCGTTCTTGGAGACAACTAATCTCTCAAGGCGAGCAGGCTCAAAAAATCATTGCCAGGATCAAAGCTGAAGAACAAAGTAGACAGGATCATCCCGAGCAATCGGACCAAGCCCAACCTTCTCCAGAGCAATCGGACCAAGCCCAATCTCCTCAGTCAGAAGGGGAAGATACTACGGCCACTGAAACTAATCCTCTTCAGTAGGATGCCGGGTCTCCAATAACTATCACGTTAACAATTACCTCTGATAGTCTAACTTGTTAGATAGTGGCCTACTAGGCGATGTGTCATGTCTACTCCTTTTCCCCCTGCACTTGTTCAAGACTGGGGGTTGGTTTATTTGTAGTCCATTGGATTATGAATAATAAATTTTCTGAGTGATCATGTTCAATAAAATACCTCTGTCAACCACAGAATCTACCACAAAACTATCATGTTAACAGTTACCTCTGATAGTCCCTCTGTTGGCCTTCTTGTTTTGATGATGATTTACAAACAATTTACTACTAATGTTGTTTGTCTAGTGTTTGTGCATTCCTATGTATTGTAGACAAACAACGTTGTTGGAGGATGGATGGAATCGAGCCTTAACGATCATATCAAATGGAGGTTGGCGGATTTATGGAGTGAAGCAACGTTAATTCAAGTTAAAGATCCAATTACAAGCTTCTTTCGCAAAGTTTACCAAGTCATGCTCATTGAAGACCTTCATCAAGCTTGGGTATATTTAGTATAGGTTTATATTATGTGTGTTAATTCTATAAGCTCAAACATACACACACATATATATTTGTGATTTTCGTAACTATAAGTGTTTTTATGCAAAATAAGTTTTGGACTATATTTACATCATAAACAACTTTTATTATGTCCATATAAATATTCCATAAGTTTTCAAAACTTGTTTTGAGTCAAAAATAACAATCACATGTTTTTCATATATACGTCTTTTAGTGCTTTTGCAGAATACAGTGTGTTTTCACAAATTATAAATGAAAATTGAGAAATTCTTTTTCTAACATGTTTGTTTTCATGTTTACAAATATTTCGCAAAGTTTCATCAAGTTTGGAATTGATTTGTTATGTTTAATGGAATTTACAAAATCATGTTTTTCATCCGTGCATGTTCGTGCGTGTTTTACAAAATTTCTTTGACATGTTTATCTACATGTTTAGAAACTTCCCTCAAAATTTTACTATTTTTGGAGTTGATTTACTATGCCTAATTGATTTTACAAAATCGTATATGTTAACAGTTTTTCAGAAACTATAAATTTGTGTTCAAATATTTATTTCTATCAACTGGGAAAAGGTTTTTCAGAAATTCTTTCTCTGACATGTTATGCTACATGTCTAGAACATTCCCACAAACTTTCATAATTTTTGGAGTTCATTTACTATTTTAAATTGATTTTAACAAACATCTGCGCACTGCTACAGTAACTCCGGTCGACCGGACCGGTCGACCGGAAATGTCTCTGGACGTTTCTCAGCTTTGCACATGGCTCTCGGTCGACCGTACCGGTCGACCGAAGTTACTGTAGCAGCTGACTGTTGCTACAGTAATGTCTAGTTCTGTTTTTTTGTTTATTTTAATATTTTGGGGGTGTTTTTCTTGGATTTTGGACTTGTTTCATGAGCCTATATATACCCCATGCCCTCATACTTCTAAGAGGACTCAAGAAATGTTTTAAACAAGTTTAAAGAGTTTTAAACAAGGGTTTAAGTGTGTTTTAGTGTTTGTTTGGTTTGAAGATTGTTTTCACAAGTGGAGGAGATCATCTTCTTGTTTGGGCTCCAATCTCCATCTCTCCATCTTGTCATCTATTGGAGAAGTTTTCTAAACTCTATCTAGCTTTACATTTGCTTAGTTATTTGATTATCATTCTTTAAAGCTAGTTTTTTATATTGAGTTTAGATTTGATTATATTATCTCATTGTTACACACACCCACTTGAGCTTATTGTATTTGCATACATAGTATATTAGGGTTGTGAGAGATTGTAACATTGAGTTTGTGCTTAATTGAGTTCTCATCTATTGTAGAGAACAAATTTATATTTGTTATATTGTGAGTGGTGTAAGGTTTTCGGTGAGCTAGAAAACCGAGTGTGTTGTGAAGTTTTCGGTGAACTAGAAAACCGAGTGTGATGAGTGACGTTGTTCGGTGAGCGTTGAAAACCGACACTGTGAGGTGTAAACGTTATTCGAGTGAGCGTAGAAAACCCGGTTGTGATAGTGGATTTCTCCTCGGGAGTGGGGAGCGGAGACGTAGGACGGAAGGTCCGAACTCCGTGATCATATTGTGTGTTTGAATGTGCTTTGGCGTTTATTCTTATTTATGCTCATTGCTCATTTCGCCATTGTCTCATTATTTATATGATCCACTATCTAGTTCATATTATTTACCCCTTGTGTTAGTTTATATGTCCTTGCATATATATATAATTCATCATCTATGATATATCTTATTGTTTATATTGCATATTCTTGCACATAACATATATCTATCTTGCAAGAATATATTTGTTAATTAGTTTTAATTGGCATTTAATCGGATTAGATTAGCATAAGACCCTAATCACCCCCCCTCTAGGGTCTAAAACCCTCAACTTGCCAATCATCTTCAATAGGATGGCAGGTCCATAAAACTATCACGTTAATAGTTACCTCTGATAGTCCCTCAACTTGCAATCCTCTTCAATAGGATGGCTGGTCCACAAAACTATCACGTTAACAGTTACCTCTGATAGCTAAACTCATCAGATAATGGCCTACCTGGTGATGTGACTTTATTCCGACTTCATGGATAGTGCCTCACTAGGTGATGTGCCTTGTCTACCTCTTTTTATTCCCTTGCTAAGTCTTAATCAAGACTGGGGTTGATTACTTGGAATCCACTGGATTAAGAGTAACGAATCTTTCACATCGTCGAGTTAACATTACACTTCTGACGATCATAATCCCCACAGAGTATGCATTCAGTTTGCATCACTCCTAATTTGTCACGTTAACAATACACCTCTGACAAATTCACTTATCAATCCTCGTCAATAGGATGATAAGTCCCCAAAGTTGCTCCAATCGCAACACAAATTCTTGTCACGTTAACAATACACCTCTGACAAAACCCACTTATCAATCTTCGTCAATAGGATGATAAGTCCACAAAGTTGCTCCAATCGCAACACAAATCTTGTCACGTTAACAATATACCTCTGACAAAACCCACTTATCAACCCTCGTCAATAGGATGATAAGTCCCCAAAGTTGCTCCAATCGCAACACATTCCTGTCAAGTTAACATTACACCTCTGGTAATTAACTTATCAATCCTCTTCAACAGGATGATAAGTCCCCAAATTTGCTCCAATCGCAACACATTCCTGTCAAGTTAACACTACACCTCTGACAAAATCCACTTAGCGACTCTCTTCAATAGAGCGATAGGTCCACAAACTTGTCAAGTTAACACTACACCTCTGACAAAATCCACTTATCGACTCTCTTCAATAGAGCGATAGGTCCACAAACTCGTCATGTTAACACTACACCTCTGACGACAAAATCCACTTATCGACTCTCTTCAATAGAGCGATAGGTCCACAAACTCGTCATGTTAACACTACACTTATCGACTCTCTTCAATAGAGCGATAGGTCCACAAACTCGTCATGTTAACACTACACCTCTGACGACCAAATCAACTTATCGACTCTCTTCAATAGAGCGATAAGTCCATAAAATACTGTTAGGTTAACATCACACCCCTAACAGTCAAACCCCCAATGAACTTGTTAATTCTTTTTCAACAAGAATAACAAGTTTTCATTATAAAATCCCCAGTGGATTAAAGATTTTCTGGGATTATCCTAGTGATAGTGAAGAAAATACTACACCTCTGGCACTTCCAACTTTCTTTCAGTGTTTCAAGTAACACGGGAAGAAACAGCACCAACGATCCCTAATTAGAGATAAGTCTACGCCTAACACGCGTTGCCGGTTAATCTTTCGCCGTGAAAAAACACCAAGATTCATGCCTTGGGGAATCTATCTCGACCCCTAAAGAGAGATAAGTCTGCATCTAGCACATGCTACTGGGTGGTTCGTTCCCGCGAAAATGACCAAGTCTACGTATTCAACATCGTAGCACCAAAATCCATACCTTTCACGTATGGGGGACTTTATCTCAATCCCTAATTAGAGATAAGTCTGCATCTAACACATGCTGCCGGGTAGCATATTTCCGTAATAATAGCAAAGCCTATGTATTCAATATCGTAGCAGGTCGTTATTAATAATACCAAAATCCATGCCTTACACGCATGGGGAATTTTATCCTGAATCCTAAGTAGGGATAAGTCAATGTCTAACACACGTTGCCGGTTAGTCTTTTACCGTGAAAAGGACATCAAAATCCATGCCTCACACGCATGGGGGACTTTATCTCGATCCTTAATTAGAGATAAGCCTACGCCTAACACGCGTTGCTGGTTAGTCTTTTTCCGTCAAAATGACAAAGTCTATGTATTCAAAATCATAGCATCAAGACTAAGAGAGTTCATTCTCTTAGCACAATGTTACATGTGGAACGGACTTAGACAATCCACATGCTAGCCCGACTCAAACGGTAGTCGGTAAAGGCTTATCAAATCCGTTGATGGCTGAGGGTTTGCTAAAAATCCTACGCACGTTTGCAGGCCCATCAGCTTAATGGATGTGAGTCGAGACTTAAAACAGATGCGCCAAAGACAAGTCTCAAAGACTTAGTCAAAAATGCACGGAAGCCACTTCCATGTCTTAAGTCAAAATGTTGACCCGCGATGCAAAAAACCAAACGCCGAGGTCACACCTGTGTTCCAAATTCAACATGCAACGGTGAAACCCGCATCTCAAGTTCAAAATGCAGGGTCCACCCCCACATTCCAGAAGCAGGATTATGGCGCATACCTTCACACAGGTCCTGCATGGAAAATCCCTTCAACCAAGCTGCCTTCGAAGCGAGTGCAGAGAACAACTCCTTTGTGACAAGGAATCAACAGCTCCAAGATCAGAGTTGAGATCCAAAGTATTCCGAAAATTCGTCCCAGTCAACCGTGAACTTTCGAAAACTTTGGAGGGGGTTCTGTAGGCTGTCTAAAAATCACAATAGATAGTTGATCCCCCATCAAACACCGATGATAGAAGTTACAATCTGACGACTTCCAGAATGCTACAATTTGAGGACTTTCACGTAGAAGGTTACAATCTGACGACCTTCACAACAACTAATGAAAACCCCGATTCAACAGCATTCACAATCAACATCGGGAGTTACAATCTGATGACTCTCATATTTTTAAGGAGCCAAGATGAAGATTACAAGAGGACGATATGTGAAAAGCTCTAGCAAAAGAGACTACAAATTGACGGTCTCTTCATATTAGAATGCAGATATCTCTCAAACCGTAAGGAATTTGGCAAAACGGAGAAAGCGAACCAAAGCCTTCGGCTTGGTTCGGATGGCCCCGTCTCGTTGAGATAGCCGATTTTCATATATAATTCGTCCAATTCCGACTTACGGTTTGAAAGTTATGACCTGTTCTTCGCAGCAAATTATGTTCTGAAGTCCGTCTGCAAGACCGGACTTCATCAGAACATTGGACTTAGCTTGAAGCTCGCCAAGCCCGCCTAAGGTTCGCCTCTGCATTACAGAGTCAAAACGTATAGGTCGAACCAGCATTATAACTTCAAAACGCAGAGGTTATCCTTGTGATATAACATCAAAACGCAGAGTTACGGACCAACTCTGCGTTTTCTCAAAACGCAGAGGTTATCCTTGTGATATAACATCAAAACGCAGAGTTACGGACCAACTCTGCGTTTTCATCCTAAAACGCAGAGTTCACCTCTAAAACAGCACGACCTGTGCGTTTTCAGCCTTTAAACAGGCTCAACTCTGCGTTTTCAGCCTAAAACACAGAGTTCGTCTCTAAAACAGCACGACCTGTGCGTTTTCAGCCTTTAAACAGGCCTAACTCTGCGTTTTCAGCCTAAAACGCAGAGTTCGTCTCTAAAACAGCACGACCTGTGCGTTTTCAGCCTTTAAACAGGCCTAACTCTGCGTTTTCAGCCTAAAACGCAGAGTTCGTCTCTAAAACAACACGACCTATGCGTTTTTAGCCTTTAAACAGGCCCAACTGTGCGTTTTCAGACTAAAACGCAGAGTTCGTCTCTAAAACAGCACGACCTATGCTTTTTCAGCCTTTAAACAGGCTCAACTGTGCGTTTTCAGACCTAACTCTGCGTTTCAGGTCCAGAAATGCACAGTTCGGGCCCAGAACGCTGTTTTCAGCGTTTTGACTCGTTCAAAACACTAACAGAACGGTTTCAAAACCGTTTTCCCCACTATTTAGGGAGCTGTTTAAGAGGGGCGGTTACACCCCACTCAGCCCATTTAGGAGTGGATTAAGGGGGTAGTTACCACCCTTAATCCCCTATAAATAGTGGGAAACTCAACTGAGTTCGGGTCTCTTAGATCCTTCTTTTTTGGGCAGCAAAGAAGAGATCTTCGGCTAGCTTCAGATCGGATTTGGTCTCATCAACAGAGGGAGATTCGGTCAAGAGCAAGCTTGGTAGCAAAGAAGAAGAGCCTTCATCCTTCGGCTGGGATTTTGGAGATCGACAACAGGAGCATTCCCTTGGCTGATTAACCGAACTTTCGGTTTAAATCAACTCTTCCATAGAGTTTCAAACTCGTTCAGAGTTATCAACTCGATCAGAGTTCAAAACTTGCTCCGCAAGTTCTTCTAAAACTCGCTCTGAGTTATCAACTCGTTAAGAGTTATTTTTAAACTTGCTTTGCAAGTTCTCCACAGCGTCAAATCGTGAGGAGAAGACTACGTTCCAGTGAATCAAGACGTTCGGATCGTCAACGAGAAGTAAACTCGACGCGAGCATTCGAGGGAGGCATCTCATCGCCATCGTGAAGAACCCAGAATTAAACAAAGGGGAGAATCAAATTCATTCTCCTCTCTTTTGTAATCGGAATCCAAATTGTAATTGATTTTGAGAGGAATACAAGTTAAATTTTCTTTCTTTGTCTTTTTACATCAAATTTTCCACAAACAAAGTCATCCAAAATATGAAATTGGGTCCCGAATATTCTGAAAATAGGCGAAAATATCGCGAAATTACCCAAAATATGAAATTGGGTCCCGAATATTCTGAAAATAGGCGAAAATATCGTGAAATTATTCGGGAGATGGAATTGAACTCCGAACATTCCAAATATGAATGAAAATGCCGCGAAATTATCCGAGAGATGAAATTGAACTCCGAAAATTCCGAATATGAGCGAAAATGCCGTGAAATTATCCGGGAGCTGAAATTGAACTCCGAGCATTCCAAATATGAATGAAAATACCACGAAATTATCCAGGAGATGAGATTGGACCCCGAACATTCGAAAAACGGGCAAAAACAGGTGAGAATACAGTGAAACGGGCGCCAAACTGGGTCCGACCCGCGTTCACGCGGGTCAGATGAATCCGACCCGCGTGATCGCGGGTCGGATTAATCTGACCCGCGAGCACGTGGGTCGGAACCTGGGAAAGGGGTAAAAAACCCCATTTTCCTTCTTCTTCCTCTAACTTCGGTTCCAGCTCCTCTTCCCTCTCTTAGAATTTCGGTTTCCTCCTCTTCCCCACAACTCTATCTTCTTCAAGCTCTCTCCATTCAAGAACTCCTCTAGCTTCAGAGTTCCTATCAAGATCAAAGTTCACTCAAGCCCTTTAAATCTCTCAAATCTTCCTCAATTCTCACAAAGTTCAAGAGTTGGAAGCTAGGGTTTTGGATTTGGAGAGCTCTCATTCGTTCGAGCACTTACAGGGGTTCTTCCTTTAGAATTCGGGTAAGACTCTTCCCCATGGCTTCGATTTGTTGGACGAAGATGATCTTTGATTTTCAATTATTGAGGGAGATACGAAAACCCTATTTCTTTAAATTTGGGAGAAACTGAGATTTGGTTGAACTTGTGATGGCCGAATTTTTCTTTCTCTTTTTTTTTGCTTTGTTTGCGTTCATGACTTGATGATTGCCGCCTCCAACCATTTGGTTGAAATTCCTCATGTTAATATTAGTGTGTATAGACGATTTTTGTGTCCGACTTGAATTTGTGGTTTGTTGGTATCCATGTTCATCATAGCCTTGATTATAACCATAATTGTTGTAGTTCTACTAGCTCTGATCCTGTCGTGACTGTTTGTTCGGGCTACGACCTCATGACAGCCGAGACTTTGCTTAACTTTGAATTAAACTTTTTTTTGTGTGGTTCGAACTTGTACACGATTGAATTCGTAAGTGGCTGAATCTAAACTTGTGTATGGCTCGGGAACCTTATATGCCTTGAGTTCGAGCTACCTTTGTATATGATTGAGTTCTTGTATATGCCTTAAATTGTACTTGGATATGGCCAAAAATTTTGACTGATATTGGCTTCTTGGGTTGGTGTTCTTGAACTTGTGCATTGTTAAGGCCGATTTTTTTTTCTTTAGGCTTTGGTCGATTTCCTGAATCTGATCTTGTGCATGTATTTGAATGAGAATTCCCTGAACTTGGTTGCACGTGGTCGAAATAATTTGAATCCAAACTTGTATATAGCCGAACCCTTGGGATTCTTGGTTGTATACATGACTAAATTCCGCTCAAAATTATTTGTTTATATCCATGTATGTATGCATGTATAATTTTGAAACTCAAGTCAGCCTCCATGCTGTGGTTTCGAGTAATCCTGTGAACTCATAAACCTGTATGTTTGATATGGTCGAAATCCTATGTTTGACTTTGCGACCCTCGACTTGATTTTGCTCCTTGGATTTTCATGCTCAATTATACACGTGAGCTATGTAGGAGGCGCTTGATTTGCTTGACTTATATATTTGATCTTCCTTTAACTTGAACCGAGAATGTCGTATAGGTTTAATTAGACCCTTAACTGGAAAATTCCATTTTGTAGAATTTCAATCAAAGATTCGCAATTTCCCTTTTAGTCTTTGATTCATGTATATTGATTCTTGATCTGACTGACTTGTTGATCTTTATTGCAGATTAGCTATGTCGACGAAGAAATCACGCCTTTCGAGGAGCCGCTCATCCACTCAGTCACCTAAGAGGGAGCATTTATCATTTGCAGGTAAACCCTCGTAACTTTCTATTCATGAATTCAATTTTTATTGTATCATGCTGCATATCGCATACCCTCTCTGTCCTCCTTGGTGAGGTAGTCGGGAAGAGCTGATATCCTCCTTTGTGTGTGTGTGGGGGGGGGGACGCTTCTATATTACATCCCCGATCTGTTCTCCTTGGTGAGATGTTTGGGAAGAGTTGATATCCTCATTTGTGAGGGTGGATGCTTATCAGATACGTTTTGCTTGATCAAAACGCATCTTAAGGTAATATGGGGTGATTTTCTACTGTATTACGTTCCGTAAGATAGGGTGTATTACCGCATTATTTGCGCGAAAATGTACGCTATTTTGTGAGCTCGTAGTATAGTTAAAATCGTCTCACCAATTGCAAGGTGGTGACTCTATTTCACGGACCGGTGAAAAGAGTGCAATCCCCTATATTATCTTGATATTTCTTCATAAACGTGCTCGATAAACACGCCTTCTTCATTTCAGTTGAATATCCAGCGACGCTATTTTCTCAATTCGAGATAGATGGCCATAGGAGCAGGTATTACACTGCCGTTGATAACCCGACATCGATCCCACACTCTTCTCAATTTGCCTTGGACCTCCCGGATGACTTTTCTAAGTTAATACGGGAGGGGGATCGTCGCATCATGAGCCAACTGATTACCGACGCACCGTTCCCTGAAGATACAGATCCTGAACATCCTCTAAGGAAGACGCATTACCTGTTTGGCGATTCCGTTACAGATCCAGACGTCGTAAATCTTGAAGATGAGCGGTGGCTGCACCGTGATGGTACGACTTGCTTATATCTTCCTCCTTTCCCTCATCATCGTTCGCTATTAGAATTACGGGGGCAAGCGGTGACGCGACAGATGCCGTGGACGCTGACGGAGGAGCATACTCATATCCCCTGCGGATACATCACCAACCATTCACTCCCCTGTTCTAATGGCAGAAAGCACATTACAGGATTACACCTGGTGGTGATGGGATTAGAGGGCCCGCCTAAAGGGGAGCTACCTATAATAGCTGGCACAGTTAGGAATTGCCTTGCTGAGCTAGGACGAGAGCTGCCTATTGATAATTACAGGTGTTTTGGTTAGTCTCATTCTTCAGACAAATCATGGTGGGGCCGGATGACAGGTTATGTCCTTCATCGCTGGGGTGCTGAACTGAAGTCAATAAGATTATACGAAGCTATTCGGGCCACCTAATATGGGATAACGGTGAACGCTCTCCACTTCCTGGGGTTGATAGAGCTGTACAATCTGGACACCAACATATTTATTACTCGGATCGGAGAATTGGGACTGCCCTTCCACAAGATGCACAAGGTCTCCGGGTTGCAAATGGGAGATATTCCTTATCAGGAATATTTTCCCTCCAACAGGGAACTACATCAATGGAAAACCCATAAGCCTGCTCGATACGACACGTTGTGGGAACTCACGTGTCATTATCAGATTGCTTTAGCTGGCACTAATCCTGTTGCGAGGAAGAGGTCTCCTCAAATAAGCTTGAAACAATTCTCCTGTTACTTATTCAAGATCTTGGAGAAAACCGACGAAGCTGTCTGTGAACTGAAGCCGCTGACTCATTCAGAGATCAACCAGTTGATTCAAAGATGCAATGCTCGGTCTTACACTATTGCGAGTGCCCAAGGAAGATTTTCTGCGGGGACTAAGTTCAAGACTTTCTTGTGGCACGCCCAGAAGCCCATTCATTTTAGAACTTTATTGGCTGGTTATATAGCACTTTGGTTGAAGAAGTGCGTAGTGCCATACCAGACCTCGGACGCCTTTCCGATAGAAGTGCTATTCCCTGCTGTTCAGCTTGCTTATGGAAAAAGCCTATCTCTTTTGCCAGCAATGGTTGCCGACATACATCGCGGGCTTCGTTTGACCTCTTTCGGCCTTTTTCCTCTTGAGAAAACGTTCGGCTCTTTCCCCTCAGACTTTCAAGTCCTTCCAAGTCTTGGATGGTGCCATTCCCATGGCTTCGAGAATATCCAATGAAAGATTATTGTGACAAGTCTCCAGGATGAAGTCTTCGCTAATCGGATCCCTACAATTCATGGCTTTGTTCCGGAATCGTTTGATGAAATTCTCCACCAACTCTCCGTCCTTTTGTTTCTCATCAAATAATGTTCCGATCGAGACTTCGGTGTCGTCGTCAAAGAAATTTGTGAGAAACATGTCCTCCATGTCATCCCAACTGCTAATGCTCCCCGGCTTGAGACGGCGATACCAATCAAAGGCTGCTCCGCGAAGAGTACCAATGAATGACCGTACCATCAGAGGTTTATTCCCAGAGATTATCCCCAAGTGAGACTTGAAGTATATTAAATGCTGAATGGGGGAACCCCTTCCATCAAACGGCGTGAAGTTGATTAAGATGAACTTTGCTGGATACGGGATTGGCTCCCACTCTCTTGGGTATGAGCACGGTATTCCGAACCTTTTCACTTCCTGAGCATTCATCAACGCATTGATTTTGCTCTCCAAATCTCTCATTTTCTTATCCTCACTCGTATCTATCTTCGAGTGGTTTCGAGGAGAAGTAACATGGTCTTCCTTTGTATTGTTATCATCCGAAGGACCACCCCCGGTATTGTTATTGACAGGAGGAGTGTTCATGTTAACATTCTCATCCACTTCCCGCTCGTTATCATCTTGGTTCGGATTATTGCAACGGCTAGACTCTCCCTGATGAGTAGTCAGTGTCGCAATTTGCTGGTCATGCATCTCCCTCATTTGCTGCATAGCCATTTCCATTTCAAATTTAAAACTGTCTTTTTTCTTGGCTAAAGCGTCCTCAAGAATCTTAGCCACTTGCTCGGCGCTAATCATGAGTGATTCATAGGGTTGTCCTGCACTCGATACGGTGTCATCGGAAGACATCACTGAGCAAGCATCCGAGCAAACATCTGAGCAAGCATCCGAGGTTTCATCATCTTAAGGAAGTCCCTTCTGCATTCTTTGGTAATCCATTCGTCTACTGGTCCCCGATCGCAATCGAGTTATACGCTAGGACACTGCGGCAAATTGATCTGGACTAAAGTGTCGCGTCGACTTTCCTCTCCCAGTCATGTTAACGGACACTTTTGGAAATTCATCATCCTGAAGAGTAACACTCTTCTTGCGGAAATGCCTTGATCTGGATTCAGATGTTCTTGTGGAGATTCTTTCAAACACCGAAACTCTCTCCGGGACGGTCTTGGAACAGCAACATTCTGACAATACCGCCTTAATAATTTTAGCACACAGACAGTGAGAATCCGTGTCTCGGGCACTCCTTTTTCTGGATTTGTTCTCACCCCCAGCTTGATAGTACAACTCGTCAGTTTGATGACTGGAGCAACCTATCGTGTGTTGGCACGACTTCCTAGGTATAACGTCTTCATCTGACGAGTACGTTTTCTTTTGGGAATACAACATTTTGTTAACATCTTCAGGAGTCGCATGTCTGAGACTATGTGTTTGTCAACGTTGGCCCTTAACAGGTTCCTGGATTTCAACACGCAATCCAATGCGGTCATTTGCGTGACTTTTCATATCATGCATTCTCCTCCACTACTTAGGAGGATTATCACGACCTCTAGCTTGAAAAATCGCTCGAGATCTGTTCAACGGGCTTGAGCGCTCTCTAACTGGGGCTTTGCCTCGATCATCATGTGATGGGCCAAGACGATCTTTGATGGTCATCTTAAAATGAGACAAATCCATACTGTCACGGATCTCCACCGGAGGTGCGGAACTTGTCGGGACAGTAATAGGGGCAGCTAAAAACTCAGACGGGACTGTAGGAAGTGAATCACCAGTGAAACGGATCGAACCTGTAACAACCGTAAATTTTAATACGTATTTTAAATAAATTTTTCTAGTATTTAAAATATTATATTATATTTTATTAATACTTTTCCTAAATTCTGGAATTCTCTGAGTTTTCAAAATAAATAAATAATAAAATATATAGTCTTATATTTTTAATTATGCTAAATATTAATTTACGGTTTAGTAATTTTTATATATAATCATTTGGTGACTAATATTATTAATAACCTTGTTAATATTGATGTAAACTTGAGCATAGTATAGTAGTATATAAATATTAATAAAAAGTTTTTTTGGTTGATTATTAATTATTAAAATAATTCAGAATATTAGGTGAGATTTTCGAATTTTCCCTCTCTTATTTTCTCATTTGAATTTGAATTTCCTTCCATATTTTTTCCTAACTTATTCCTCAATCAGCCCTTAATTTCTCTCCAATCACTCATCAACCACGTTTATCTCATTCCAACTTTAATCCCGTAATTCCCTCTTCCTCCAATAATACACCCTCTCTCTCTCTCTCCAATCTTTTAAAATCCCCTGATAATCTCCCGTACTCCTCTCAATCATGTCCCCTTCTCTCTCTTTCTTTCTTATTTTAATGTGTACCCTCTCTCCCTTCAAAAGAACCCACACCAGATCTACCCCTCCTCCTCTCTCGTTCAAAAAAAACCCAACCCTGCTCCTTCACAACCATCACCATCACCGCCTCCCTTCCCGTCAACCACCAGCCGAGTTCGTCGCCGGCGAACTCCGACCCCAGTCACTGCCTCACCTCGCAACCATCTCCGCCGACGATCACCGCAGCAACCCTCAACCCCTCCGACAGCCTCGACGTCGACAACCCCCAGATTCGCCTCAGATCTCGCTGCCCGTCATTGAACAGTCCTCGCCGGAGCTCTTCCTAAGTTCGCTGTTGCGCTCCTCCACGTCGGATCCGATCTACAACGAGGCAAGATCCCGCATCACCTCATTACCATTACAATTTCTATATATGTTATTTATTATATATGTTGTTTAGATTATGATATTATGTGTGGGATGATGATGAATGTTGTTAAGTATTATTGTGATAGATTACTTGTGAAATGATGAGTATAAAATGACAAGCTTGTATTTTGAAAGCTATATAAATTTTAAGAGTGGTTATCGAAAAAGAAAATTAGAATAATTAAAAATAAAAAAAATAAAATAGTTACTGTTCATATAGAATAATATATAATAATAATAATATATTTAAAAGATTATTTTGAATAATTTATGAGAAATAAATTAAAAAGATTTATTTTGGAATTAATAATTGAAAATGTCGACATTTCATGTGCATGATATCTGTTAATGATGGTTCCTCTTGTACTGTTTATAGTAGATGTTCATGGTTCCTGTTTTTGATTTATGATACTGTTAATTAGTATTAATTGTATTTATCATTCTGACTTGTGTGTTATGGATAATACTTAGAGGCTTGTGTGTTGATGACTTAGAAAACAAGAAGAGTTGGGATGTGGTTAGTCTGTTAGGCCAGTGAACCGATACGCACTGGATAGTTGTTAGGCCAGTGAACCGATACGCACTGGGTTAGTTTGTTAAGCCAGTGAACCGATACGCACTGGGTGAGTCTGTTGAGCCAGTGAACCAATACGCACTGGGTTAGTTTGTTAAGCTAGTGAACCGATACGCATTGGGGTTAGACGGTTGTACCAGTGACTTGTTATAGAATGGCTAGTTATATGAATTGTTACTTGGATGAGTTTTGATCCTTGTAAGATATAGGCCAGTTATGTTTCTTTCCATACCTAGTTCGGGATTAATATTTAATTATTTGCAATTCGAGACACATGGCATATACATGAGGGTTTCCTTGTTTGGATTATTTCGCTCGACGTACTACGTCTCGAGTTGTAGATTTTTAAGTATTAATTCCATCTTGTGTATGAACATGTTACTTGGGTGATTATTTTGATCGCTACCTGCATGATCTTCTTACTTGGTTGATTTTTGAATTCATCTGATTATTAGTATTCCAGTTGCATGCCTCTAACATTATTACTATCATCATATGTTCTATTTCTATTTCTGTTGTCGCATTGACCACGCATATATTATCAATACTGTTATTGTATTGTTTCTGCCTTGGGGGATCTTGCCGTATGTTGCACACGCTGACGTACTCCTATTTTCTGGGTGTACGTCAGATTTAGGAGACGGATAGCCTCAGTACGGAATCGTGCAAGAACCAGAAGATTCTCAGTAGGAGTGCCTCGCAGGTGGAGTAGAAGAACAATCTGAAGCGTAGTAGTTTTCTCTGTAGTAGCTGATGAACATTAAAACATTTTTACCGTACTTTTCTCTAGTTGATGACGGATTTATTATTTTAATAGTACTTTCTTTATGGACTATGTATTTTATTCCTAGTTGAACCGTTTTTGTAATAAGGGCGTGTTTGACCCATATTTTTATGTCTGGGATGATTTACTGTTGATGATATGTCTATTTTTATTCTGGGTTGTCTTTATATTCTTGCTATGTGTGATCGGGGACCTGTGACTTCGTATTATACTTATTTCCAGACGCTTAGCGTATTGGATTGAGAAGAAAAGAAAAGGAAAAAAAAGAAAAAAAAAAGATAGTAGTGAATATTTCTTCTCAATCTAATACGCCGCGGGCTTGTTCACGTTCCGGTTCCCCGGTATTTTGGAAAGCGGGGCGTGACAGGTTTTTTTGGTGGCCCATGCAGGTCACGGTCCGAATCATCACTAGTAAGAATATGGTAGACAATTTAGATATATATCATATTTCATCCGTAAGACTACAATTAAGTTCTTATATTATTATTTTAGACTATAATTAAGTTCTTATACTATTATTTAATAACTATGTTTTAGTTCCTATTTTCCAAATATATTATTTGATTTTAACCTTAATTTTCTTTTTGATCCTCGTTCCTTTAGAATCATGGTGGGAACTCGTAGTAACGATAACCCGTCTAGTAGCAGTGCCCCACAGCCCGAAGTGGATCCCAATCAACTTCTGGCGATGATTCAGGGACTGGCGACCAATCAGCAGCACTTGGCCCCCAGCCCCAGCCTCCCCCTCGTCCAGAGTCTAGCGTCAGGGAGTTCCGGTATATGCGACCTCCTTTCTTTTCTGGTGCCGAGGGACCTTTAGCAGCAGAGGAGTTTCTTAAGGTCACGGAGACTATTCTCACGGTGACCCGCATCCCCCATGCTGAATGGGTGGACCTCATGGATATTCAGCTCACCGACACCGCTCGGATTTGGTGGACTGCAGAGAAAGCTCATTTGAAGAGACCGATTTTGTGGGATACCTTCACAGACCGGTTCAACAGGAAGTACTTCCCTCAGTCAGCTCGGGACGAGCTTTTGCGAAGATTTGTGGAGCTCAAGCAAGGAGGGCAAACAGTAGATGAGTACGAGGCCGAGTTTTCTTCTTTGAGCCGATACGCTCCACACTTAGTTACAGACCCGAGGATCAGGAGGCATCAGTTTCAGAAGGGCCTGGATAAGTATATCAGGTTTGCTCTAGCTGGTAGAGCACTTGCGACCCACGACGCCGTGTTGGATGCAGCACGCGAGATCGAGAGCGTTCAGAAGGATCCTGAAGACTCTCACGTGATTCATAGCAGGACACAAACGGCTCCAGTCCGGAATATCGAGCGTTCACCTTCGAGGCAGCAGCAGAATCCACAGCGATAGCAGTTTTCTCATCGCCAGCCACTTCCTCCTATGCATCCCTATCAGCGTCCTGGAGTGCAGACTCGCAACCAGCCATCTGTGCGGTGTTCCTTTTGTAACTACACTGGACATACTCAGCATGAATGCCGCAAGCTTCTTAATCTGTGCTACATCTGTGGGTCCCCCGACCATGTCAGCCAGGACTGCCCGCAGCGACAGCAAGCTCGCTTGCCCCCACCTCCAGTTCGAGCAGCTCTTCCAGCTCCACCTCGATCAGACTCAGCAGCTCCAGCCCAGCACGGACCTTATCCTCAAGCAGGGTCTCTTCCTCAACAGCAGCAGGTTTATCAGGAAGCGCGAAGGCAGCAACCACCTCGTCAGATGTTCACGATGTCAGCTGTGGAAGCAGAAGCGAACAACCAAGTTATCACCGGTGAGAATAGTTTATTCTTAATTTTATTTGCGTATGAACTTTCTTATTTCGCATTGCATTATGATATTATGATAGGATTTATTTATGAGTGCTAGTTTAGATGTATTTTCCTTCAACACTAGATAAGGTTCTTGTTTCTTCCGTTATTGCCTTATCATCATTTGACTCTGGAACTTCACATTGTTTCTTGTCTCATCGATTTGTGAGTATCCACTCTCGTTCCATATCTTTGTTCTTGTGTTCTTTTAATTCCGAGGAAGGAATTTGTTTTAAGAGGGGTAGGATGTAACAACCGTAAATTTTAATACGTATTTTAAATAAAATTTTCTAGTATTTAAAATATTATATTATATTTTATTAATACTTTTCCTAAATTCTGGAATTCTCTGAGTTTTCAAAATAAATAAATAATAAAATATATAGTCTTCTATTTTTAATTATGCTAAATATTAATTTACGGTTTAGTAATTTTTATATATAATCTTTTGGTAGCTAATATTATTAGTGACCTTGTTATTATTAATGTAAACCTGAGCTTAGTATATTAGTACATATGTAAAAATATAAATATTTAGTTGTTAATTATTTATTAATATTATTATGTCTAATTATTAATATAATGTTTATTTTGAAAAATCATGCAAAATATTCCCATAATATTCTCTCCCTTAATTTCCTCCCATTTGAATTCCTTCCAAATTCTTTTCCCAATCAGCCTTAATCACTTCCCAATCACCCCCTTAATCATGTTTATTTTATACCATTTCTCTTCTCAATCACGTGCATTTATCTCTCCTTCCATTTTCTCTCATTTTCAAATTTCAAAACCAATCAATCAAATATTTGATACTTACCTTATCTCTCTCCCGTACTCTATCTATTTCTCTCTCCAATCTATTTTCAAATCTTCTCTCTCTCCATTAAATCCCTCAACTCCAGCTCATTTCTCTTTAATTTTCCTCTTCATTTCAAAACCGTACCCTCTCTCTCTCTC
>NC_033798.1:66172547-66176522 GCF_001876935.1 Asparagus officinalis | reverse complement strand
TTGGCTCTGTGTGAGATAGGGACCAGTGAGTTGTGATAGGATGGCTAGTTGTGTTCTTTTCATACATAGATTGGAGTTAATATTTAGTTATCTACAATTTGAGACATATGGTATATACATGAGGGTTTCCTTGTTTGGATTATTTCGCTCGACGTACTACGTCTCGAGTTGTAGATTTTTAAGTATTAATTCCATCTTGTGTATGAACATGTTACTTGGGTGATTATTTTGATCGCTACCTGCATGATCTTCTTACTTGGTTGATTTTTGAATTCATCTGATTATTAGTATTCCAGTTGCATGCCTCTAACATTATTACTATCATCATATGTTCTATTTCTATTTCTGTTGTCGCATTGACCACGCATATATTATCAATACTGTTATTGTATTGTTTCTGCCTTGGGGGATCTTGCCGTGTGTTCCACACGCTGACGTACTCCTATTTTCTGGGTGTACGTCAGATTTAGGAGACGGACAGCCTCAGTACGGAATCGTGCAAGAACCAGAAGATTCTCAGTAGGAGTGCCTCGCAGGTGGAGTAGAAGAACAATCTGAAGCGTAGTAGTTTTCTCTGTAGTAGCTGATGAACATTAAAACATTTTTACCGTACTTTTCTCTAGTTGATGACGGATTTATTATTTTAACAGTACTTTCTTTATGGACTATGTATTTTATTCCTAGTTGAACCGTTTTTGTAATAAGGGCGTGTTTGACCCATATTTTTATGTCTGAGATGATTTACCATTGATGATATGTCTATTTTTATTCTGGGTTGTCTTTATATTCTTGCTATGTGTGATCGGGGACCTGTGACTTCGTATTATACTTATTTCCAGACGCTTAGCGTATTGGATTGAGAAGAAAAGAAAAGAAAAAAAAAGATAGTAGTGAATATTTCTTCTCAACCTAATACGTCGCGGGCTTGTTCACGTTCCAGTTCCCCGGTATTTTGGGAAGCGGGGCGTGACAGTTTTTTTTGGTGGCCCATGCAGGTCACGGTCCGAATCATCACTAGTAAAAATATGGTAGACAATTTAGATATATATCATATTTCATCCGTAAGACTACAATTAAGTTCTTATATTATTATTTTAGACTATAATTAAGTTCTTATACTATTATTTAATAACTATGTTTTAGTTCCTATTTTCCAAATATATTATTTGATTTTAACCTTAATTTTCCTTTTGATCCTCGTTCCTTCAGAATCATGGTGGGTACTCGTAGTAACGATAACCCGTCTAGTAGCAGTGCCCCACAGCCCGAAGTGGATCCAAACCAACTTCTGGCAATGATTCAGGGATTGGTTACCAATCAGCAGCACTTGGCGGGACAGCTTCACAGGGAGCCGCAGCCCCAGCCTCCCCCTCGTCCAGAGTCTAGCGTCAGGGAGTTCCGGTATATGCGACCTCCTTTCTTTTCTGGTACCGAGGGACCTTTAGCAGCAAAGGAGTTTCTTAAGGTCACGGAGACTATTCTCACGGTGACCCGCATCCCCCATGCTGAATGGGTGGACCTCATGGATATTCAGCTTACCGACACCGCTCGGATTTGGTGGACTGCAGAGAAAGCTCATTTGGAGAGACCGATTTTGTGGGATACCTTCACAGACCGCTTCAACAGGAAGTACTTCCCTCAGTCAGCTCGGGACGAGCTTTTGCGAAGATTTGTGGAGCTCAAGCAAGGAGGCCGGACAGTAGATGAGTACGAGGCCGAGTTTTCTTCTTTGAGCCGATACGCTCCACACTTAGTTACAGACCCGAGGATCAGGAGGCATCAGTTTCAGAAGGGTCTGGATAAGTATATCAGGTTTGCTCTAGCTGGTAGAGCACTTGCGACCCACGACGCCGTGTTGGATGTAGCACGCGAGATCGAGAGCGTTTAGAAGGATCCTGAAGACTCTCACGTGATTCATAGCAGGACACAAACGGCTCCAGTCCGGAATATCGAGCGTTCACCTTCGAGGCAGCAGCAGAATCCACAGCGATAGCAGTTTTCTCATCGCCAGCCACTTCCTCCTATGCATCCCTATCAGCGTCCTGGAGTGCAGACTCGCAACCAGCCATCTGTGCGGTGTTCCTTTTGTAACTACACTGGACATACTCAGCATGAATGCCGCAAGCTTCTTAATCTGGCAGCGACAGCAAGCTCGCTTGCCCCCCCCTCCAGTTCGAGCAGCTCTTCCAGCTCCACCTCGATCAGACTCAGCAGCTACAGCCCAGCACGGACCTTATCCTCAAGCAGGGTCTCTTCCTCAACAGCAGCAGGTTTATCAGGAAGCGCGAAGGCAGCAACCACCTCGTCAGATGTTCACGATGTCAGCTGTGGAAGCAGAAGCGAACAACCAAGTTATCACCGGTGAGAATAGTTTATTCTTAATTTTATTTGCGTATGAACTTTCTTATTTCGCATTGCATTATGATATTATGATAGGATTTATTTATGAGTGCTAGTTTAGATGTATTTTCCTTCAACACTAGATAAGGTTCTTGTTTCTTCCGTTATTGCCTTATCATCATTTGACTCTGGAACTTCACATTGTTTCTTGTCTCATCGATTTGCGAGTATCCACTCTCGTTCCATATCTTTGTTCTTGTGTTCTTTTAATTCCGAGGACGGAATTTATTTTAAGGGGGGTAGGATGTAACAACCGTAAATTTTAATACGTATTTTAAATAAATTTTTCTAGTATTTAAAATATTATATTATATTTTATTAATACTTTTCCTAAATTCTGGAATTCTCTGAGTTTTCAAAATAAATGAATAATAAAATATATAGTCTTCTATTTTTAATTATGCTAAATATTAATTTACGGTTTAGTAATTTTTATATATAATCTTTTGGTAGCTAATATTATTAGTGACCTTGTTATTATTAATGTAAACCTGAGCTTAGTATATTAGTACATATGTAAAAATATAAATATTTAGTTGTTAATTATTTATTAATATTATTATGTCTAATTATTAATATAATGTTTATTTTGAAAAATCATGCAAAATATTCCCATAATATTCTCTCCCTTAATTTCCTCCCATTTGAATTCCTTCCAAATTCTTTTCCCAATCAGCCTTAATCACTTCCCAATCACCCCCTTAATCATGTTTATTTTATACCATTTCTCTTCTTAATCACGTGCATTTATCTCTCCTTCCATTTTCTCTCATTTTCAAATTTCAAAAACCAACTAATCAAATATTTTCTCTCTCTCTCTCTCACGTGCCCCCCTCTCTCTCTCCACCAGTTCACCCAAAGAAACCCCCTCTTCTTCTTCTTCCTCAAGCACCGAACCCATCCTCCTTCGCCACCCGACCTCCGCCTCCAACCGCCGTTCGCCGCCTCAGCAGCCCCGCGGTCACCCACCCGAGCGCCCCCTCCGCCTCTGGCCGCCTCCATCACCGAACGCGACCGCCGACGATCACCGCAGCAACCCTCAACCCCTCCGACAGCCTCGACGTCGACAACCCCCAGATTCGCCTCAGATCTCGCTGCCCGTCGTTGAACAGTCCTCGCCGGAGCTCTTCCCAAGTTCGCTGTTGCGCTCCTCCACGTCGGATCCGATCTACAACGACGCAAGATCCCGCATCACCTCATTACCATTACAATTTCTATATATGTTATTTATTATATATGTTGTTTAGATTATGATATTATGTGTGGGATGATGATGAATGTTGTTAAGTATTATTGTGATAGATTACTTGTGAAATGATGAATATAAAATGACAAGCTTGTATTTTGAAAGCTATATAAATTTTAAGAGTGGTTATCGAAAAAGAAAATTAGAATAATTAAAAAGAAAAAAATAAAATAGTTACTGTTCATATAGAATAATATATAATAATAATAATATATTTAAAAGATTATTTTGAATAATTTATGAGAAATAAATTAAAAAGATTTATTTTGAAATTAATAATTGAAAATGTCGACATTTCATGTGCATGATATCTGTTAATGATGGTTCCT
>NC_033798.1:66148791-66171963 GCF_001876935.1 Asparagus officinalis | reverse complement strand
TAGGAGACGGACAGCCTCAGTACGGAATCGTACAAGAACCAGAAGATTCTCAGTAGGAGTGCCTCGCAGGTGGAGTAGAAGAACAATCTGAAGCGCAGTAGTTTTCTCTGTAGTAGCTGATGAACATTAAAACATTTTTACCGTACTTTTCTCTAGTTGATGACGGATTTATTATTTTAACAGTACTTTCTTTATGGACTATGTATTTTATTCCTAGTTGAACCGTTTTTGTAATAAGGGCGTGTTTGACCCATATTTTTATGTCTGGGATGATTTACTGTTGATGATATGTCTATTTTTATTCTGGGTTGTCTTTATATTCTTGCTATGTGTGATCGGGGACCTGTGACTTCGTATTATACTTATTTCCAGACGCTTAGCGTATTGGATTGAGAAGAAAAGAAAAGAAAAGAAAGATAGTAGTGAATATTTCTTCTCAATCTAATACGTCGCGGGCTTGTTCACGTTCCGGTTCCCCGGTATTTTGGGAAGCGGGGCGTGACAGAACCAGTCCGAGTTTTGTTCAAACCATCATTTGGTGGTTTGACTTTGGCCAAGCCACCATTTGGTAGTTTGACATTGGCCAAGCCACCATTTGGTGGTTTGACATTGGTCGAGCTACCATTTGGTGGTTTGACATTGGCCGAGCCACCATTTGGTGGTTTGATTTTGGCCGAGCCACCATTTGGTGGTTTGACTTCGGCCGAGCCACTATTTGGTGGTTTGAATTTGGACGAGCCACCATTTGGTTTTCTGGTTTTTTCGATGCATTTGGACACCGTTTGGGTTGTTTTTTATGCCGGTTTGGACTTTGGCCTCCAGACTCGGCGGGATCTTGGTGGCTTCTTGATCACTTCTTCTTGTTCCAAATTCTGCGCTTCTTGCATCAAAGCTCGCGCATGCGCGAGTAACGCGCGGCGTTTCTGGATCCCTTCTTCAAGAGTTGAACACGTCCTTTTGACGCGGATCCATTCATTCGTGGTTGAGTTGGAGGAGTTGGCTACCCGCTGTTGCGGCGTTTGGCGCCTCCTGAACTTCAGATCCGCTTCATAGCGAATTCCATCAATCGGTTCTAAGGCCTTGGCCATCTGTCGCGCAAGGCGTTGTCGTCGTCTCTGTCGTGCCCTCTTTGATAGAACGGGAACATTATCAGTAGTCAACTCCTCGCCCAAGGAGTTCAGATCTGCGGCGCCGGCCTCGTTGGAAGTCGGCGAGGCGTTGTAAGCCACAATTAAAGCAGTGGCGGGGGGGGTCTTCAAATCCGAAGACCAGCGAACCTTCCTGGACTTACGAGGAGAGGTGGATCTGGATGGGGAGGACAAATACTCTTCATACTTCTGCTGGTCGAACTCATATTCGACCTCCTCTTCAACCGGGATGAGAATCCGAGGTTACGACACATCAGCCTTTGTAGAAAGGCTGTCGGCTCCCTCTGTGGTCGCCAGTTTGTTTTCGTGGAAAGCTGCCTTCATCATTGATTTCATTAAACTTTAGTCGTTACAAATGAATTCAAATAACAAAAATAAAAATTATAACTTTCTTGAAAATAAACACAAGATCCGTTTATCGGCTCTTGCTTGCGTGGGTTCTTTGCCGGTGCCGGGGTTAATCCGTGGACGACCGCGAATCAGATCCGGTTACAGGAAAATTCGACAGAGCTTCGCCTTCGCCGAGAAAGTTTTCTGGTTTGAAGCGCTGAGATCGACAAAGCAAAATCAGGGCTCTTCTCGAGATTAAGACCAAGCCTAATATCAAGGAACGGACGTACGGGCTTCGGATCCTTCGAACGGCTTCTCCTTTGCACCAAAGTTCGCCGGGATCTCGTTGACCTTCGCTGAAATTTCGTGCTCCTTCACTCTTCAATCTAGCAGCACCTCGTCCTCTTGATAAAATTCCAGCTCTTGAAAATGGAGGCCTTTGGCTCATATTTATAGGCCCCGGATGCGGTTATTTGGACGAGAACAAGTGATTTAACTCTAACTTCAGTTAACAACAGCCTAATCATGTTTAAGGATGAGATCAAGTCAGTTAGGAACCACTGGAACCGATAAACTCTGCAAAAAAAAACCGCTTTAAAACCGCCAAAACACGTCTGGGAGTCGAAACAGCGCGACAAGAAAATCCGACCCACACTTGCGCGGGTCGGATAATCTGACCTGCGCTTGCGCGGGTCAGATAATCCGACCTGCGCTTGCGCGGGTCAGATAATCCGACCCGCGCTCGCACGGGTTGGTTTGTTCCGTCTCGCGCTCGCGCAGGTTTGCCGACTCTTTCTTTTCCTGTTCTCTTTCTTCCGAGACTTGTTATTTTCGCTTGTTTGGTCAATTTGTTGACTCGTATGCTTCGCCGCGAGACCGACCGTCGAACGCCCGTTAGTTAACATACGCGTGTTGATTGATGCGCACGGACTGATTGGCGTGCGCGTGTTGACCGACGCGCACGAGCTGGTTGACGTGCGCGCGTTGATCGACACACACGAGTTAGTTTGACGTGCACGCGTTTGACCGACGCGCACAAGATGATTTGACGTGCGCGCGTTGACCGGCGCGCACGAGCTAGTTTGATGTGCACGCGTTGATCGACGCGCACGGGTCGAATGGCGTGTGTACGCTGAGCGATGCACGCGAGCTGATTAGGTGAATCTTCTTGACTCACCCATTCATTGCTTCGAGTTTCGTGCGGGCTCTCATAGACAATTTTAGACGCCTACAAATACTCCACTTGATTCTAAATTTTATTTTATTTTGCACATACAATTGATTTAGAAATATGACTATTGTCAAATGATTAAATAAAAAGTTAAAATTAAACCATACTTGATAGTTAAAGTTAAAAGTATGTCTAAATCAACGATTCATACTCCAATAATTCTGAATTTTTATACTCTAGACTTTATTTTACTCATAAAGTTGATTTGGAAATATAAGATAATTATGTCCACATGAAACGCATTTACATAATTCTAGTATTTGTAAAAGGTCTTTTATATATACTTCTTGACATTGTTAATAAGTTACATATCTTAGTTCTTCTTTTATAACGTACTAGTTGAGATGCACGTGCAATACATGTGGTTGAATATCATAATTATTTAAATTGATAAAAGTAGAATAAAAATAAAAAAAATAAAGTTTTTATGGGACTGATAGAAGTAAAACTTTAATATAAAATTTTACCAATCAGAAGTAAAACTGCAAATTACAAACACCTTAAAAATATTACAAAGAAGTAATTGAGGAGCAACACTTGTACTTGACGAATTGATTAACTTTTATTCTTTGAAAAATATTACAAAGAATAATATCATGTATGGTTCAGCATTCTGCGCATCATAGAAATAAAATCAAAAGTATGATTCTTTTTGTGAAATTAGAGCAGATAAATTATGATATATTTCCCCATGCGCTCTAAATATAAAAAAATTTCTTTGATGCAAGGTCTCTATCATATATTGGTCCAAATGATGTGAATGAAAAATGCTATTATATCTTATTTGCCTAGGGCAATTGTATTGTATATAGGACATATAATTTATTGGTATATCTACATCTGCTAAGTGGATTTTGCTGTTACGAGAACAAAATATTAGAGACTTGTATTCAAACTTTTTGGCTCTATAAAATACACAAAAATATAGAGTGCATAGCTTATATATTGTAAAGAACATGCTGATTCGTGAAGAATTTTTCCTAATAACAATATTACTACAACGATAGTATTATTCAGTATTAAATCAATTTTATTATATAAGATTATATGATTATTTTTAATAAATTACACACACACACACACACATCACTACTCGAAAATAGAGCCTCAACCACTTTTTACCTACTCCAATGTAGATATAGAGATCAGATCAGTCTAGCATCAGCTACCAAGTTCAATGGAGCCAACTTGGTTACCAAGTTCAATGGAGCAACTTGTTACCAAGTTCAATGGAGCAACGATGTACCAGTTTCTCAATCTCTCTCTCTCTCTCTCTCTCTACTCTCATCTCTCTTCTCTCTCTGCTCTCTTTATAATATATATATAATATATATATTATATATATATATATATATATATATATATATATATATATATATATATATATATATATATATATATATATATATATATATATATATATTATATATATATAATATATATATATATATTATATATATATATATATATATATATATATATATATATATATAATATATATATATATATATATATATATATATATATATATATATATATATATAATATAATATATATAATATATATATATATATATATAATATATATATAACATAACTATGAAATAAATCTCAAGCAAAAAATATGAATTGAGATTGTATAATTCTGTAGGTAAATAAGTAAATATTATTATAGCTTTTCTTTATAAAAAATTAAAAATAATAATTTAAATTATTAAGCGCCAAATATTAGTTCATGTGAGAAAGTAAAGTAATCTATGGTCTATATACCTATATAGTCAATCAATCAAACGTATTAAAATTATGATGACCACATTCAAAATTATATGATGGGTTCACATTAAATATAATTATAAAAAATAATATATTAAAGTCAAAATCTTTTTAACCACTATATATATTGTCTAAAAATATTTGCATGTATAAACTATACTGCTTAGTAAGGGTGATGTGCACTTAACTATGACCTAATACATATTAAGAACGACGTACTCTTCATTATCATTATTAATTGATGAATCTATGCATTACATTGAAAACACAATAAAAATTTAAAAAACTATAAAAGAAACATCCTCAAAGTTTTAAATTTTTAAAAAAACACCCTAAAGTTTTATAATTTACAAATATGCAAAACTATTAAACATTACATTGAAATCAAGGAATTGTAAAAAATCATTAAAAGTTTTTAAACTTTAGAGGGGTAATTTAGAATGTACTAAACTTTAAGGGTGTTTTTATAAATTTTAAATTTAATAGATTTTTAATTAGTTATGTTCTTTTCAAAAAAGTTATGTCTAATATTGACCATGAAAAATATTTTCTAAACCTATTATTTTAAAGGGAGTATAATATTCTTTGTATTTTTTAATTTTCTAGGGGTTGTTAGTAAGTTCGTATATTTATTTTAGTGTCTATAGGCTAGAAATTGTCATGGTGTTTTTTTTAAAAATTATGAATTTTAGGGGTTTTTATAATTTTTTAAACTTATAGGTCATTTCTACCTATTGTAAATTGTTTATAGACTATTTATAATTCATTTGTTTTTAATTTACTAGTGAATTTGTAATTCTCAAGGTGATTTTTTGTAAAATTTAAAATTTGAGTCTTTATTTGTAACTTTTGAAACTTTAAGGGTGTTTTCTACAAATTATAAATTATGTATTGGAAATTTACAATTCCTATATTTTTAATGTACTGTTAGGTTCTAACAAGCTTAATTAATTAGACAAAAATGGGCGGAACGTTAGGCGCACTTTAGCAGGCGATTTTGTCGTCACTATTCTGCGCCCCCGTCGAGTTTTGAATGGGGAAAAAGAAGAGAGATTATGGAAAAAAATCCTAATTTCTGGATTTAGTGCTTCTAGATCGAATTCGATTCTTGCTGATCACTTGGATGATGGATCCATGGAAGAAGAGGATAGTTTCTTGAATTCAATGGGGTCAACATGACCAAAGGGAGAGAAGAAAAAGAGATTAATTGCTAATATCTTAAAAGATTCAAACTCTGGGCTTCGTCAGATCCAGATCTCTTCTCAAGCGATTGGAGTTCTAGATCGGCAACTTGATTCAGCTGACTCCCCTGCAATCGGAGTTCAAGATCGACAATTTGGTGAGTCTTTGTGTTCTCAATCTAGAGTTGATAGATCCAGAAAATCTGGTAAAATTTCTTGGGCTGACGAGATTGATTTCGTTGTTGTATCACCTCATTAATAACAAAATCAAGATTCAGATTGCTCCCCTGTAGTAATTAGTTCTGTTCTTGATTCTGATTCTATTTCATCGAATTTAAATAGAAATATTCCTACAAATTCCTCAAATATGAGCTCAATCTTGGAAACTATTACTAGAAATGTAACTGAAAATCCTACAAATATGAGATCAACTTTGGAATCTGTTACTAATCCGTTGGATTCTTTAAAGAAGAATGAAGTTAATGAGGTTAACCCCCCTCCAGAGACTCAATCTGTTCCAGTTAAGAAGAGTTGGGCAAGCTTATTTGCTGATAATAGGAAAGCTGGGTGAGGTTTGAACTTGAATTATGTGACCCCTGAAGATAATGATTTTGTGAAATTTAATGAAGAAGAATGGAATGAAGGCAATTCTAACTGGCAGTTTTCTTTAATTGGTCATGTGATGGGATTGAATGTAAAGTTCAAAGCCATGGAAAATTATGCAAAAAAAGTATGGGCAAATTTGACTTTTCCTGAAATATGTCTACTTAAGGCAGGTGTTTTTTTGTTTAACTTCAAAAACAAAGAGGAAATGGAAGATATTCTTGTTAATGGACCATGGTTCTTTGGTTCAATGCCTCTTTTGTTGAAGGTTTGGACTAATGATGAGGATATTAAAAAGATTAAAGATAATGTTTACCCTCAATGGATCCAACTTCCTGGACTTAGACTCAACTTACGAAGTTCAAATGTTATTAGCAAAATTGTCAGTAATTGAAAGACCCATTACTACAGATAAGTTGACGGCAAATAAGCAAATGTTAGCTTATGCTAGGGTCTTAGTTGAAGTTAATATGCCTTCACCTCTCCCTGATGATATTCCTATTCATGGTCCAAATGGAAAATTTTTGAAACAAAGGGTGGTTTATGAGCTAAAGCCTAAATGTTGCAATAGTTGTAAAGCTGTAGGCCATGATACAAATTACTGCAAAAAATATCTCATGTCTCAAAGATGGGTACCAAGGCAAAAATCAGTAGTTCAAGTTCCTAAAAATCTGGGTAAAGAAGTGACAGGGAATGAACAGGCTCAGAGAACTGTCCAGGGCCAAAATGCAGTTATGCCTGTTAATATTGTAAATCAAAATATGCAGGGAGAAATAGTTGAAGTATTGCAGAATGCTGTGCATAAATCTATGCATGATGCACATGTTCAAACTGTGCACCAATTCGTGCATGTACAGCCAAAAACTGGAGCTTTTGAGGAAGTAATGCAAAGGGATAAAAATGTAACAACTAAGAGAACCAGTCCTATGCATGCTATGCTTCAACAACAAAATGCTGGGCTAGAGCAACAACTGAGAGAAGGAATGGCAGTTATACAGGAAACATGTCAATGCTCAATGCAAATTATGCAGATGGAAAATAGAGAAAATAACTCTTGGACTCCAATTCAGGGAAGAAACATGAAGAGAATTAACTCCTTCTCCCCTCTGATGGATTTGGATAGGGTTAAGAATCCCTCTATTTTTGATGGGGGTGGTGGTTCTACCCTATGAACCTATCTTTTTGGAATGTTAGGGGATTAAACAAATCCCCAAAACAACACCTGGTAAAGCAATACCTAAAGCAATATCACTTATCTTTCCTTGCTCTTATAGAAACAAAAATTAAAGAGGAAAATATCCAAACTACAGCCAAGAGGATGGCCAATATTTGGAGATGGTTTTCAAATGCTAATAGCACTAAAAGCTAGGATAATGATCTTATGTGATTCTAATATACTAGACATCAATATCTGTAGTTTTACTGCACAACATATCACTTGTGCTATCAAATCATTGGATGGAAGATTAAATTGTGTTACCTTTACAGTTTATGGATACAACCAGCTTGAAGCCAAGAAAACTTTGTGGTCAGATTTATTACAGATTCAACAATCTATGGGAGGAATGCCCTGGATATTATCTGGAGATTTCAATGCCTTATTAAGCAATGAGGAGAAATTAGGTGGTGCAATGCTCACTGATACTGATACTAGAGAATTCAATCTGTTTATTGAAGATTGCCAGCTGGCCCATCTTAAAACAATTGGAAGTTTTGTCACTTGGAACAACAAACAGGATGCAACCACAAGGGTTTGGTGTAGGCTTGACAGAACCTTAGTCAATGGTGCCTGGCTACATGAACTCAACTCTAGTCATGTTGAATACTTAACCCCAAATTTCTCAGATTATTCACCTGCTCTTGTGTCTATCTATGAAGACAATGGTCAAGGGAAAAAGCCTTTCAAATTCTTCACTATGTGGACTAAACATGAAAAATTCCTTTTTACAATTTTCACAATTTGGCAAACCCTTATTGTAGGATACACAATGTATAAAGTTATCACCAAGTTGAAGCTCCTTAGAAGTGCTCTGAAAGACCTTAATAAAAAAATTTCTACAATATTAGTGAACAGGTTTTGAGAGCAAGAATTAATCTGGAAAATACTCAAAGGCTGCTACAAATTGATCCACTAAATCCTGGATATATTAGTAAGGAAAAAGATAACATTATTGCTTATAACAGATTGCTGGAATGTGAACTTTCTTTCTATCAGCAAAAGTCCAGAATTGCTTGGTGTCTTCAAGGGGATAGATGCACTTGTTAGCCCTTATGTTTTGATGATGTTCTTACAACCACCATTATTGGTACTAATGGCTTATTGAGTGAAATTGTAGTAAATCTATTTATCAAGCTCGTTAGTGCCATAAATGGAGGATGGATGGAATATATGCTACAAAGATAATATCCAAAGGAGGAGGAGGCCAAGAGATGAAGCAACGTTAATTCAAGAACGACAAACTCATATAAAAGCTTCATCCGATTCAAGCTAATCAAAGCTCAAGTATTGCTTTAAATATGAGGATATTAGCTTTCCTTTATGTTTCTCTCTAGTGCTAGATTGTAGGCAAAGAGTCACTATGTTTACATGAAGCTATTGGGACTTACACACATGTTTTCTTTCTTAAACTTTTAAGCCGTTTTCACAAAACCTTATTTTTCACAAATACGAGAACCTATCTGCAAAATTCTTTCTTCAAACAGTTTGTTTTTAGTATCAAAAACATTTTACAAAGTTTCAGATTTTTCAGAGGTCAAATAAATATTTTACAAATATTTTAACTTGGTCAAAAACATGTTTTCCAGCATATGTCAGAAAGCGGTCGACCGGATCGGTCGACCGCACATATCATCTTTTCTTACTGGTTTCCAGAGAGGTCGTCGGTCGACCGGGACGGTCGACCGAATTCTCGATTTTTATATCGGTCGACCGATCCGGTCGACCGACAGTGTTTCTGCTGGTTTTCTTATTTTTCTGAAGCAGCTCACGGTCGACCGAAATTTTCGGTCGGTCGACCGACGTGATTTTTCGGTCGACCGAACGTTATTTCGGCCGACCGCTTTTTTTTCCTTCAGTCAACACGAGATTTTTTAAACGGTCATTTTTATTTTCGATTGTCGTGCTTTCACTCTTTTGTGCTTGGCTCAGTCTGAGCTAAGACTCTGTAAAGGGGATTATCTTCCTAAACAGGAAGATTGGGTTTGTTTTTAAAATTGTTTTAATCTATTCTATAAAAACCCTACAGCTGCTTCTTCTTCTTCCTTGAGCCAAACGTTTGAAAACCAGAGAGAGTATTTTCTGTTTCTGCTGAGAAAATTTTCAAATCAGTCCTGCTTTCTTCTCTGTGGTTTTGTGTGAGCTCACCTCCCAGCTTCAGAAATTTGTTCTCTTTGCCATAGGAGCTTTGTAAGAGAGAGTTCTACATCTGTTATCTTGTGCTGTGTAGTTGAGATCTTGAGTAAGATCTACTGTGAGGGAGTGATCTGTTGAGATCAAACTGTGTAGTGAGAGAGATCGTGTGGGATCGCTGTGTAGACGAAGTTCCGGCTTCCAAACCGGCTGTGTAGTGGATTTCTCCTCGAGAGTGGGGAGCGGGGACGTAGGCCAGAGGGCCGAACCTCGTTAACACATCGCGCGTCAAGGATAACGATTCCTAACCCTCTCTTATTTACCTTGTTTGCATCTATTTACTGTGAATTGATTGTTGTGTGTTTTTAATCTGCATATTAGAGCCTTTTGACCCTAATCACCCCCCCTCTAGGGTCCAACAATTGGTATCAGAGCTTGGTCTCTATATTAATTTTTGGTTTAATCACCTTAGAGTAAAGATCTTATGGAGGCTTCTTTGAATATGCATATGTTAGAAGGACAATCCACAACTAGGCCACCTCTCTTCACCGGGAGCAATTTTGCTTATTGGAAGGCTAGGATGAGAATTTATCTTCGTTGTATTGACCTTGACATCCTAGGGCTTATTGAAAAGAAATATGTAGAGAAATCCAAAGTTGAGAACATGTCCGATGATGAAAGGCACCTTGCCAATCTCAATGCTAAGGCTATGAACGCCTTAATTTGTGGTCTTTCCCCTAATGAATACAATAGAGTCTCCACGTGTGCAACCGCATACGAAATTTGGGAAAAATTATGTGTCACACATGAGGGAACACCCCAAGTTAAGGAGTCTAAGATTAGTGGACTTATGCATGATTATGAGCTATTCAAAATGCTTCCAAATGAATCCATTGATGCTATGTTTTCCCGTTTTACTAATATCATCAATGAATTACATGGTTTAGATAAGCAACTATCTATTCAAGAGATGAACTACAAGATACTTCGTTCCTTAACTCCGGCATGGGAGCCCAAGGCTACGGCCATCGAGGAGGCTCATGACCTCACTACATTAGCTCTTGATAGTCTTATCGGAAAGCTCAAAGTGCATGAAAAGAAGCTCAAAGGGAAGGAGAAGGAGGAAGTGCCATCACGTGAAGTTGAGGAACCATCACCAAAGTTGAAGACTATAGCTCTCAAAGGAGCTAGTGACAACTCATCTTCGTCATCGGAGAGTGAAGTAGATTTTTCTAGAGAAGTGGCTCATCTCTCTAGAAGAATCTCTAGACTTATAAAAATGAACAAAAAATTCAATCCCCGATCTAATAACAAGTTTTCATCTCGTGTAGGAAAATGTTTTGAGTGCAATGAACCGGGTCACATCGCTAAGGATTGCCCCAAGCTCAAGGAGAAGTACATGAAGTACAAGAAGAAGAAGGCTATGTATGCCGGATGGGAAGAATCCGAACCAAGTGATTCGGATAGCGATGAGGAGGGAGCCAAACTTGCCCTTCATGACCCAAATGTTTGTTTCATGGCAAATGAACATGAGGTAATATCCGAGGCCGAAAGTGAATCTTTCTATATGCAATGTGATATAGCTATGGCATTAGAGGAGTTGAACTTTGAATTTAAACGAATGTCTAAAGAATACTCCTCTTTCAAAAAGTTGCATGTCTCTTGTGATATTAAGCTTGAACAACTAACAACCTCTCTTGCTCTAAAAGATGAATTGCTAGGAGATCTCGATTTCGAAAATAAACAATTAAGATCAAAAATTGAAAGATTAGAAATTGAAGGTTGTAGGACTAGACCCACTCATGTCTATGCCAATCACCATGGTAGAAATAGGTCTTATGGCTCTCACACTCGTGCATACAAAAGAAACTTTGTATGTACTTATTGCATGAGACATGGACACATTTCTACTCATTGTAGAGTTAAAGACAATGAAGATTTTTATGGTTTAATATGGGTACCCAAAGGCACCAAAACTACTAACCACCAAGGACCCAAGACATGGGTACCTAAAGCTACAACACCTTCGTCTTCTTCTTTTGTAGGGGACGTCACGGCAACGACGTAAGGAAATTTGGTACCTTGATAGTGGTTGCTCACATCATATGACGGGCAACAAAGAGTTATTTGCAACCCTATCAAGGATTGAAGGAGGCAACGTCTCCTTCGGTGGTGGTGAGAAAGGTAAAATCATTGGTATAGGTTCTATTGGTAAGAAACCCTCACCCATTATTGAAGATGTCTATTTAGTAAGTGGTTTGAATCATAATCTTCTTAGTATTAGTCAACTAAGTGACAAAGGTTTCGATATTTCTTTTAAACCGGATAAATGCATCATTAGTATGAATGGAGAAATTGTTTTTGTTGCATATCGCAAGTCTAATGTTTATATCTTTGAGATGAATGAGTTATTGAATCAAGATGTGAAGTGTCTTGCGGCCATTGATGAAAACCCTTGGATTTGGCACAAGAGACTTGGACATGCAAATATGGAGTTGATATCAAAATTGTCTAAGAAGAATCTTGTGAAAGGGCTACCTAACTTGCACTTCATAAAAGATACAATTTGTGAGGATTGTGCCAAAGGTAAACAAACAAAATCCTCTTTCAAATCCATCCATGAGGTATCAACTTCTAAACCTTTGCAACTATTACATCTTGATTTATTTGGTCCTATGCGTGTCACTTCTCTTGGAGGAAAACACTATGTTTTTGTGATTATTGATGATTTTTCTCGTTTTACATGGACAATTTTTCTTGCAAAGAAAAATGATTGTTTTGAAGAATTTGCTAATCATATTAAGAGAATTGAAAATGAAAAAGAGTTGAAAGTTGTTAAAATTAGAAGTGATCATGGTGGTGAATTTCAAAATGAATTCTTCTATGATTTTTGTGCTCATCATGGTATAACTCATATGTTTTCCGCTCCGAGAACACCACAACAAAATGGTGTTGTTGAAAGGAAAAATCGCACCATACAAGAGATGGCACGCACTATGTTAAACTCTTTTGATTTACCAAAATATTTTTGGGCGGAAGCCGTTAATACGGCTTGCCATGTTTTGAATCGTGTTTTGATTAGACCAAAGCTTAAGAAAACTCCTTATGAACTTTATTATGGGAAAACTCCTTTCATTGGCTATTTTCGTGTTTTTGGTTGCAAATGTTTCATTTTAAATACGAAAGACCACCATGATAAATTTGATTCCAAAATTGATGTTGGTATTTTCTTGGGATATGCACCTCGAAGTAAGGCTTATAGGGTCTTCAATAAACGAAGCCTCGTTGTTGAAGAATCTATAAACGTTACTTTTGATGAGACTAATGTTTGCTCTCGAGTTATTTTGCCTAGAAAAGATGATGATGAGGATATTGAGGGAGGATTGGACTTCTTGCAAATAAATGACACTCCCTCCATAGAAGCTCATAAAGATATAGATAGCTCTCAAGATCAAGTTGAACCTCGAAAAGCTTGGAAATTCACATCAAATCATCCAAAGGAGCAAATCATTGGGAGTCCTTCAAAAGGAGTTATTACTCGCTCAAAAGCCTTGAGTGAGTGTGGTAACATTGCATTCTTATCTCACATAGAACCTAAAAGAATTAATGATGCTTTAAATGATGAATTTTGGGTTTTAGCTATGCATGAAGAATTAAACAATTTTCAAAGAAATGAAGTTTGGAAGTTAGTTCCTAGACCAAATAATGCTAGTGTTATTGGTACAAAATGGGTTTTTAGAAACAAACTTGATGAACATGGCATTGTTACTAGGAATAAAGCTCGTTTGGTTGCCCAAGGATACAATCAAGAGGAGGGCATAGACTATGATGAAACCTTTGCACCGGTTGCAAGGTTGGAATCTATTAGGATGTTTTTGGCATTTGCTAGTTTCAAAAATTTTAAACTCTTTCAAATGGATGTTAAAAGTGCCTTCTTAAATGGTTTTATAGAAGAGGAAGTGTATGTTGAGCAACCCCCCGGTTTTATTGATCATGATTTTCCAAACCATGTTTACCGGGTACACAAAGCTTTATATGGGTTGAAACAAGCTCCTAGAGCTTGGTATGCTCGCCTCTCTAGTTTTCTTGTTGAAAATGGTTTTTCAAAAGGAACAATTGATAACACTCTTTTTGTAAGAAAAAGAAAAAATGATTTCATTTTAGTTCAAATATATGTGGATGACATTATTTTCGGTGCTACTAATGAATCCTTGTGCAAGGAATTTTCTAAAGTTATGCAGGATCACTTTGAGATGAGTATGATGGGAGAGCTTACATTCTTTCTCGGGCTCCAAGTCAAGCAAACTAAGGATGGGATTTTCATTTCACAAAGCAAGTATGCAAAGGAATTGGTGAAGAAATTCAAGTTGGAGAATTCCAAGCATGCGCCTACTCCCATGAGCACTAGTGTTAAGCTTGATGCGGATGAAAGTGGTGAAGACGTGGACCAAAAATTATACCGAGGTATGATAGGTAGTCTTCTTTATCTTACTGCTAGTAGACCCGATATTATGTTTAGTGTGTGTGCATGTGCACGTTTTCAAGCATCTCCTAAAGCATCTCATTTAATTGCCGTTAAAAGAATCATTAAATATGTTAATGGTACTTTTAATCTTGGCTTGTTTTATCCCAGAAGCACTTCTTTTGATTTATATGGTTTTTGTGATGCCGACTTTGCCGGATGTAAGGTAGATCGCAAGAGTACTAGTGGAACATGCCAATTCTTAGGAAATTCACTTGTTTCTTGGGCTTCCAAGAAACAAAATTGTGTTGCATTGTCCACTACGGAAGCGGAATACATTGCCGCCGGCTTATGTTGTGCTCAAGTTTTATGGATGAAACAAAGTCTAGTTGACTATGATTTGCATTTCCAAAATATTAAAATCTTTTGTGATAACACAAGTGCCATAAATATTTCAAAAAATTCGGTTTTGCATTCTAGAACCAAACATATTGATGTACGCCATCATTTCCTACGCGATCATGTAGAGAAACTAAATGTATCCCTAGTATTTGTTGACACAAAATCTCAACTAGCGGATATATTCACTAAGCCTCTTGGAGAGGATGATTTTTGTCGCATAAGAAATGGTTTGGGCCTATGCACTATGTGAGCGTTCTACATTGTGTGCTTGTTTAGTTGTCGTTTATATTTCTTTTTACCCCATTTTTTTTGATGTTGCCAAAGGGGGAGAAACCTCTCCTCTTTTGTTGCACATCCTTAGGGGGAGCTCATAGATAGGGGGAGCATCTATCTATAAGTTATTTTATTTTTGCTCTTAAAATGGTTGGTTGTCATCATCAAAAAGGGGGAGATTGTTAGCCCTTATGTTTTGATGATGTTCTTACAACCACCATTATTGGTACTAATGGCTTATTGAGTGAAATTGTAGTAAATCTATTTATCAAGCTCGTTAGTGCCATAAATGGAGGATGGATGGAATATATGCTACAAAGATAATATCCAAAGGAGGAGGAGGCCAAGAGATGAAGCAACGTTAATTCAAGAACGACAAACTCATATAAAAGCTTCATCCGATTCAAGCTAATCAAAGCTCAAGTATTGCTTTAAATATGAGGATATTAGCTTTCCTTTATGTTTCTCTCTAGTGCTAGATTGTAGGCAAAGAGTCACTATGTTTACATGAAGCTATTGGGACTTACACACATGTTTTCTTTCTTAAACTTTTAAGCCGTTTTCACAAAACCTTATTTTTCACAAATACGAGAACCTATCTGCAAAATTCTTTCTTCAAACAGTTTGTTTTTAGTATCAAAAACATTTTACAAAGTTTCAGATTTTTCAGAGGTCAAATAAATATTTTACAAATATTTTAACTTGGTCAAAAACATGTTTTCCAGCATATGTCAGAAAGCGGTCGACCGGATCGGTCGACCGCACATATCATCTTTTCTTACTGGTTTCCAGAGAGGTCGTCGGTCGACCGGGCCGGTCGACCGAATTCTCGATTTTTATATCGGTCGACCGATCCGGTCGACCGACAGTGTTTCTGCTGGTTTTCTTATTTTTTCTGAAGCAGCTCACGGTCGACCGAAATTTTCGGTCGGTCGACCGACGTGTTTTTCGGTCGACCCGAACGATATTTCGGCCGACCGCTTTTGTTTCTTCAGTCAACACGAGATTTCTTTTTAAACGGTCTTTTATTTTCGATTGTTGTGCTTTCACTCTTTCGTGCTTGGCTCAGTCTGAGCTAAGACTCTGTAAAGGGGATTATCTTCCTAAATAGGAAGATTGGGTTTGATTTTAAAATTGTTTTAATCTATTCTATAAAAACCCTACAGCTGCTTCTTCTTCTTCCTTGAGCCAAACGTTTGAAAACCAGAGAGAGTATTTTCTGTTTCTGCTGAGAAAATTTTCAAATCAGTCCTGCTTTCTTCTCTGTGGTTTTGTGTGAGCTCACCTCCCAGCTTCAGAAATTTGTTCTCTTTGCCATAGGAGCTTTGTAAGAGAGAGTTCTACATCTGTTATCTTGTGCTGTGTAGTTGAGATCTTGAGTAAGATCTACTGTGAGGGAGTGATCTGTTGAGATCAAACTGTGTAGTGAGAGAGATCGTGTGGGGTCGCTGTGTAGACGAAGTTCCGGCTTCCAAACCGGCTGTGTAGTGGATTTCTCCTCGAGAGTGGGGAGCGGGGACGTAGGCCAGAGGGCCGAACCTCGTTAACACATCGCGCGTCAAGGATAACGATTCCTAACCCTCTCTTATTTACCTTGTTTGCATCTATTTACTGTGAATTGATTGTTGTGTGTTTTTAATTTGCATATTAGAGCCTTTTGACCCTAATCACCCCCCCTCTAGGGTCCAACAGCACTGAATTGTTTCAATTAAGTCATAAAGAATAACAGACACTATAATAGAGTAATGTTGCTCTATAACAACTTGGGGGAGAAGATTACTGATGGGAAAGACATTGCAAATGAGTTTATCTCTTACTATAAAAAGCTAATGGGTTTAGCAGTATCCACCTGTGCACCTGATATAAACATTATTCAAAATGGCCCTTGCCTTACTGAATTTCAAGCTAACAGTTTATCTTGTCCAGTTACCAAAGATGAAATAAGGAAAGTTGTCTTCTCTATGCCTGAAAACAAGGCTCCAGGACTTGATGGCTATAATGTTGCTTTCTTCAAATCTGCATGGTCAATAGTAGGGGATAAAGTTACCTTAGCAATTGAGGAGTTTTTCAAAATAGGGAAACTCTTGGGAACAGTTAATTCAACCTCAATCACACTCATTCCTAAGGTACAATGCCCTCAATACCCCCTCTGAATTTAGACCAATATCATGTTGTAATTGCATATATAAGTTCATTTCAAAAATTCTGGCAAACAAACTACAATCAGTCATGGGTTCTGTTATCAGTGAAGCACAAAGTGCCTTTGTAAAAGGTAGGCAAATCTCAAATAATATTCTATTAGCTCATGAATTGGTAAAGAATTATGGCAGGAAACATATATCCCCAAGAGTAATGCTCAATATAGACATAAGGAAAGCTTTTGATTCTATCAGTTGGGATTTCCTGGAAAGTATGCTAAAAGGATTGGGTTTCAACAAAAAGTTTACCAATTGGATCATGATGTGTATTTCATCTCCAAAATATTCTATCACCCTCAATGGTTCTCTACATGGATACCTTAAGGGTGCAAGAGGCTTAAGGCAAGGTGATCCCCTCTCTCCTTATTTGTTTATCATTGGTATGGAGTATATGTCCAGGAGCCTGAGCATGCTAAAGCTTGATAAAAATTTCAAATTTCATCCTAAATGTGCTAAGCTTAAGAGCACCCATCTCATTTTTGCTGATGATCTTCTCCTATTCAGTAGAGGTGATCTTTACTCAATTCAGAAATTGCATCAGTGTATTGTAAATTTTGGGAACACAACAGGTCCGGAAGCTAATCTCTCAAAAAGTGCAATCTTTTATGGGGGTGTGAAAGAATCTATAAGAAACACAATTCAAAATGGCTTGGGATACACAGAAGGTAAATTGCCTATTAGATATCTTGGTATGCCTTTGATATGCAAAATGCTATCTTTCCTAGATTGCTCCCCCCTTTTCAAGAAAATCACCAGCCAATTTTAGACCTACCTGAATCAAAGGAAACTGTTATACGCAGGGAGATTACATATCATTAAAAGTGTTATATTGGGTGTGCAAGTCTTTTGGACATCAAACTACAGCTTACCAATAAAGGTACTCTAGAAAGTGGATGATATGTGCAGAGATTTCTTATGGGGGAAAAACTGATTAGATCTTCAAAGCTGCTTTAGTTTCTTGGGAAAAAAATCTGTAAAAGGAAAATTCAAGGTGGTTTGGGTGTATACTCTGCTGCAATATGGAATCTGGCCACTTCTCTTAGAACCATATGGTATATTCATATCAACAAGGAGCTGTTATGGATACAGTGGATTCATGGCACCTATCTAAAGATAACATAATATAGAATGCGAAAATCAAAACAGGGGAATATTGGATGTGGAAACAAATCCTCAAAGCTAGAGATAAAGCTATATTAAACCGTGGAGGTGTTGAAAACTTGAAGAGGATTATTAGCTCATGTTATAAGAACTCTAAGGTTAAAATATCTAATCTTTACTCTGCTATTTCCCCGGATTCCAATAAGGTGCAGTGGTCTAACACAATATGGGAGAATTTAAGCTTGCCAAAGCATTGTTTCATCTCTTGGCTAGCAGTAAATGACTGACTGCTCACAAGAGATAGATTGTTGAGGAGAGAGATCATTCAAGATGGACAATGTTGCTTATGCAATGATATAGCTCCTGAAACACGTAATCATCTATTTTTTCAATGCAAATTCTCACAGGATGTATGGAATGGAGTAATGCAATGGCTTCAATTTAAATGGAGGGCTTGCGAATGGAACACCTTGATGGATTGGTTCAGCTGTAGGCTAAGAGGGATGTGTATAAAACAAAAGGTGAAGAGGCTAGCCTTATCATCTACTATATATTCCCTGTGGAGGGAGAGGAATAATAGAATTTTTAATCAGGAAGCTAAGAATACTGATCAGATTATTAGAATGAATAATGTTGATGTTATGACTGTCTCACTCAACAGCCCTAGTTTTGAGGAAAATAGAACATGGCTTCTCTCTTTGTAAATCTTTTACAGTATACTGGTTTTCAGTCCGAGTGCAAATTAAGCTGCTGATGATGCCTGAGAGGAATGAAGCTTTAAAGAGATTCATGCAAGGGAGTTATTACAGTAAAAGCTGCTATTCAAGTTTTTTCCAGCAAAGTACTCTTGTTAGCTCTGCCTTAGAGCTTTAGTTACAGGTTTCTTTTTTTTCTTTTGGATATCTCATGCATATTATGAGATTCTTGATGTACATACATTTTTTTTTACATATTTGGTGATGAATAAAATTTCTTCATTTACCAAAAAAATGTACTGTTAGGTTGGAAACTATCAGCATTTTTATAAATTTTATAATTTTGAACGTTTTAATTTATAATTTGTAAAAAGTTTAGAGTATTTATTATAAATTCCATAAAAAATTGGGGTTTGTTTGTGTTATTTGTAGGTTTTTAGTGTGTTTATAGGTTTGAAATTTTCAAGGTGTTTTTTATAATTTTTGAATTTTTAGTGGTGTTTTTGTAATTTTTAAAACTTACAAGATATTTTCTCCAAATTTAAAAAACTTTTAGTTTCTAGCTAGGATATGTTTTTTAGATTTCTCACTATATTGAAATAAGTAAAATTTATAATTTTTAAGGTATTTTAATAAAATTTTGAATTTCTAAGGGTGTTTTTGAAATTTAAAAAACTTGGAGGATATCTTTTACAAAGTCTAAAAACTTTTAGGTGTTGGCTAGCATATGTTTTTATAGATTTCTCTACAAACTGAAATAAATAAAAGATTTGAATTAATCAAACGTATCCCATTTACCCAATAACATGTTAAATATCATTATGAATAGGATAAATTATTTAATTACTAATTCCAAGAAGATAGAATAATTAAAATAGATTAGGATAACGATGTAATATTTAAAAAAAAGTTAAAGGTAATATTGACCATGAAAAGATTTTTCAGAACTCGTACTTTTAAAGGGAGGGAGTATGATTTTCACATTTATCTGTATTAGATCATTATGATCAAACAGACAGTTAGAAAATCATGTTTGACGCTTGCTCGATCAGATAATTTCACCATGTTTTTACTCTTTGGTTCGACAGACTGCAAATTCATCTTCAATAACACGATAATAGGAATTAATTGATGTAAATTTAAGTCTTCGATGCTTCATAAGATGTCAAATTAGAATAACAAGCTAATTATCACTTATTTATCTTTCAAACATTATCAGCTCTTAGCTGAAAGCTTCTTATAACATCATTTTCTTATTAGTTCAAAATTTGACTATTTATATTATATTATATTTCAGTATAATATCCATTAAAAAATATTTTAATATTTCTCCTTTAATATAAAGAGAAATTGATGGGCTAGTTTAAAGGCACAAAACATACATGCGTGAAGAATACTGTCACGTGTCCATCTATCCCGTTAACATTGACAAGTGAACATCTAATCCTATTTTCGCCTAAGAATCCTTATGAAACTAAATCTATCTATAATTAGAAAATTTCAATAATCAAAATCCTCCTCTCTAATTCTATCTTCACCGTAGAATTCTTATTAAATTAAAATTAACCATATAGATAAATTTAAGGGAAAATTACTTCTAGGCTCCAAAATCCAACTTTCAATGTGCTCCAGCCCCTCATATTTTTTTAAATGTGCTGCAACCCCTTGTTTTTGAAAAAGTTGTGTCCATGCCCCTCCATCATGATTCCAGCTCATGCCAACAGATGATTAGACATATCAGCTCATGATTAGACATGCCAGCTGGCTTAAATCCTAATTTTACCCTCCTCTTTCTTATGCCAGCGGATGTTAACTCTTTATGGTTAACATGTTAACTCTTAGGGTTAACATGTTAACACTTACTGTTAACATGTTAACTCTTACAGATAACATATTAAATGTTAAGAGTTAACATGTTAACCGTAAAAGTTAACATGTTAACCGTAAAAGTTAACATGTTAACCCTAAGAGTTAACATGTTAATATAATAACCATGATCGCCGTCGGCCACACGAAGTTCCTCGGGACGACGCAGTGGCAGAGCGGGGGAGGCGACAGAGGGGGACCGAAGGAGGAGGAGGGAGGTGTAGGGGGAGGTGTAGCGGGGGAGGGAGGTGTAAGAGGGCGACGTTGCGAAGCGCTGGCGGCGGAGGGCGGAGACGCTTGGGCGAGAGGGGGAGAGAGACGGAGTAGGGAGGGGAGGCGGGGGCGGGGCAAAGGAGGAATGGAGAGGAGTAGGGAGGTGCAGGCGGAGGTGCAGTGGAGGACGGGAGGCGGGGACCGGGGACGGGAGACGCGAGTGAGGGAGGGAGGTGATGGCGATTGGAAGGAGGCGGCGGACGGACGGAGGGGGACGGGCCGAGCTGGGAAGGAGGGGGGGCCGGGGACAGAGGAGGGAACAAGAGGAGGAGAGGGTGTAGGCGGAGGGGTAAATCGGGATTTTTGATGAAAGTTGGATTTTGGGGCCTAGAAGTAATTTTTCCTAAATTTAATAATCAAAATCCTTCTTAATATATAGAGCAGAATTTTGAGACGAGAAATTTATCAACTACCCCATTACAATTAAAAAACTTTAAACAACCTCTTAAAAATTCAAAAATTACTTAAAACCTCTTGATATCAAAAAAATGCAAACAACCTCTTCGTAAATCTAAAATTCCATGTAGTCCTGTGAGAAATAAAAAAAGTTGCAAACAACACCTTAGGATTCAACAATTACAAATAAACCTCTAAAAAATTCAACAATTACAAATAACACTATAAAATTGAGAAAATTACAAACTTCCCATTTTTAAATCTAGAAATTACAAACATTTCTATAAAATATTAAAATTACAATAGTCCTCTGAAAAATTTTAAAAAAGTACAAATAGCACCATAAAAATTTTATAAATAATCCCCTAAAATTTTTATAACCAACTCTTAAAGTTTAGAAAACTACAAATATCCTCTTGAAAATTTTACAATCAGTCCTTTAAAAATTTTAGAACTATCCTTGTGAAACTTGCAAAAATATCAAACATCCTTCTAAAAATTTTGGAATATTACAAACAACTCCATCAAATTTTATAAACAACCCATTCAAGGTTTCAAAAATTATAAACACCCAAAAATTACAAAAATCCCCTTTAAATTTTTAAAAGTTATAAATAATCTCAAAAAAATATTACAAAATAGCCCCCTGAATACTTTATTCTCCCCCCTTGAAAGTTGCAATAAAGTACATAAAACACTAAAAACTTTGGTAAACTATAGGCAACCCCCTAATAGTCTTAAAAACCAAAAACATCTCCCTGAAAGTTTTAAATTTTACTAACAACTACCCAAAATTTTCTAAAAATTACAAATGGCCACCTCATCTGACATATTATATTATAATATTCTAGTGTATCATTTGTGTGGGGAAGACATAAGGTGAGAGGGCATATAATGGCCATGGGAAGTCTCAGTCCTTAATACTAGAGGGTGGCGGTACTTCCTAGTACTCATTTTGGGGATTAGAGGGATATCCTAATCTCATCCATGTCCCAATCCCAAGCAAACTGAACATGTAACTTGATTAAAATCTCGAGACATTGAAATCCTAATCTCTTTCCTATAGGGAAATAAACATTGCATATGTTCTTTTCCAATTAAAAATCATTCTACAAAATATCAAATGTCAATTTATATCCCATTTTCAGTTTCTATTTATCAAATACTATTATAAAAGTGTGTTGCTATGTTAAAATATTTCTTCCGAAAAATACCCTCCAAGTCATGCTAAAACACATACATGCATACATAAAAACACATATATAAATACATAAAACACATATATAAATACATAAAACACATACATACATAAACTATAAGGACCGTAAAATTTTGATATTAATTAAAATAATTTTTTAGTATTTTAAAATATTTAATTATCATTTTTAAAAGAGTATTTGTATTTTTCTCGATTTTCTAGATTTTTCTATGATTTAAAGTCCAAGTTTTATATTTATTTAAATAATATTAATATTTATAAATTAATTTTGTGCGGTGAAATTTTTTGAAATTAATATGTTGTATTATTGATACTATTACGTATTATTTTTAAATAACATGTTATATTATTATTATTACTACATATTATTTCGTATAATATATTGTATTATTAATTACATATTATTTGTATAATTCATTGTATTATTTCTACTGTTACATATTATCTGTCATATTACTATAACTGGTATGTTTTACTGTGTGGATAATTATCCTATAATTATTTGATTTTAAATATAAAAAATTATATTTTTTATTAATTATTTTTGTTTAATTGTATAATTTCTTGTGTTATTTCTACTGTTGCGTATAATCGGTTGTGTTACTACAACTGGTACGTTTTAATCTGTAGATAATTTTCACATAATTATTTAATTTATTTCGTTATTAATATT
>NC_033798.1:66144552-66148273 GCF_001876935.1 Asparagus officinalis | reverse complement strand
ATCTGACCCGTGTTGTCGACGTCGACTTGTTTGACGTACCGAGGCAAGATCTCACTTCCCTTTGACTTGTTATTTTATTATTTATATCTATTATCAATTAGTTGCTTAGATTATGTCATGATATTATTATTATCTATGTGGGCTTGTGGATGATTAATATTAATAATGATATTATGATAAGCAATTTAAAGGAATACTTATTGTGTAAAAGTGGTTATGTTGAGATGTTTTTAGAATTATTATGATGAGAAAAGAGATTATTTGGAAAAGGAGTTGGTTTTGAATAATTATTTAAATAGATAATTTAAATTAATTTATTTTGGAAAAATGGGTTATTTTGAATTGTTAAACTATTTTAAGAAAAGATTAATTTAGAATGATTATTATAATTAAAAGAATTTATTTTGGTAGCGAAATCATTTTTGGATAATTATATTAATTAAAAAGAATTTATTTGAGAACATAATCATTTAGAAAAATATAATAATTTAAAAGAAATTATTTTGGAAAAAGAATCATTTTTGATAATTATGATGATTTAAAGGAATTTATTTGCAAAAAAATAATTTATTTTGGATTTTAAGTAATTTATGATTTTGTGTGGGTAGTTGTAGACTATGACATTTTATGTATAAAACGATTATACTTTTTTTTATTTCATTTTTAACCGTAGTCATATTGGATATTATTTAGCTTCGAATAATTTTTATGAGTAGTTTTGAGATTCGGATAACAAGATATTGATGAAACTGAACTGCATGCATGATTTTGCTGTTCATGATTACATTTCATGTTTTGTGTTTTATTTTAATGTATTTAACTTGTCATCATGTTATTACATAGAATCAGTTAAACTTATTTATTGTTTCTGGTTGTGTTTGAGAATCATTAGTAGTTCATGACTTAGTGGCATCGTGCGTCATGAACAGACCTAGTGACATGTGTGAGTGCGTTGATTGAATTTAGGTGGTGAATCAGAGATATTGTGGACTTTGATCGTTGACTTAGAAAAACGAAAAAAGTTGGGATGAGAAAGTCTTTGTTCATGTGATCGGATGTGGTTGTTGATGTATCTTTCATGCTCGCGCCAATAATTTGTGTAGTCATTGGGGTTGGTTTGTTAGGTTAAAGTGAATTCGTGTAGTCACTTTAGTCTATGACCTGTTTTGTCACCTGAGCTTTGCTTAAGTTCGGACCAGGCCGAGATCGGATTGCGTGTAGTCCTTTGACCGATTCGTGTAGCGGTATTGGATGCACGTAGAGGATTTATGAACAATCAGTTATCCGGTAATATAAGCGTTGACTCTATGTGAGATGTGAGCCAAAGAGTTTCTAGGATGGCTAGTATGCGACCCGGTTACAGTGTACAGTTAGCCTTATGATTATCATGTTTTAGTAGTGTTTTCACATATTGATTTTGTTAGACTTCCAGTTGCACGTTTCTTGTCATTTCTGTTATCGAATCATTTTTCGCTTGGGTTTTCGTTTGTTCTATTTGTTTTGTGGGGTCTTGCCTTGTGCCTTGCACGCTGACGTACACCTATTTTCTCTGATGTACGTCATACTTAGAGGAAGAACAAGTTCAGCTTAGAGATGTACCAGAGTCAGGATATTCTCAGCAGGAGTTCCTTGCAAATAGAGTTAAAGAATAGGCCAAAGTTCTGTTATCTCGTCTTAGTTGATGATTCTAGTTGCTTTGTAGTATTTCTTTTCTTTTCTATTGGACTATGTATTATATTTCTTCAGTTTTCAGTTGTTTAGTTTTTTATAAGGGCATGTTTGACCCAAACTCTGTGTCGTGGATGATATTCCATTAATGATATGATTCTTTTCTATTCTGAGTTGTTTATTATATTTTTACTATCTATGATCGGGGACCTGTGCCTTTGTATTTATTTTTTGACGCTTAACGTATTAGGTTGAGGAGAAAATTTTATTTTTATTTATTATCCTTAATCTAATACGTCGTTGGCTTATTCATGTTCTGATTCCCGAGTATTTTGGGAAACAGACCATGACAGGTTTTTTGATGGCCTATACAGGTCATGGTCCCGTGTTCCTACCAGTGAAAATATAACAGACAATTTAGATGTATATCATATTTCATCCGTAAGACTATTTTTGAGCCATTATTCTATTTTCTTGATAGATTTCGTTTCGTCCCTATCTTATCACTCTTTGACTCCATAGTTTTCCACGGTTCTTGTCCCGTTGCTTCGTGACTACACGCTCTCTCCCGATAACTCCTTTTTCCTTATACCGGTCGTTATTATATGTGTTATTATTTTTATGACTATGTTTCTTTGGTTGACTTATATATCGTTGATTGTATTGATTTTTGAATTATTTATTACATTATTTTATGTATCATACACAATATTATATTGTATGTTTATATATATACTTATATATTTTTAATTGTTCAAATTATCTTATTAGATTTCACATATACATCGTATATCATATCTGATAATTAAATTATTTTATTGTGTTTAATTATACTTTTGCATATCTACATTATGCATGTGTGAGTTTTTTGTCATGCAATTTGCCATTTACTTATGTTCTAGATTAATATATATTGTTTGTATTTTAATAAGTTCATGATTTTAATATTCTACATATGCATTATATTTTTATTCTTTAATTATTCAACTCACAACATTTATAGTACATAGTTTTCTTATCAGCCAGTTTTATCTTATTTAGGTTATTTTAGTAATATTTACAATGGTTCCGTTATTTTTAAGAACGATGTATTTCTATTTTGATATTCAGACATTATTTATATTGCTAAGTTTAGAGTTGAGTTACTAAATATATAGTTATTTTGTTACATTAATTATTATTCTTTTATAAATAATATAAGAGGTAATTCTAATATGCGTTTGTGGGTATGTATAACATTTACTCATGGGTTGTTTATAGTTTATTTACACATTTGTTGTTAGTTTGCTTCATTTTCGATATGTATTATTTTGTCATTGTAACAATATATATTGTATACATGTGTTATTTTTTATTGTATTTTTAGATATTTATGCTTTTTATTGTGTCATTGTTTGTTGTTCCTTCTCTATTCATTGTTTTGTTACTTGTGTTGTGTTTTACTATTTCATTCTTTTATAATTACTATTCTTTTTTTATTATAATGTATTCATGTAGATTATTATATTTACGATGTTTATTTTTTATGGATTTATAGTCATTCATTTTTTTAGTATCAACCGTGTTTAATCGTGTTCTATTTCATGTATTATCGGTGTTTGTATTCATATGTTCATCAATCATTCATTGTATGTTTATCTATAATATATTAGTGTTTTTATTATACAAATTTATGCTCTTCTTAAGTTTTCATTGTTTATACATCTATTTTATCTTTCATAGTTCATGTTTTATGTATTATACATATTTATTTATGTATTTTTATGCTGATAGTAATTATGTGATTTTGACTACTATGTCATATATTGCTACATCTGAATTAATATTATACAGTAATAATTATTATTGTTATATATTGTTTATATTTATTATTTTACCTTATGAATATTACTAATATTTCTGATTTATTATAGGACGACAAATTTTGTAAAACGACCTTTTTCTCAAATTTAATAGGCAAAATCGACCGTCTAACAAAATATTTGGGAAAATCGACCTTTTTTTGCACGGGACTGCTAGTCCCGTGCAAAAAAAGGTCCATTTTCTCACACGT
>NC_033798.1:66138403-66144538 GCF_001876935.1 Asparagus officinalis | reverse complement strand
AACGCCTCCGCCCTCTCCCCCACGCTGCCGCCCTGAGCTCTCCCCTCCGCTTCGCCGTCGCCACCTCCTCCGACGGCCTCACCTTCTCAATCGCCCCCGAGCTCCGCCATGAGCCCCTCCGCACCGCCCAACCTCCTCTAGCCCTCTCCCTCGTCTCCTCCTCAGCACCACCAGCACCAGCTCCGCACGCCATCAGCCCTGCCTCCCCCTTCACCGCGCCTCTCCGAGCTCCACCTCAGCTCGGATTCACCACCCCAAGCCGTCGCGCCACCAGCAACGAGTGAGTTGATTTGGAAAATCGACCTTTTTTTGCACGGGACTAGCAGTCCCGTGAAAAAAAAGATTGATTTTCCCAAATATTTTGTTAGACGGTCGGTTTTGCCTATTAAATTTGAGAAAAGGTCGTTTTTCAAAATTTGTCCTTTATTATATTGTTTGTCGAATACATATATAATTATGTCCTTACTACGTCTTATATAATATGCCTATTTTGAATCGCTTGTATACTTTTACGTCTATTTTTATCATATAATATTTTGTGACTATTTACATGTCTCTTATGTTGTCCCTTATATTTATCTAAACTATATATATATTTGATTCTTTGTTATTTTGTTTTGTTTACATACTCTTCAAATATTTCTTTTGTTTTTGCTTGTATATAATTCAATTGTTAATTGTATTGTGTTTTATGCTTTGTGTTTTATCATGTTTATCATCTGCTTACGTATGAGTGATTTATATCATGTTGAAATCTTTTTATTTTTTATCTTTTTTATGTTCTTCTTTTAATTTTTATATTGTTGAATTGATATGCTTTATCATATATTCTAGTGAATGACAATTGTTTGAATTATGTATTTATATCATATTCATATATCTCTAGTGTTTTTATTATAACGAATTATGTATTTATATTATGATAACTTAGTGTTTGTGTGTCTATACTTTGACTTGTGTTTTTCTCACGCTCTACTTATGGATATGTAATTTATTTTGAATTATTCCTTATATATGTTGAGTTGAGTCTCTCTTTTCATATCTCTGTCCTTGGGTTCTTTTAATTCCGAGGACGAAATTTGTTTTAAGGGGGTGGGATGTAAGGACAACAAAAATTTAATATTAATTAAAATAATTTTCTTGTATTTTAAAATATTTAATTATAATTTTTAAAAGAGTATTTGTATTTTTCTTAATTTTCTAGATTTTTCTATGATTTAAAGTCTAAGTTTTTTATTTATTTAAATGATATTAATATTTATAAATTAATTTTATTCGGTGAAAATTTCTTAAATTAATCTGTTGTATTATTGATACTATTATGTATTATTTTTAAATAATATGTTTTATTATTATTATTATTACATATTATTTTGTATAATATGTTATGTTATTAATTACATATTATTTGTATAATTTATTGTATTATTTCTACCGTTACATATTATTTATCGTATTACTATAACTGATACGTTTTATTGTATAGATAATTATCTCATATTATTTGATTTTAAATATAAGAAATTATATTTTTATTAATTATTCTTGTTTAATTGTATAATTTCTTGTGTTATTTCTAATGATGCGTATTATCAGTTGTATTACTACAACTGGTATGTTTAATGTAGATATTTTCACATAATTATTTAATTTATTTTGTTATTAATATTGTTTTTAATTACTTCAACAACCCTATTCCCTTATCTACTACTATATGACTCGTAATATATATATATAGTAGTATATATCTTACATAGTATGACTATAGTTTAGCGTATACTTATTTAACGTACTGATAATAAGTATATATATATATATAATGTTACTTTAATCTTCTTCTCACTCTTACGCCAGCCGGCGCTTTGTTCTCTCTCCTTCTCTTCTTCCCTGAACCCCCGCTCCCTTGTCCGCGTCGCCACTGCACCGACACGATGCCCAAACCCTGCGTCGGGCCTCCTGCCTCGGGCAGGGCCCGCCACCCCTCAGCAAGCCACTGCTCCTCCCCCATCTCCTCCCACAGTCCCTCTCAGATCCGCCCAGGCGCTGTAGCGCCGAGCGCGCCGCGTGCCGCAGTCTTTCTCCCTGCAGCCTTCGCCAGACCTTTGCTCCAGCCCTCACGAGCTCCTCCCCATGCCGCTGAGCCCGCTTACAGCCGCCGACCACTCCTTCCCCATCGAGGATCACCAACATCTCCTTCCGATGCCCTCATCCTCAACCTCCGCCCACGAAGCTCCTTTCAGCCCCAAACCCCTCAGCCCGAAACTCTAGCCCCAACCCACCACGACACCACCGCACCACCCACGCCAGATTCTCGACCGCACTACCTTAGTCACCTCCTCGCTGGCTGCCCGACGGCCGACCCAAGTGTCGCCACCGTCACCCCGACCCGCTGCCCACACCGCCTCGTCCATCGTCGGACAGCCCCTCGCCGGAGTTTCTTCCAACGCCACACTCCTCCGCGTCCGATCCGACCCGTGCCGTTGACGTCGACTTGTTCGACGCATCGAGGTAAGATCATACTTCCCTTTGACTTGTTATTTTATTATTTATTTCCGTTATTAATTAGTTGCTTAGATTATATCGTGATATTGTTACTATCTGCGTGGGCTTATGGATGATTAATATTAATAATGATATTATGATAAGTAATTTAAAGGAATAATTATTTTGTATAAAAGTAGTTATGTTGAGATGTTTTTAGAATTATTATGACAAGAAAAGAGATTATTTGGAAAAGAAGTTGGTTTTAAATAATTATTAAAATAGATAATTTAAAATAATTTATTTTGAAAAAATGGGTGATTTTGAATTGTTAAAGTATTTTGAGAAAAGATTATTTTAGAATGATTATTATGAATTAAAAGAATTTATTTCGGCAACGCAATCATTTTTGGATAATTATATTAATTAAAAAGAATTTATTTGAGAACATAATCATTTAGAAAAATTATAATAATTTAAAAAGAATTATTTTGGAAAAAGAATCATTTTTGATAATTATGATAATTTAAAGGAATTTATTTGCAAAACAATTATTTATTTTGGATTTTAAGTAATTTATGATTTTATGTGGGTAGTTGTAGACTATGACACTTTATGCGTAAAACGACTATGGTTTTTTCGATTTCATTTTTAACCGTAGTCATATTGGATATTATTTAGCTGCAAATAATTTTTATGAGTAGTTTTGAGATTCAGATAACAAGATATTGATGAAACCTTACTGCATGCATGATTTTGCTATTCATGATTACATTTCATGTTTTGTGTTTTATTTTAATGTATTTAACTTGTCATCATGTTATTACATAGAATCAGTTAAACTTATTTATTGTTTCTGGTTGTGTTTGAGAATCATTAGTAGTTCATGACTTAGTGGCATCGTGCGTCATGAACAGACCTAGTGACATGTGTGAGTGTGTTGATTGAATTTAGGTGGTGAATCAGAGATATTGTGGACTTTGATCGTTGACTTAGAAAAACGAAAAAAGTTGGGATGGGAAAGTCTTTATTCATGTGATCGGATGTGGTTGTTGATGTATCTTTCATGCTCGCGCCAGTAAATTTGTGTAGTCACTGGGGTTGGTTTGTTAGGTTAAAGTGAATTCGTGTAGTCACTTTAGTCTGTGACCTGTTTTGTCACCTGAGCTTTGCTTAAGTTCGGACCAGGCCGAGATCGGATTGCTTGTAGTCCTCTGACCGATTCGTGTAGCGGTATTGGATGAGCGTAGAGGATTTGTGAACAGTCAGTTATCCGGTAATATGAGCATTGACTCTATGTGAGATGTGAATCAGTGAGTTTCTAGGATGGCTAGTATGCGACCCGGTTACAGTGTGCAGTTAGCCTTATGATTATCATGTTTTAGTAGTGTTTTCGCATATTGATTTTGTTGGACTTCCAGTTGCATGTTTCTTTTCATTTCTGTTATCGAATCGTTTTTCACTTGGTTTTTCATTCGTTCTATTTGTTTTGTGGGGTCTTGCCGTGTGCCTTGCACGCTGCCGTACACCTGTTTTCTCTGATGTACGTCAGACTTAGAGGAAGAACAGATTCAGCTTGGAGATGTATCAGGGTCAGGATATTCTCAGCAGGAGTTCCTTACAAATAGAGTTAAAGAATAAGCCGAAGTTTTATCTCGTCTTAGTTGATGATTCTAGTCGCTTTGTAATATTTCCTTTCTTTTCCGTTGGAGTATGTATTATATTTCTTCAGTTTTTAGTTGTTTAGTTTCGTATAAGGGCATATTTGACCCAAACTCTGTGTCTTGGATTATATTCCATTTATGATATGGTTCTTTTCTATTCTGAGTTATTTATTATATTCTTTCTATCTGTGATCGGAGACCTGTACCTTTACATTTATTTCTTGACGCTTAGCGTATTAGGTTGAGAAGAAAAGTTTATTTTTATTTATTCCTATTAATCTAATACGTCGCTGCTTGTTCACGTTTCGATTCCCGAGTATTTTGGGAAACGGGGCGTGGCATAAACCATACCACTTCAAATCTTTCTCATAACCACAAATTAATAAATGTAATAAATACACCTCCAATTTGCATTCACTATCATTAGAAAATTAATTCAATTAAACTCCTTCTCTATTATTATATAATAATAACTCAATATAATAATAATATAATAATAACTATTAACATGTACTAAAGAAATGATAATAAAAAATAAATATTTATAATTAGATTAATAGGAATATTAAACATTTAATGTTAATAAACCAATAAATACTTAGTAATATGTTAATAATTATTTATAATATATCAAGTATATCATGAGTAAGCGTAAAAGTCCAACAACAAGGCGTTCGGATTCTTTTGCAAGCATTTACTCTATAATCAATAGATATGAGTGTGCATTATATTTCTTTTAGTTTATAACAACTTATTGTTAAAAATAATTAGTATATACATGTTTTTCTAGTAACATGCAAACAAAATAAAGATGTATAATAAAATGCATGTATTGATATTTTAGTTTATAACAACTTATTTGTCAAAAAACGGCAAGATGTTCAAGATTCTTATACCAAATTAAGATTTTCGATCAACGTACCATGAAGCTCAATTGATTCACCCAAGAAGTAAACTTTATCCTTCTTTCTTGAGTGGAGGTTTATTAGAAAAAAGATCTCATTTCTTGGTTTAGTATGATTATTGGAATCCAGTAAATAAGTTTAATTTTATCGATAAATGGGTGTAGCTGCCGCAAAAGTGAGGTCAGAAGGAAGGCACTAGCTTTGGAGGTATCTGAGCAGGTCAAAATCTTTAATTCTTCATTCTCTATTTTTTATGTATTTTTTCTCTCATTTCTTTCACATATCAATGTATGTATATTTTTATGGACACACCTATGTCAATATATATATAGTACGTAGAAGCTAGAAAGAGACTATTAAAGATTCCGAGCTCTCTAAGTGAGGGAATCTGAATTCTCTCCAATTAGATGATAATTAGAGTAGAGGTTGGATAATTATAGTAGATGTTCGACTCCTCTCCAATTAGGGGGATCTGGATCTTCTTCAATAATCTTAATATTTATCATATATTTGGATTTCAATGAATAAAATGACGGCACGCATGATTTCTGCTATTGTTTTGAAAACCACTTTTCTATTAAAATCTACTATTGTGAAAACCAATATGACAATAGTGCAAAAGAAAAAAGAATAGTTAAAACAAAAGTTCCAATTTATATAATTTGTGCCTAAGATCTTGCCTTAAAATATATAATTGTTAATTTCTACAAATGATGCCTATGACCGGCCATGTAAATTAGAATGAAAGTTAATGACTCGAATAATTGGACCCTCTCTACTTACCACCAAATTAGAAAGAAACTGAATCCGAAGTGAGGAAAGCGTCCATTTTATGGTGAGTTTTTACTTTTGTTTTAATAAAAATTCGTTGAAAATTATTTATTAGTTTTAAATTAGTTCTTATTTTTGTTTCCTGAGATGGTTTTATATGATTGAGTAACTGGGATTTTTCTAAACTTTTCCAACTTCCCCTAAGTTAACTATTACTTGAAATTCTTTAAATAGGTTTTGATATAGGTTATGGTGTAGTTTTTAAAGTTTATGGAGGGCGAAGGGGGAAACTTATAAATGTTACTAGGGATTAT
>NC_033798.1:66099546-66138393 GCF_001876935.1 Asparagus officinalis | reverse complement strand
CAACTACAACTCAACTCAAGAATCTAAATTTGGCCGTGGTTTCACATATTTTTCACATATAGATCCTCAGTTGTATCTAGATTCACTTAAATACCCTAAAGTTTCTATAAATTGTACTTTTAGTACTGATTCCAAAGTCAATTAGTGCTTAGGAGTAATAGTGCTCGAGTGGTGCATAGTTACAAGAAGTTACATGCTGAAGAAACTGAAGTCTAAAGAGGATATTGACGTACGTCCTTGGGCTACATATTTTGCTTGATTTGTTAGTGATTGTGTAGAGGCTTAACACATTCGTTGGTGGTGTGAAGTAATTTGGGGCTCTCATCAAGTACCCTCAGTCATGCACACATGATAATTCTCCCTCGAGAACTCTCATGCAATGTCAATTTTAGAACACTTTAACTCTTACTATTTACTAAATTTACTATTAAACCTGTCAAAATATTTAAATTCGATTAGGCCTTTTCATATCTATGGTTCATCTGTAGTTATCTTTATGTGTGAACATTGTAATATATATTTATATATGACAAGGATAATAACTTTAATTATCCGTTGTGTTAGATAAGTTCTTATATAATTAAAAATTTTAGAACAAGAAACAAATACAATTCCACATGCAACGCACGTGCACTATACTAGTATCTATAAAGGAGGGATTGATAGTTAAGCTATCTAATTTTTTTAATTTCAAACTTAAGATGTTAATTTTTTAATGAAGAACACTACCACTCAAACTATCGACTTTAAGTGATAAAAAATCTCCATTCTCTTCTTCTTATAACATTATAAAAAGAGTTTCTCTTTGTCTCTTCCTTCATAAGCAATTAACATATTAGTTAATAGATGATATGTAAGTTATAATATATAAAGAAATATAATGAATCATCTAATATTTATATTATAAATCAAAAACAATCTGTGTCGAGCACGGGGATAACACTCCTAAGCATGAAAAATGTTACATTACAAAAAGGCAGCAACGACGTGCCACGTGTCCATGCCACTAAACACTGCTTAAATCCCAACCGTGGCATGATATTACCACACTGATAGGCAGACCCTGCCCCCAGACCGGCGTGGCTAGAAAACCGCTAAAGATCCACCTCTCTGTCGACTCGGGTCTAGCGCAATATGCCCCTCCTTTATGAAGATCAAGCTCGGGAAAGGAAAACACTAGAGGCACACATTGTGCCATACCTTGGGGCACACCTTCCTCTCTCAGCTACAGTGCAGGGAGTCCACTTGAGATTTTTAAATAAATCTCAAATGGGCCCCCTGCACTGTAGCTAAGAGAGGGGTGTGCCCCAAGGTGTGGCACAAGGTGTGCCTCTAGTGCCACCCCTCGGGAAAACATAGGCCTCCTCCTACTCGCTTGCCCTAGGAAAACATAGCTTGCATATTACCCGTAACTAAGAAGTGGGTAATATAGAACGAGGCATTCTATCTTATACTGTTCTCTTCTCAGTCGCGTAGGATACCATGTTCTGCATACACTTTTTCTAAGGGTCTGTTTGGTTCGCTTACTTGAGTCGCGAAAACCCCTTTCCTCCTCCTGACAACAGCGTTACCTTGACAAAACCCATTCTAGGGTTTTCTTTTCCCTGCTTTGGTTCGCTTCTTCCCCTCGTTCGTCTAGCCGCGGAAATCCCTTCCACCTTAGCTCTTTGCTTTTCCCCCATTACATTCGAAACGAGAGGAAATCACCGAAAATCTGACAAAATTGTCAGATCTGTGGTTTATTTGGGGAAAACTCATTGAGGGCTAGGGTTATTGTTTGTGGAAAATTAGCAGTAAAAGAAACGAAGGAAAATTTATTTGTATTCCTTTAATCCAAGTTACAATTGGATTTGCTGATTACAAAAGAGAGGAGAATGATCTGGATTCTCCCCTTTGTTTAATTCTGGGTTCTTCACGGTGGCGATGAGATGCCTCCCTCGAATGCTCACGTCGAGTTTGCTTCTCGTTGACGATCTGCCGTCTTGTTTCACTGGAACATGATATTCTCCTCACGATTTGACGTTGTGGAGAACTTGCGTGGCAAGTTTTAGAACTCTTGATGAGTTGATTGATCTTAACCGTAATTGGTTAGACAAGCCAAAGATTTCTTCTTTGCTTCCAAGGAGAAGGATCCAAAAGCCAGCCTCGAGGATCTCTTCTGTTGCTGCCAAGAAGTTCCAACAGACCGAACCCCCGAACTGAATTAATTTTCAGTTATTTATAGGGGATTAAGGGGTGTAACCGCCCCCTTAATTCGCTCCTAAGTGAGGCTAATAGGATGTAACCGCCCCCTTAAATCACTCCTGAGTGGAGTTGTGATCCCCTCGGATCGTGGAAAACGGTTTTGAAACTGTTCAACTCGTGTTTGAACGAGTCAAACGCAAAATCCGTATTCTGGTGTGAATTCTGCGTTCAAACGCAGTGTCTGGAAGCTTGAACCCAGTGTCTGAAAGCTTGGACGCAGCGGCTGGAAGCTGTGTTTGGCGGCTTGGAAGCTGCGTTTGTCAGCGGATGGAAGCTGCGTTTGGCAGCGTATGGAAGCTACGTTGGCAGCTTGTTAGAAGCTGTGTTGGCAGGATCTAAGAGTTACGTTTGGCAGCGGATAGAAGCTGCGTTGGCAGCTTTGGAGGCTGCGCTTGAGCTGCGTTCGTGGCTATGAACATGGTGCGTCTTGATGCTGGTTCGCGGGGAGGACTTCCACGTCTTGGTTTGAAGAGACCGTCGATTTGTAGTCTCTTTCTGTCATAGCGTTGCAAAGATCGTCGTCTTGTAATCTTTGCTTTAGCTCTTTGATATGTAAGAGTCGTCAGATTGTAACTCTCGATGTTGATTGTGAAAGCTGTTGATTAGAGCTTTCATCAGTTGTTGCGAAGGTCGTCAGATTGTAACCTTCATCAGTCTGCGCGAAAGTCTTCAAATTATAACCTTCTGGAAGTCGTCAGAGTGTAACTTCCATCATCGATGTTTTAATGGGGATCAGCTATCTATTGTGATTTTTTGACAGCCTACAGAACCCCCTCCAAAGTTTTCGAAAGTTCGTGGTTGACTGGGACGAATTTTCAGAAAACTTTGGATCTCAACTCTGATCTTGGAGTTGTTGATTCCTTGTGGTAAAGGATTTGTTCTCTGCACTTTCTTCGAAGGCATCTTGGTTGAAGGGATTTTTCATGTAGGACCTTTGTGAAGGCATGCGCCATAATCCTGCTTCTGGAATGTGGGGGTGGACCCTGTATTTTGAACTTGAGATGCGGGTCTCACCCTTGCATGTTGAATTTGGAACACGGGTGTGACCTCGGCGTTCGGTTTTTGTATCGCGGGTCTGACCTTAACGTTTTGACTTAAGACATAGAAGTGGCTTTCGTGCTTTTTTGATTAAGTCTTTGAGACTTGTCTTTGGCTCATTTGTTTTAAGTCTCGGCTCACATCCATTAAGCTGATGGGCCTGCAAACGTGCATAGGATTTTTGGCAAACCCTCAGCCATCAACGGATTTGATAAGCCTTTACCGACTACCGTTTGAGTCGGGCTGGCATGTGGATTGTTTAAGTCCGTTCCACATGTAATATTGTGCTAAGAGAATGAACCCTCCTAGACTTAATGCTATGATTTTGAATACATAGACTTTGTCATTTTTACGGGAAAAGACTAACCGGCAACTCGTGTTAGGCGTTGGCTTATCTCTAATTAGGGATCGAGATAAAGTCCCCCATGCGTGTAAGACATGGATTTTTTGGTGCTACGATATTGAATACATAGACTTTGCCACTGTTTCTTCCTGTGTTATATTTTCACTTGAAACACTGAAAGAAAATTTAACTTGGCATGAATTTTCACTTAGAGTGAAATTCAGAAATTTTCTTTATTATCACTAGGATAATTCCAGAAAATATTTAATCCACTGGGGATTTTATAATGAAAACTTGCTATTCTTGTTGAAAAAGGATTAACAAGTTTATTGGGGGGGGGTTTGACTATTAGAGGTGTGATGTTAACCTAACAGTATTTTTATGGACCTATCGCTCCGTTGACGAGAGTCGAAAAGTGGAAAGTGTTACGATCGGAGCAACTTTGAGGACCTATCGCTCTGTTGACAAGAGTCGATAAGTTGATTTTGTCAGAGGTGTTTGATATTAACGTGACAAGAGAATATTGCGATCGGAGCAACTTTATGGACTTATCATCCTATTGAAAAGGATTAATAAGTGGATTGTCAGAGGTTTGGGGTTAACATGACAGGAATTTGTTGCGATCGGAGCAACTTTGAGGACTTATCATCCTATTGAAGAGGATTGATAAGTGAATTTGTCAGAGGTGTGTTAACGTGACAAGATTTGTGTTGCGATTGGAGCAACTTTGTGGACTTATCATCCTATTGAAGAGGATTGATAAGTGAATTGTTAGAGGTTTAGTGTTAACGTGACAGGATTTGTGTTGCGATTGGAGCAACTTTGTGGACTTATCATCCTATTGAAGAGGATTGATAAGTAGTTTGTCAGAGGTTTAGTGTTAACGTGACAGGATTTGTGTACTTGTGATTTGAACAAGATTTTGGGGACTAGCGTCTCGCTGGGGAGAATTGCTAAGTGAGTTTATCATCAGAAGCGATGAATTTTGATACTAAGATTTTGAAGACTTAGTGTCTTGCTGGGGAAGATTGCGATTTGAGCAATTTTGAGGACCTATCATCCTATTGAAGAGGATTGATAAGTTGATTGTCAGAGGTGTATTGTTAACGTGACAAATTAAGAGTGATGCAAACTGAATTCATACTCCGTGAGGGTGATAATCATCAGAAGTATAATGTTAACTCGATGATGTGAAAGATTCATTACTCTTAATCCAGTAGATTCTAAGTAACCAACCCCCAGTCTTGATTAAGACTTAGCAGGGGAAGAAGAATAGGGGTAGACATGACATACCGTCTTGTGGTCCACTATCCATCAAGTCGGAATAGAGGCACATCACCTGGTAGGCCATTATCTGATGAGTTTGACTATCAGAGGTAACTGTTAACGTGATAGTTTTTTGGACTTGCCATCCTATTAAAGAAGATTGACAAGTTGATGGACTATCAGAGGTAACCGTTAACATGATAGTTTTGTGGACCTGCCATCCTACTTGAAGAGGATTGGTGGGAGAATTTGGAGGGAATGGACTATCAGAGGTGATCATTAACGTGATAGTTTTGGTGGACCCGCCATCCTACTTAAAGAGGATTGGTGGGGGAATTTAGAGGAAATGGACTATCAGAGGTAACTATTAACGTGATAGTTTTGATGGACCCATCATCCTATTGAAGATGATTGGTGGGGGAATTTGGAGGAAATAGACTATCAGAGGTAACGGTTAACGTGATAGTTTTGATGGACCCATCATCCTATTGAAGAGGATTGATAGGGGAATTTGGAGGGAATGGACTATCAGAGGTGATCATTAACGTGATAGTTTTGATGGACCTGCCATCCTATTTAAGAAGATTGGTAAGTTGATGGACTATCAGAGGTAACTGTTAACGTGATAGTTTTTGTGTACCCACCATCCTATTTAAGAAGATTGGCAAGTTGATGGACTATCAGAGGTAACTGTTAACTTGATAGTTTTGGTGGACCCGCCATCCTATTGAAGAGGATTGATGGGGGAATTTGGAGAAAATAGACTATCAGAGATAACTATTAACGTGATAGTTTTGATGGACCTGCCATCCTACTTAAAGAGGATTGGTGGGGGAATCTGGAGGAAATGGACTATCATAGGTAACGGTTAACGTGATAGTTTTGGTGGACCCGCCATCCTACTTGAAGAGGATTGGTGGGGGAATTTGGAGGGAATGGACTATCAGAGGTAACGGTTAACGTGATAGTTTTGGTGGATTTCATGGTTGACAGAGGTGTTCTATTGAACATGACAACTCAAAAAATTTATTATTCATAATCCAATGAACTACAAATAAACCAACCCCCAGTCTTGAACAAGTGTAGGGGAAAAAGGGTAGACGTGACACATCACCTAGTGGGCCACTATCTAACGAGTTTGACTATCAGAGGTAATCATTAACGTGATAGTTATTGGACCTGCCATCTTACTGAAGAGGATTGACTTCAGTGGTCGTGGTATCTTCCTCTTCTGACTGAGAAGATTGGGCTTGGTCCGATTGCTCAGGTTGATCTTGCCTACTTTGCTCTTCAGCTTTGATTCTGACAATAATCTTTTAAGCTTGTTCGCCTTGAGAGATTAGTTGTCTCCAAGAACGGCATTCTGTAACTCCTATTCGGGCTAGGAGGGCAGTCTGCAAGTTGTGTCGACAGGTCTCTACTAAGGTAGATTGTGTCATACCTGACGAACACCGGAGAGCCATGGTTCGGAACCTCTTGACAAAGGCTTTGACGGACTCCCTATTCTTCTGCTTAGTGGCGAGAAGGGTATGGATGGAGACTTCTGTATCATCTTCAAAGAATCTTGATAGGAAGAGTCTCTCTAGATCCGTCCACTTTTGGATACATCCCGCAGGCAGTTTTCTGAACCATTCAAAGGCAACTCCCTTGAGGGTGCCAATGAACAATCGAGCCAGAATGGCATCGTTTGATATCACAGTCCCAGCCTGTGACTTGAAATGATAGATATGTTGGTTCGGTGATCCCGTGCCGTCAAAAGTTCGTAGCGTCGGGACTTCGAATTTTAGAGGATAAGGGGCTGCATCCCATTCGGCAGGATAGGGTCTGACAACTCCCTCGTCTTGAAGCTCGCTTCTATTGGCAATGACATTGAGGCGGGCTTCCAATTCTTCCATTTTGGCAGACTGGATATTCTGTTCGTTCTCCGTCTCTCTTCCTTCATCAGAGGAAGATTCTAGGTTGTGGACTTCTTGGTCAGAAGCCGTGTTATCAATCACTTTTCCCTTCCCTTTGCTTGTGTGAGGTCGGGATGAAGACGTTTTTCCTCTCCGGGAGGATTCTTGCCTAGTTGGCGAATCTGTCTTATGAGATTTGGCCTTGTCTGCGATGAGTTGATTCAACAGGACCAGGAGTTCATTGAGGGTCTTCTGCTGTGATTTGAGCATGACGTCTTACTCAGCAACCCTCTTTGAAAGATCTTCAGAATGTGCTGTGATTTGAGCATGACGTCTTACTCAGCAACCCTCTTTGAAAGATCTTCAGAATGTTCTGCCATGTGGGTGAAGCTCTCATGCCCAATGAAAGAGCTTGATAATTGAGACTCCGCAATGGCTGAGTGTTTATCATCGGAATTAGTTCCTGTGGCTAACCTCCGATAGTTGATAGGGGGAATGGCTCCTGCTCGCGTCCGAGTACGTTGGTAGATTCCTTCAAACTTGTTAACGATTTCTCTGACGGTCGGTGAACGACTTGTCTCAGAGTCATCGGAACTAGGACCTAAGACTTTTCCTCTGCCGATCACATTGATAGTGACCCCAAGATATTCGGTCTTTGGAGACTTCTTCCTATGAGAACGTCGTCGTTGGATGGGCAAAGCAACGTTCATAAATTGGTCGAACACCAACAGTTTGGCCGCATATGAGCAGCATTGACATCCCGAGAGGACCGTAGGAATCAGTCGTTCACATTGGAATGAACGAATGACTTGTTGCATCGGTCTTTCTCTCGATATGAACTTTCTCAAATATATTGTGAAGATTCGAGGAGAATTGCTCACTGATCGTGAGGTTTGAATTGGAACCCCTAGTCCATGATTGGATAGGACTGGCTCTTGGTGAACATGGATCTGGTTGAGATGCCTTGAATCCAAAGACTTCTTATATCCGCCCCTCGATCTAATCGCGCTACGCAGAGTATTCGGGGGTCTCGCTGCCCGAACGCATGCCTGAGCTCCAGGTTTTGCTGGTGAAACGCACCCCTGAGGGCTGCGTTTAGCTTGGCTTATGCAGAGCTCGTGTTGAGGCTCACAAACGCGGAGCTCGCGTTGATTGGAAGATCGGCTGTTTTGGAGTTGTGCCGAAGCTAAGTCTTCTCCTTCAGAGAGGAGACTGTATGAACAGTGCAACCCCCAAAGGAGACAGTCCTTCGGCGAGTCGGCCACATCTGGAGTTTTAGTCTCCTTGAAAACTTTGCTGATCTTGCGCATAGCCTTGGGGCTAAGGGATCTGGATGAGAGGGCCTCCTCAAACTTGGCTTGATCAAACTCAACAATAAGAGTTTCGACGGTTGTTCCAATAAGATGAACGTCGGATTGCGCCACCACTTCTTCATCAGAGAAGCTTCTTCCCAGTGGAGTCGCCATCTTTTGTTTGTGGAAATTAACAGTAAAAGAAACGTAGGAAAATTGATTTGTATTCCTTTAATCTCGGTTACAATTGGATTTCCTGATTACAAAAGAGAGGAGAATGAATTTGATTCTCCCTTTGTTTAATTCTGGGTTCTTCACGGTGGCGATGGAGTGCCTCCCTCGAATGCTCGCGTCGAGTTTGCTCTCCGTTGACAATCCGCACGTCTTGATTCACTGGAACAGTATCTCTTCCTCACGATTTGACGTTGTGGAGAACTCTGAACGAGTTTGAAACTATATGAAAGAGTTGATTTAACCGAAATCGGTCTATAAGCCAAGGATGAAGAAAGCTTCTCTTGCCGAATGTTGCTGAGGGATGACCTCAATCTCCTCAAAAGCCTGCCCAAGGATCTTTTCTGTTGCTGCCAAGAAATTCCAACCGACCGAACCCCTGAACTGAATTGATTTTTAGTTATTTATAGGGGATTAAGGGGTGTAACCACCTCCTTAATTCGCTCCTAAGTGGGGCTAATGGGATGTAACGCCCCCTTAAATCACTCCTGAGTGTAGTTGTGATCCCCTCAGATCGTGGGAAACGGTTTTGAAACCGTTCAGCTCGTGTTTGAACGAGTCAAACGCAAAATCCGTGTTCTGATGTGAATTCTGCGTTCAAACGCAGTGTTTGGAAGTTCAGACGTAGCAATTTGGAAGCTGCGTTAGCATCTTGTTGAAAGCTGCGTTTGGCAGCGATTGGAAGCTGCGTTGGGCAGCGGTTGGAAGCTGCGTTGGCAGCAGATGGAACCTGCGTTGACAGCTGTTAAAAGCTGCGTTGGCAGCAGTTAGATGCTACGTTTGCGGCCGAACATGAGCTGCGTTTGCAGCGATTTGGAAGCTGCATTGGCAGGGGTGGAAGCTGCGTCTGAGCTGCGTTTGCAGCGATTTGGAAGCTGCGTTGGTAGCATTGGAAGCTGCGTCTGAGCTGCGTTTGCAGCGATTTGGAAGCAGCGTTGGCAGCGTTGGAAGCTGCGTCTGAGCTGCGTTTGTAGCGATTTGGAAGCTGCGTTGGCAGCGTTGGAAGCTGCATCTGAGCTGCGTTCGTGGCTATGAATGCGGTGCGTCTTGATGCTGGTACGCGGGGAGGACTTCCACGTCTTGGTTTGAAGAGACCGTCGATTTGTAGTCTCTTTCTATCAGAACGTTACAAAGATCGTTGTTTTGTAATCTTTTCTTTAGCTCTTTAATATGTGAGAGTCGTCAGATTATAACTCCCGATGTTGATTGTGGAGGCTGTTGATTAGAGCTTTCATCAGTTGTTACAAAGGTCGTCAGATTGTAACCTTCACCAGTCTACGTGAAAGTCTTCAAATTGTAATTTTCCGGAAGTCGTCAGAGTGTAACTTCCATCATCGGTGTTTTGATGAGGATCAGCTATCTATTGTGATTTTTAGACAGCCTACAGTTATCACCGCTTTCCCTCGTTTTTTTCACTCTTCGCACCACGATTCCTCTTCGATGCCTGTGGGAGTTCTATACTGTTGATTTCATACTTTATTTTCATATTTATTAAGCCTCAGTTCCTCAAAATCTTTTTTTACTGGATCTTGCTAAAAAGGCAATGCCTGTATTGGGAAAATTGGGTATTTTTGCTGAATTTTTTGCTGGATCTTGCTATAGCTAAAGTATGATTTCTGCTCATGTTAGAAATGTTGTGATGAAAATTTCATATGTTTTAGAAATATTGTGATAAAATTAGTTGAAATTATCTGAAAATTTATCTAAAAATTATCTGAAATTAGTTGAAATTATCTAAAAATTTCATATGTTTTAGAATATTGCTGGATCTTGCTGGATGTTGCATTTTCTATAATTAGTTGAAATTATCTGCAATTATCTGAAAATTATTATCTAAAATTTAGACGGTAATAAATGAAAATTTTCGTGATATTTGATTAAAAATATTTGAAATTATCTAAAATTATCTGAAATGTTCATTTTAGAAAATATTGTGATGAAATTTTGCATGTTCTTATTTTCTTGTATGTCCCAAGTGAAACTTTCATTTAATTTAAGAACGATTCTATTTAGCTAGGTTTTTTTGACATTACTGATGCAGTGGTAAAGTTGTATGCTTAAGAGGAAAAAAACATTCATGGGGTAACAAAATTTGTATTCACATGTTTACTGCCACCATTTGATTTTAAGTGTATGATCATAAGTTTATATGCCTGAACTTATCCCTGAACTTTTACCTCTTAAAATTTTCTTCTAAACTGTCCAATGATAGATAAGACTCATGTTGGTGCAATGCTTCCGATTAATCTTGTTGCACGATTTCGAGGCCGCAAAGGTGTTACACAGAATGTGCTTGCAGCTTGCACCCCAAACAAACTATTCACATGTTTTAGCAGGTTGGGAGGCGTCTGCAAATGATTATAGGATTCTCCGGAATGCATTATTTAGACCACAACTCTTAGGAATGTTATTTTTTTTGTTTGTGGAACATTATGATGATGGAACATATTATTGTAATATGTAGTAAGTATTTATTTGCTTCCATATTATAATATTTACCTTTCATGATGTGAATATTATAGAATACTAACTTTTACATTAAACTTGTGGCTGCAGGAACTTTATAAGTCACCATACGAATATGACAACTGATAAAATTTTATGAGATGCAAGCAACCTACAATGTGCACACATTGTATTGGATGGCTATTGTTAAAATTTGGTGACTTTTTACTTTTAGGCTATGATAATTTTCAAAATTTCTGAGATTAGTAACCTACAATCTATTGATATTACACTGGATGATTAACAATGATGATATTGACCAAGTTTTGAGCCCTAAGTCATAATTTGCATATACTCGTGCTTGAATTATACATTTCCTTTATATGTTTATATAAAGCTTTTAATGGAAAAACATGGATAACGTTCTAATCAACATGGATAATTTGCATATACTTTCCTTTATTTCCTTTCATTGTTTCCTTTTATGTGATTCTTTGTATTATTGTGGCGTATTGATGTATTATGTGCACAACAATGTTGCATGAGGCGAATGTTCGGTTCATTGCAAAAAGCACTTTACTTCAGTTACCATAGTGGGTATTTGCTACTATGTGTATTACTTGCTATTTTTTACTTGTGGAGGTCTGGTTGTGAATAATTTGCTACTATGTGGGTATTTGCTACCATAGTCAGTAGCCTGCAGTTGGTTACTTGCTGTTTGTTGTGTTTCCTTCAGCTGGTTATCATAAAATTTGTTTTCCTTTAGCTAGTTTTGATGTGCATAACTGATTCAGTTAACTGATCTAGTTTTCCTTCAGCCAGTTTTGATTTATTACATGTTCATTTGTTGTTCGGCAGCATTTGTTGGTGTTTATTAGAAGTTTATTTGTAGTAAGTTTTGTTGGGTTCAAGTGCTTTTGTTAGGTTTTGATCATTGTTTTGGGGGATTTTTTTAAAGATGCACTTGTGAAATCCCTCTGAACTTTGATCTCTTACATCGCCATTAAAGTGAACATTATCCACATCCAAGTAAAGTGATGAATAAAATTTTGGTTGATAACTCACTAGACTTTGACATTTGTGACTTTTTAACTTTTATGTTTGACGAATGAAGTAGATCCTAATTCTTTAGAAATATTTACATTATCCACATCCAAGGTATTGCCCATGGTTTTTGAAGCGCTCATGGTTTTGAAACCTAACTGGTTGTGTTTCTGATAGTTGACTCAACTACTTAGTCTCCATTACGTACATGTTTGGTATTTCCAAGTTTGATGCTATTTGCCATGTCATAAACATATTTATGACTAATCGGGTTGTTTATATGTTTTTTTATAGGTTTCATAAGAATTTTTCGCTAATTCAGGTACGTATTTCATAAAATTATGAATAATCAGGTTATTACCGGTCTTGTTTATTTTTTCTCGGAAAACAGGTTTCGTGTGATTTTTTTCATGTTAAACATGTATATTTCATGTCAAATCAGGTACGTAGTTCATAGTAATTTAATCATGTTATTCTAGGTTTCGTATGATTTTTATGGCAAACAAATATTTATAATGAATTCAGTTATTTACTATTTGTTCATGTTACATTCGCACTTTTATTTTGTTAAGATTACCTCCCATAATGATCACAAATAAATTTGTCTTTAGTGGGGGTAATCTTACCATGGTGACCGTATACACTTTTTATACACACTTCAATACCAACCAAACACAAGAAAAATAAGAAATATCAAATCAATAAAATTTATTCCTTCTTTTTTCATACAAACCAAACATAAGAAAAGTCCATACATTGGTTTCCCATCATATTTTATGTGCGAACCAAACCCGAACAATCTATTTCTTGAAAAAGTTTAAAAACCCCAAAACTTAGGTTTCTATACATGGTATTATATTTCCTAATATATAAGAAATGAACCAAACGACCCCTAAATTGAAAGGTTGTATCAATCGCAAGTGAAGACTCATTCCTCAAACAAGAGAGCATCACCTGTCTTGCTTTTGCAAATCATACGGGGGTAAGATTCCAATTCTGCCCCCTATTTTATGCAGCGAACAGCTCAGAACCGGTTGCCCGATGCAATTGGTTCTGACAAAAAGTGTGCTCGATGGACACATGTACCCCTTCCCTCCAGTCAGACTACATATTCAACAATATAACAAAAGCCCCTTTTCATAGAGAGAGTTGGGGGAAACGAAAAAAATTGACAAACCATAAACTCTAGGGGGGTTATTGGTTGGGATATTTTGGGGGATAATAGGATAATTTTGGGGATTCTATTTCATAGTGTAATTCATGGGACAATGGAACAAGGATAATACTTTTTTGTGTTATTGGTTTTTTGAAACACTAGTGAGACAATTACACCACTTGGGATAAAATTACCCCACTCATATACAAAAATTTTGTCCCAATAGTAAAAATTTACCCCATCCTCCATATTGGAACAATGTTTTTTTTGGTCAATGAAAAACTTTTTATTCATTAGCCAAAATATGGAAATTATGTACATCACTATCTCAATTATGAAAAAACCATCTTCCTAAACAAAATTTACAAAGATACTAGCCAATCTTTTTGCTCATCACTGATGTGACTGTTTAGGCATGAAGTGAAGATATCAGTTTTGATGATCTTAACCAACTGATCAGCATTTCTCCCCACCTGCTGGTGATATCTTCTGTTCCTTTCTTCCCAAATTCTGTACACAACAGCCGCAAGCACCAATCTCCTAACTTTTTTCTTGAAACCCTTCCCTCTTTGTCTAGTGATATACCAATTCATAAGTAAGTTCCAATAGCATGTTTGCCAATCAATTTCAAGCCAGCTACTGATGCTCAGCCAGACATCCCTGGAATAATAGCATTCGAAAAATAAATGGTCTCTGCTCTCAGAACCTGCACACAGGTAACACTGATTTGTATTAATTATCCCTCTTCTTAATAATATGTCCTGTGTTTGTAGCCTGTTCAGCACTGCAAGCCACAGTATAAACGAGTGCCTAGGTTGATTCAAAGTGTCCTGTGTTTGTAGCCTGTTCAGCACTGCAAGCCACAGTATAAACGAGTGCCTAGGTTGATTCAAAGCTCCCCACACTGTGTTATACCAGGTAACTTTTTGATTAGCAGGGGAGAATGCAGAATATATTGCTGACAGTTTGATTTTTGAGTTTTTGTAGCAATCTCCAAGCAATTTCTTCAGGTTATCAATGCCTCCAACTTCATTCAAAGCTTTGTCTCTACATTTAAGTAGCTGCTTCCACATCCAAGAATCTCCTCTTTTTGCTTCAACATTCCATACATCTCTATGTTTTAAATAATTCCCATGGATCCATCTTACCCATAACATTTCCTTATTGACATGGATATACCAAATACTCCTCATAGCAGTAGCTAGATTCCAAATAGCTGCAGAATACACTCCCAAGCCACCATGACTTTTCCCATAGCATATTTTTTCCCATGAGACCAAAGGAGTTTTTGAAAAATTTCCTGATTTCCCCCACAGGAATTGCCTGCAAACTTCATCAATCTTCTTTACTACCTTAACTGGCAGTACAAAATTAGATGTCCAGAAGTTTTGAATACCCAAAATCACACTTTTGATAACCTGAATCCTCCCTGCATACGATAAGTTGCTGTGCCTTGACCACTTCTGGAATTGATTTGAAATACTCTCTAGCAAAGGGTTGCAATCCACATGTGTAAGCCTCTTGCTAATGAGAGGGACTCCTAAGTACCTGAATGGAATGGCACCTTCTGAAAACCCCAGGAAGTCTTTTATCTCTGTTTTAACAGCATCATCCACCCCACCAAAATAGATTGAACATTTATCCAAGTTTGCTTCAAGACCAGATGTATCACTGAAGTCCTTAACACATTGATATAGCTTTTGAATGGAATAAAGATCTCCTTTGGCAAATAGCAATAAGTCATCCGCAAAGATGAGATGAGAAATTTTGAGTTTTCCACACATCGGGTGATACTTGAACAACCTGTCTTCTTTTAATAGCTCTAGTCTCCTTGATAAGAATTCCATCCCAAGAATGAATAGATAAGGTGATAGGGGATCACCTTGTCTTAAACCCCTCTTTCCTTCAAAATAGCCATTAAGGGATCCATTAAGTGAAATAGAGAATTTAGGAGAAGTGATGCATGCTATGATCCAGTTGATCATCACCTTAGGAAATTTCAGCCCTTCAAGCATCTTTTTAATAAAGTCCCAGCTAATTGTATCAAATGCTTTCTTGATATCAATATTCAGCATGATTCTAGGAGAAATGTTCTTTCTACTATAGCTTTTAGCCAGCTCATGAGCCAAGGAGATATTACTAGTAATCTGTCTTCCTTTGACAAATGCACACTGTGCTTCATTCACAATACTCCCCATGATTGGTTTGATCCTGTTTGCTAGAATTTTTGAAATGATCTTGTAAATGCAGTTGCAGCAGGATATGGGCCTGAAATCAGCTGGGGTGACTGGACAGTGTTTCTTTGGCACAAGAGTAATGGCAGTTGAATTAACCTCTCCCAGTAGTTTTCCATTCTTGAAGAACTCTTCAATTGCAAGTGTTATCTCCTCCCCAATCACAGGCCAAGCAGATTTATAAAATGCAAATGCATAACCATCTGGTCCAGGTGCCTTGTTTTCATCCATCGAAAAGACAATATTCCTAATCTCTTGTTTTGAAACAGGTCTTGAGAGAGTGTTAGCTTGTTCTTCATTTAAACAGGGACCAGCTTGGATAATATGAAGATCAGGTGCTTCTTGAGAGAGTGTTAGCTTGTTCTTCATTTAAACAGGGACCAGCTTGGATAATATGAAGATCAGGTGCTGTAGTAACTGGAGCAGTCCCTAAAAGGATTTAAACAGGGACCAGCTTGGATAATATGAAGATCAGGTGCTGTAGTAACTGGAGCAGTCCCTAAAAGGCTCTTGAAAAAATCTACTATTTCATTTGCAATCTCCTTTTGATCAGTAATTCTTTGTCCTAGGTTGTTATGCAGTACCAACACCCTATTATGATGCATGTTTGCTTTGATTCTGGAGTGGAAAAAATTTGTGCACCTATCTCCTTGCATGCTCCAGGTAATCCTAGCTTTCTGCTGCAAAAAGGAAAGCTCACAATCTAGGAGTCTATTGTAACTTGTAATGCACTCTTTTTCCTTCAAAATATAATCTGAGTTGAGGGGGACTAATTGCAAATTTCTTTGAGCCTCATCAAGAGCAATTTTGGCTCTAAGAACTTGCTCACTGATATTATAGAAATGTTTCTTGTTTAATTCCTTAAGAGCACCTCTCATCATTTTAAGTTTCTTGCATACTGAGAACATTCTGTAACCCTCCACTTTTGTTTGCCAGATAGCCGAGACTGTTGGAATGTAGTTATCATGCTTAGACCACATTTTAAAAAAACCTGAAAGGTTTTTTTCCAATTGAACATTCCTGGAACAGAGATACCATAGCAGGAGAATGGTCAGAAAAATAAGGAAGCAAGTATTCAACCTGACTAGCATTGTAGATGTCAAGCCATGCATCATTCACCAGAGCCCTATCCATCCTGCTCCAAACTCTAGTATCCAGATCTTGTTTGTTGTTCCATGTGTAAAAACATCCAGGTGTTTTCAGATGATTTAGATGGCAGTCTTCAATAAAATCTCTGAAATCCTTGGTTTCAGCCTCAGTAACAGCTGCACCTCCAAGCTTTTCTTCACCCTTTATTACAGTATTGAAGTCACCACACAAGATCCATGGTTCATCCCCCATTGATTGCTGAATAGACTTCAATTCCTTCCATAACTCCTTCCTAGCTTCCATTTGATTAAAGCCATAGATAGAAGTAATCATACAATCTGTTTTCCCATCAACTGATACAATATAATGACATGTTGTTCCACTTTGAAGGCAATTAGGATAATTTTAAAATATTTTTATATTACTTAACTAATACATGCAATTATATTATAAATATATGACATGATATATAAAATATAACATATATTAATATTTTAATGATATAATTTAATAACATATATTAATAATATTATATAATAGTAATTATAGTATAACGTATTTATTATAATATTATATAATATTTTAATAACATATATTAATAATATTATGTAATATATTATTATATAATATTAATTAGTAATTATAGTATAACGTATTTCAGTTAGTAATATTATATAATTTTAGTAACATATATTAATATTTTAATAACATAATTTTAATAACGTATATTAATAATATTATATAATAACATGTATTAATATTTATAACATATATTAATAGTTTATCTAATATATTTATATATATATCAATATAATTAATTTAAAATATATTATAGTTATTATATACATGACATGCTATTATTAATATAATATAATAATTACTATATTAGTAAACATTATGATATAATATAAATAATACTATAGTTTGAAATAATATAATATATTAACTATAACATGATACCTTTAAATATATTATTGTAAATCATGTAATATATATATAATATTATATTATTGTAATTATCATGTATATATATATATATATATAGTATATATATTATATTATATATATATATATATATATATATATATATAATATATATATATATATATTATATATATATATATAATATATATATATATATTATATATATATATATATATATATATATATATATATATATATATATATATATATATATATATTATATATATATATATATATATATATATACTCATATATATATATATATATATTTTTAATTTTCATATAAATTTATAAATATTTACATTGAATATAAGGTAAAAATATATAATATTTTATATACAGTACCATATATCCTATGATACTATATTATAATATATTAAATTAAATAATATATTATTAAAGTATTATATTATATATATTATTCATATATTATATCAATTATTATATAATGTAGCATACTAATATAATAGTAATTAGTAATTATTGTATAACATATTATACTTTTGTATAAATAAAATTATATAATATTATTCATATATTATATCAATTATTATATAATGTAGCATACTAATATAATAGTAATTAGTAATTATTGTATAACATATTATATTTTTGTATAAATAAAATAATGTAGTATATTAACTATTATATTATTAAAATATTATATTAAATATATTGATATTATATTATATTAATTATTATATATAATATAGCATGCTAATATAATATAATATAATACAATATAATAATTAATAATAGTAATTTGTAAGTATAGTATAATATATTATATTTTAATATAAAGTAAAATAATATTTATATTAAAATAATATACTAAATAATATACTAAACCAATTGGATAAGTTAATTTAGAAGTAATTAATAGATAAAATTATATTTTAATAAGGTGCGACATCATCAATTATCCCATATGAATTGTCAAATCAAAGGCTCAAATTATCCCATTATCCCACTTTACCCCGCTCAAAATATCCCAAAGGGATAAAATTGTTCCATTGGAATAATTTTTCCACTTGCCCCAATTTGTCCCAACCAGTAACCCCTCCTAAACCTTCTTTTATTTTTTCATACACACTGTAATTGTCATTCTTCGACAAACCGGATTGGACTTGAGTGTCAGAGGGATCTGTTTTTTATGCCTTCTGACTAGTTCTTCTAATGCATAGGTAAGAGAGCAGGGGGCTGTTTGGTTGAAGTATTTTGAGAGGGAAAAGAGTCGAAAACTGCAAGGAAGTGTCAGAGCATCCTGGGTTTTTCCCATGCTGTTCCCATTTCCTAGTCACTGACATTTGCAGCTTTCCCCCCTATTCGCTAAATTTTGGTGCGATTTGGACCGAAAGCTGACAAGATGTCAGAAAATACCCAACGCCTCCTCAACATCCAAACAGCCCCTAAGTAGTGGTGAAGCTAGGATTTTCTTTCAAGGGGGCCAAAATACAATTATCTTGCTACATCCCTCACAAAGTGATAAAATATGCTAATATATATAGTAAATTTTCATACATATGTAAGTAGGTGAAAAATAACATGGGTTAGAAATTTTGAAAAAAAAAATATTTTCATGAATACTCGAATCATTTCTACATAATCACCCATCATGAATTAACACACTCCAATCTTCTAAAATTTTCTTTAAATATACTAATTGTAATCAGTTTTCTCCAATCATAAACTACAAATCTTAATATTTTTGAAGACATGATATATTGACAATACTCTATAGATTATAGAAGTTCATATATTATTTCTTAATGTAAAGCTTAATGAAATTGGAAGAGCATCATTTCATAGTTCCACCATAAAATGTAAAAACACATGAAAATAGAACCTCATTTCACTATTCTACTATTAAATGAAAAAAAACGTTACATAAAAATATTAAATCGAAACCCATTATAGATTGCTACAACTCCTAGTAAAGACAAACATGGAACTAGAATAACTTAAAAATAACAATCATGAGAATGCCAATATTTTAAAGGAAAGGCAAACCCCACAACACTCGAGAAATGATTTCACTAGCTAGACATTTCCTATTTAAATTCATACCCTAAAAAATAGAGCCTGTGAAAAGGAGGGGAAAAAAGAAGGCTTTTGTGTAAATTGGGGATGAGCAAATATGATATTAACTAATTTGTTAGTTGCACCACTTAGTATTTTCATTCATTAGCATTTTTCATCCATAGACTCCTAACTTAGCCAATTAGTCATTCTCTTCCCCGGGCCCATAACTCTTTTCTTATATAATACACTAGTTTATTTCTTTTACAACAACTTATAGTTAGATTGTTTTCATTAGTACTAGTCCATTAAATCTTTCATATTGTGCCTCAAATCATTGAAACTCACTAAGTTATTTTGAAATCAACCCGTCCAATTATTAAGAGTAGCTGTAGCTATTAATAGAATTAATTTGAAACAACTTAAGAATTGAGGGATCTAATGACAATTTAATGAGTAGAGGAAGTAAGACCTAATGGAAATTTAGTGAGTAGAGAGAGTAATCTCAAAATATGAAAGATTTAGGACTAATATGCAACACCTATATGCTATTTGTAGCCAATAGCCAGGGGGCCATGGCTACCCTCTGCACCTGGCTCCGCTACTGAGAGTAAGGATCAAGCTCATAGTTTTGTTTTCACCCCTCAAGAACTTAATGGCAAGTGACTAGGTGAGCTACACACCACTTGGATAACAACAATATCCAACTGATATACTCAACATCTTATCTGCACTTACCTTTTCCTTTTCAAAATATAAATTTTACAGAATACATTGTATAAGATTTCATTTGTCGAAGAATCTGTGAGAAAAAGATTTAAAATTGAAATTCATTTTTGAAAGTCAAAATAAATTCAACATATCCCTGTGAAACTATTATTCTTGACTCAACCAGCTCTCTACTCTGAAAATACACCAACCTTCTAAAAAAGAAAAAGAAAAAGGATAAAAATAACTAAATAAATCCGTCAGAGCGGATAATAGAAAGCACTACCAAAGGATATAATCCAAAAGACAGAATAATGAAAATATGAATCACTATATAAATAGAATCAAATGAAAGAAAGCTCGATAGAATATATATATTCATTAATGATTGAGAAAATATAAAAAAACTAACTAGAAATACGGAAGGATAAACATGACTGAGCAGATACTAAAGCAAGAATGAACTCCCAATCCATGTCGAGGTATCCGTACTTGATCTACTTCTCAAAAAGAATTTATGGGGTGGGAGGATGAGTATGTTTCGCATAAAACATAAAATTAGTGCTTGGTAGTGATATGGTCAATTCTCATCCATATTAAAGATTTACCACTTAAAAATGATCACCATTTATTTACTCACTTATTGACTGAGTGGATGAGAAGTGACCACCTCACTGTCAGGCTTGTGTAATCAAATTATACAGATATTCCTATTCTATAGAGAACTGATATATAGACGACAAAAATATCACATTACTCATCACATATATGCCATACAAGCTTGTGTAATCAAATTATAGTTCCTAACAGACTTAAGTTAATTATATGTTATTTGATATTAAATAATAATTAGATCAATTTAAGGTGGACGACAAAAATCACAAATCGACAATCCAAAATAGAACTCCAAAAAAACTTACTAATACAACCAAATAATATCTTACACCTTAAAAGTCCAATTTATTATTTATTTTCCTCCAATTAGAACACAAAATTCATATTAACCCATTTTAAGACGATTACAGGCGATGTTGTCTAATGTCAACTTTCTTAAATTTCACGACTAAATATTAAGTAATAAAATCAAAACATAAAAGCATGGAGGTTGTAAATCCCCATACTCATATTCTATACATCATCACTCAGTACTTAGCGAGAAATATAAAAATTCTAAGAGATCGAGAAAATCAGGTTTTAACTATCTGATGTTGTTATCTCTTCTCAATGTATCACATCCACAAACCCATAGGCAATAAGTTTACACCTCTTACGCCGACCACCATCTCAGCTAAAAGCTTACCACATTGATTGAGACATACATGTGATAAGTAAACTCCTAATTCCTGTAGGTCACATGTGTAATCTTAAGGAATACAGTTATTATCATCGATATTTGAAACATATCACAAGAATCATTATATAGCTCATATTATTGCAAAGTAACTCATTTTTATATTGATAACGATTTCGTATTGACTTTGGGCTAAAGATTCTACTTCAAAAATTGTATTTTCAGAAATTTTGGTTCAACTACAAAATTATGGAAGCATAAGTAAAAAATATTGAACAAACCTTTGAACACGCTCAAAAATCACTAACAAAAGTGACTAACAAAAGTGGTCATATAGTTTCAACGGACAAATTTTCAAAACCATCCCATTTTGAAATTTATTTATAAAAAACGACCCCTTTTAGCCTTAATTGCAAAAACCGATCCAGTTGGTTGAAACTGGGTCGGTTTTTGAAATTTTTTTTTTCAAACTTCACGGGAGTTCAACTCCCGTGAAGTTTTGTTATGAGAAAAAACTTCACGGGAGTTGAACTCCCGTGAAGTTTGGAATTTTTTTTTTCAAAAACCGACCCAGTTTCAACAAACTGGGCTGGTTTTTGCAATTAAGGCTAAAATGAGTCGTTTTTTATAAATAAATTTCAAAATGGGATGGTTTTGAAAATTTGTCCTAGTTTCAACATTAAGGGAAGGAAAATGAAAAAGTTTTGGAGTCAAATGACTCATGAAATAAAATAGGTTGTGGACGTTTTCAGGCATTAGAAATATTAAACCAAACGTCTGATTTGTGAACCAAACATCTGATGTCTTGGACCAAGCGTCTAAATTTGAAATAATAGAAAATTAATTTTTGGTGAACATTACTGTTATGGTATTCCCACTCGCTCAAAATATAACTCACCCATAAAGCAACTGGCAAGCTTAGGCAAACACGGCCCCCCTATCCACTTCGCGGACCAAGTCCAAACAGAGATCCCAACTCCGCTGACTCGTTGACCCAATACCACCTGTGTCGACTCTAGGAGCGGGATCAGTCGGCCCTCTCATCAAGGACGACTAGCTTGAAGTCCACTAGACTATCTATTCGACACCTCGCAAAGGCGACTTAAAAGGAGGAACCTATTATTCATCCCGAAGGATAATAACCGCCTCGGCTTCCCACCTCTAACAATATGTCAGCACCACAATTCCCATTGACACGTCCCATCCTGACCCTAGCCCTGACAATCTTCCTGACTCAGTAGTTAGCATGCCTTTGCCACGCTCTCAATCACTTACCAGATAACGTGGGGACATCCTCTCACATGCCAAAGTGACACCCAACCACCAGGTGACATTTGTCAAGTAAAGGCTAACTCAATAGTTCAGCTTGCACACTGCAACAACCAATCACTTTCCAAAAAATGTGGAGAGCTTATCTCCCATGCTGAAGTGACTTCTCTTCCACTCGTCAGCTGACACATGTCAAGCAAAAGGCTGATTCAACGTCCAACACACATCTTGCCACCGCCCTCCTATGCATAGCAAAAGAGGACCAACCTGCCCATCCACCCCTAGATATATATAGGTATGACCCCTCAAGATCTCTAGCAATCTAACCCCTCCGGGGGATGCATTGTATACAAGAACCACATGAGTTCTTTCCTTGACCCTCCCCTTCCCCACTCAAGCTCTTAATCTGACTTGATTGTCGGAGGAACCACGGATGAACCGGTCCCTATCCTCTCACGAGTTCTTCTTTGTCTGTGCAGCATGATCGGATACCCCAATTCAAGAACCAGGTGTAAAGTCAGGAAAGGAGGTAGTCCCCTTCATCAATCTCCTTTGCCTCACACTAAGTGAGGGCCAGAGCAAACCGATCCTCACCTATATCTGATTGACTACGTGATCTTAGTCATCAATAGTTTGGCACCTACCGTGGGGCCTTCACTCTTTTTCGAGAAGGCACACCAAGTTCTACATAAAGGTTCTATCTTGCACACCTTGAAGAAAAAACTCCGAAGTTATGTCATCTAAGTTAAACGGAGTTTGGAGTTGTATCATCCAAGCCAAGGATGTTTGGTCTTGACTACGAAGAGTCGACATAGTCATATATACTCCCCCACATCCACAACAATCATTTTGGGAGAAATTGTTAAGGTAACCATCTAAAAAATGTAAGATCTCCCATTACCTCCAATGCTTTTTCATGAAAACCACCATGGTTCCGAAGAGAGCAACTCCAGCTCCCCGGGGATGAGATTGTGGGAAAAACTCGAAGCTCACCAGCTAGTCAAACTTGTTGGAAGGAACAGCTCCGGCTTCTTGAGTATCTCTCAGAAAAATTCCACTGCAAAAGTAACCTAAGCTTTTCTGGTCGAAGCATGTGACTCGTATAATCCCCACAATGGAGACCTCTCCATCAACAGGATGGTCTAGCTCCCACTACTCTTGACGTTCCTTCAAGAAGACCACTATAGTTTGCTATTTCTAGGGAGTACAATACTGGCTAATGGATTCTCTCTCCAAGAGAATTTCCATCACAAAAGATGCCTAGTATCTTCTGGTCACGCCCCCAATGCTCACAAACTCGACCAGGAGAACGCCATCCAAGACAACTTATGACATCTGGGCAGTTCCTTTGCCAAAGCCGGCACGCCAACTGTCTGCCTTCAAGACCTCGACGAAGATTTAAACTCAGAGGAGCCTTGGCAGATGAGATGGCAAATAGAGTTATGACTCATTATCACTTAGCAACAAGTCGCTTGCTACCATAAAAGCAAACTCCAATTAAAGAGGTTTTATACTGTAAAACCCCGTGAATTTTGGAAAGTAGTATGAATTATATTAATAAAAGAGCTATAACTATGATGAATATTATTTATGGATGAATTATTATGCTAACAATTGATTTGAGCTCAATTAAGAGTATATATGAGAGTATACAAAGGTTAAATATGCACAAAGAAGAAATATGGAAAAACGATTAGTTAAGAGTATATATTCTTTAAACACCGATACCATTCGAATCTAGAAAAACTCAAAAGACAAATGTTGTAGGTATCTTCAATAGATTTCTAAAGCATCTTAAATCACCTCATTCTAAGATCAAACATGAAAGTTACAGCTAAAATATCAAAGACTATTTTTCCAATATGACAGGGTTTCCTGTTTTAGGTTTGGGCTGTTTTGATTCGGGTTTGCAGTTATATATATACATATTTACACATGAAAACACATCTTTTTCATCAGCATTCCAAACCCTAGCAGCCTCTCTTCCTCTCTCTCAAATCCTAACCATAATTTGTGAGATTTGGGAGAGTTTTTGAGGCATTTGTCGAGAGGAATGCGAGATTTTACGACTTTGGTAAAGAGGGATCTTGTACGCACGCGTTCAGGAGTTCAACATGACGTTTGAGGCAAGATCATCATGAAATCATTCTCCAAACTTTTGCCTGTAGTTAATTCATGATTTAATATGTTTAATTAATGAATCTCTTATTTAAGCTTAACCCGATATTTTAAAATCTTAGTTTATGATGTTAATCTTTAAACTAATATGAAAATCTGTAGTTTTAGTTACACTTTATATTAGTTTGATGATCATAATCATTAGGGTTGCTTTTATTTTGTTTTAATTTATTAATCATGCTTAAATCATATTTAAACCTAGTTTAACAATTAATTAAGTTTTCTTCTTAATTTAAGATGTATAAACCCTACGTTTGTGAAACCTAAGTGATGTGAACATGTTTAAATTATTATATATCTATTCAATGATTAGTTCCAATCATGCTTAGTTAATCATGTTGATAATTTATGTCTTACTTAAAAAATTTTGGTTAATTGAGATGCTAAACCCTAACTAGATTAATTCAAGAGTTTAAATCATATATAGTTAATCTCTGTTAAGCAAATATAAAAGTTTAAATCTTGTTATATGCCTCATGTTAATAAAATTAAGTTTTTGAATAAATTCATAAAAATACAAACGCCAAAACCTGATGTGACGCCCCTTGGTTCACAGTTGGTATCAGAGCTCTAGTTCTAGTATCCTTAGGGTCATCCTGTATTGAGTCGTGGAGCTAGGATAGAGTTTCTTAGGATTCATGTATAGAGTCCGGTAAGAATTTCCTACTATGAGTGAGGACGATATATGTGTATATCTTAAAAATTTGAGAATTTTTTTTTATGATAACTATTTTTGTTTAAAGTATTTGTGTGAATACTGTGTGTTGTGGAAATCGTATGGTGATACGTTATGTATGTATATGTATCTATTTTGACTCATGAACTCTTTTTGTTATATGCTCAGATGTCAGAGTATCGTATGCTAAATAATCGGAGATCTGGACAGGCTGATCCACAGCAAACTCCACCCGAGCCACATCAGGCACCACCTGAGCTGCAGCAGGCTCCCCAGTACCTGATAGATCTTATGGCTCCCCTAGTCGCTAGGATAGCAGCAATCGAGGAGCTTGTGGCGAATCATATTGCACCACCACCACCACCACCAGTAGCTGAAACCGTCATTTCTCGGGAAAATAGGACGGGTAAGTTTCAGAAGGAAAAGGAAGGGAGTGCTAAGACAGGGCACACCGGAGACAAGGGTAAGAACAAGAGACCCTTGCATGGACACTCATTCCTTTTAGTCCTTGTGTTGGACACTCTGTTCGCGGGAAAAATCGTGTCTTTCTTTGTAATTGATTCCATTGTCATCTTAAATAATAACCTTTTGAGTTACAAAGATCCGGTCTTTTTATAAGATCCGGTTATAATGAAAATCAAAGAAAAAGAAAAGGAGATTACAACTTTCTCCTTTTGTGTCGAACGAATCACGAGCTCCTGTTTTGCGGTCGCTCGCTTTTGTTGGTTCTTTGCCTGCGCCGGGGTTTATCCGTGGACCACCGCGTGATCTAGATCCGGTCGGATCTACGTAGTACGACGAGTATTATTTCACCAAGGAAATAATAGCCGAGTGTACTATTTCGCCAAGGAAATAGTAGCCTTTAATTCTCGGGATCAAAGACCAAGCTTTGATCCGGAGTGTACCTGCGTAGATCTGAGATCCGGTCCTCTCGAACTCTTACCTTATTTGGCGTTGACGATCATCGAGCACCAGATCTGGATGAGCAAGTCCTCGAAGTCCTAAAGCTTGAATCTTTTTTAGATCTGAGTCTTCAATCCAGCAGGGCTTCGCCTCCAAAAAATCCAACATTTGAACAAATGAACCACCTCTCCTATTTATAGCCTCTCTTCACTGTGCCCGCGCACAGAACTGGGCCGGCCACCTATAGGTGGCCGGCTCTGGGCCGAGCACGTGTCGTCTTCTATTCCGCCCTCCTATAGGTGCTCGCTCTTGGCCGAGCCGCCATGGGTTGCTCGGCGTTTGGCCGAGCACCGCTCCTTAGGCGTAGTTTGTTCTCCGTCGTCTTCCGTTTTTGGTTCTGTCCCATGATGCCGGTTCTGTGGTTTGATTTATCCGGACTTGTAATCGTTGACACTGATTTGGCAGTAAATCCACTTCTGAGTTCGAGTCCCGAACTGATCTTGATTCGATCGTGATTCGTCCGAGTCCGCCTTTGGTTGGATTGGCTCGTTGACTCTTCAACCCGTTAGTTGATTCCGCACGCGAGTGGATTTATTTCCGTTGTTTGCGTGCGTTCATTAGCTTCGTAGCCTCGTTAATCGCTATTCGTCGCGTATGCTTGGCTTCGGCGTTGTGGACTAACAATCGTGTCTGCATACGTCGTCCCCGATTGGTTTCCGTGCGGTTGTGCTGAGCTGTACTAAGGGATCTATAAGCAATTTTATATGCCTACAGATACCCCCTCCAAAGTATTTCAGTCTCGTTCTTTTATAGAAGAGTCTGGAATACTTTGGATATGCTTGTCCAACCTTCAGTCGGTGTAACGGGACTTTGGAATGGCTTCTATTCTTGATTCCTTCAATCCTTCAGGCTATTCGGTGCTTTGTCGAATGTCTGTAAGGTTTTCGGTGCTGCATTTATTGTCTGACCGTTGTCGGAATTTCGAATTTGAAGTCGACTCCTGATTTCATGATCTTTAGCTCATGTTTGTTGGTTCAACATAGAACCGAATCTCGAATGTTGACGTTGAGTTTTTATTTACGACGCGTTGTCCGGCGTAGTGTTGTTGAGTTATCCTTAAGAATATTTAGAAAAATATTCTCCAGGAACTTCTCAACCAAGTTTATAAAACATTCTCCAGGAACTTCTCAACAAAAATAAGGAACAGTTTATACTCATGTACTTTATTGGAGTATTAAGAAGCAGTTTATACTCGTATACTTTTTGGAGTATTAAGAAGCAGTTTATACTCGTATACTTTTCGGAGTATTAAGAAGCAATTTATACTCGTATACTTTTCGGAGTATTGATTCCTTCGTTGCAACGCATTGGTCGGCGTTGACCTAGGGTTACGCGTTGTCCGGCGTTGACCTTAGGGTTTTGAACATCGTACGTTGACTTTTTGGTCGCAACGCGTTGACTGGCGTTGACCTAGGGTTACGCGTTGACCGGGGTTGACCCTAGAGTTTCGAATGTCGTTGGATGCTCAAGTCACTAGACCAACTAATGAAGCTGATGCGTCAGTGACTCTCGTATTTATAGGATTTTTGGCAAACCCTCAGCCATCAACGGGTTTGATGAGCCTTTACCGACTCTAAGACTTGTTGCTATGACTTTGAATACATAGACTTCGCCGTTGTCATGGGAATAGGCTACCCAGCAACGTGTATTAAACGTTGACTTATCCCTCCTTAGGCTTCGGGATAAAATACCCCAGAATCGAACTCTGGTGTCTTTTTGTACGGAAAAAGACTAAACCGGCAGCGCGTGTTAGGCGCAGACTTATCCCTGCTTAGGATTCGGGATAAACTTCCTAGGATGAATTCTAGTGTCTTTTTTAATCGGTGAAAGACTAAACCGGCGACGCGTGTTAGGCGTTGACTTATCCCTACTTAGGATTCGGGATAAATTCCCCATACCTGTAAGGCACAGATTTTGGGAGTTGAAAAATGTGGTGTCTTCTCTTGGGGCAAAGACGAACCCGAAATGGGAGAGGAAGAATTTTATATTCTATCTCCCGACACTGAAGAAGAAGAATTTTATATTCTATCTTCAGTTGGAAAGGAGACTCGAAGTGGGATCTCTACCCCCAGAATCCGGAACGATGAAACTAAGAGTGGGACCTCCACTCCGAGAATCGAAAACTTCGGATGATCGTAACTGTCAGAAGGTTTGATTACCGAACTAAATGTGAATTTCTCGTTTATCGAGAGTGAATTATGGTTTTGATCCTAACTGTAGGAAGGTTTGGCCAAATGGGAGTTTGAGGTGACCCTAACTGTAGGAAGGTTTGATCACTTGATTTGAAAGTGGACCTCTCGTTCATTGGAGGAATCGAGAGGGGATTTTGACTGTGGTCCTAACTGTAAGAATGTTTGACCAATTGAGAGGTTTGAGACGATCCTAACTGTAGGAAGGTTTGATCGCTCGATTTGTGGACCTCTCGTTCATTGGGGGAATCGAGAGGGGTTTTGGTTTTGGTCCTAACTGTAGAAAGGTTTGACCAATTCTGAATATTATGTCCAGACTCTAGCAATGAGAGTGGTGAGAATTTGAATGAGAGTTTCTTATTCATTACCTTGCTGTGGTGACCGGGTTATCCCTAAGAATACACTATATGGATTTCTTTTAGGAACTTCCCGTTACATGAATCATCCACCCCCAGCTTTCTTACAAAACTGGGTGTAACGAGGAGTACGTTATCCTCAGTCGCGTGTTCAGGTTATCCTTAAGAATATATGATTCTCTAGGAACTTCCCGTCAAAAGTGGGAAACAATTTAGACTCATATACCTATTGGAGTATGTAGGGAGCAGTTTAACCTCTTGCACCTGTTGGAGGATTGAGAAACAGTTTATACTCATATACTCTTTGGAGTCTTGTTTCGACTTAATTGAGAGATATAACGCCGGCTTCAACCAAGGTCTGAATGCTATTCTTGAGAGCAAAGCAATCCTTGGTGGGATGAACGACCCTCCTGTGGTATGCACAGTTCTTTGGGTCCATAGTGTTGTCAACTTTCTCCTGATTTGTGATAGGTGGTAGCTTGATCTTGTTGCTTCCAAGGAGGGATTCGAAGATGGCTGGAACGTCTTCGTCCTTGAAGGAATACTCTCTTTGGAGTCTCGGACCCGAAGTCTTTTGCTGCCTTCGGGATTGCTGTTGTGACGCTTGATTAGCACCACCAGCAGCTAGTTCGGAAGATTAACCGTCGGTCGGTTCCTCTCGGCCTTCTTCCTTCGGAGGAAGCGTTCGGCTTGTTCCCCGTGCACCTTCAAGTCTTTCCAAGTGTCAGACGGTGCTGTTCCCATCGCTTCCAACACGTCTAATGCAAGGTTGTTGTGGCAAGTCTGGGGGATGAATTCCTCGGTGATCGGGTCCCCGCAGTTCATCGCCTTGTTCCGGAACCTTTTGACGAAGGTGTCGACTAACTCCCCGTCTTTCTGCTTCTCATCGAGCAATGATCCGATAGATATCTCGGTGTCGTCGTCGAAGAAGTTGGCGAGGAACTTCGTCTCCATGTCGTCCCAGCTGTTCACGCTTCATGGCTTGAGGCGGCGATACCAATCGAAGGCGGCTCCGCGAAGAGTGCCGACGAATGACCGCACCATCAGAGGCTCATTGCCAGAGATTACCCCCAGGTGTGATTTGAAATAAATCACATGCTGAGTGGGCGAACCCTTCCCATCAAACGGCATGAAGTTAATTAGGTTGAACTTCGTCGGATATGGGATCGATTCCCACTCTCTTGGGTATGGACAGGGAATGACTGTTTTCTTCGTCTCTTGAGCGGAGATCAATGTGTTGATTTTGCTCTCGAGGTTCTTGATCTTCAGACTTTCGCCTGTGTTTTCGTTAGCACGATTTTGAGGCGGAAGTGTGCCATTACGACCAGCATCCTCATTACTACCCCCTGCATTGACGGGAGGATTATTGGCATTGTGAGCTTCATCCGTATCCGTGTGCTCCTCTTCCTGAATGACCTGGTTACGGCGGCTTGGTTCACCTTGCTGGTTCGTCAGTGCCTGAATTTGTTGCTCATGCATTTCTCTCATACTATGCATGGCCATCTGCATTTTGAACCTGAAGCTCTCCTGTTGTTTTGCCATGGCTTCTTCGAGCATCTTGGCCACTTGTTCCGCGCTTATCATGAATGACTCGCGGGGTTGTCCTTCGCTGGACACCGTATTGTCTGATGCGACAGCAGAGCAGGAATCTGATTCTTCATCTTCTGACGGTAATCTTGTCCGAACCCTACCATAAGTTCCTCGTGTAATGGCTCCAGACTGCGGACGAGTTAGACACCAGGGTACTTCCGGAATTGACTCGGGATTATCCCTTGTCGATGCCCTTTTGCTGGTCATATTGGTAGTGACCCTCGGAAATTCTCCATCTTCAACCACCGTTCTTCTTTGTCGGAAACGCCTATGCCTTGGTTTTGGCGCTTCGGTACTAAGCCTTTCGAACACCGAAACTCTCTCGGTGACTGCCTTGATGCAGTTGCACCCAGACAGTACCGCCCGGATGCAGTTGTACTCAGACAGTACCGCCCGAATGAGCTTTGAACAAGGGCACTGAGTTTCTAGCCTTTGAGGACTTCTCTTTCTGGCTTTGCTCGTACCCCCAGCACGATAGTACAGCTCGTCCGTTTGAAAGTCGGAGCAACCTATCGTGCGTTGGCACGATTTCTCAGGTATAACGTAATCATCATCAGACGATAACGTTTCCTTCTGAGAGCGAACTACCTTCTTCGGGCTTTCAAAAGTTACGTGCCTCGAAACATGCCTTTTTGGGCGTGAGTTCTCAGCGGGCTCTTGGACTTCAATGCGCAAATTGGTGCGCATAGCTGCCCTGATTTCTTTATCACGTTGGAGGTGATGGCGACCCCCAGCATGTTGAGTCGTTCTGAGCTTCTTCATTAGGCCCAAACTCTCTTGAACGGGAGCTTTGCCTCTCTCGTCGGGAATCGGACCGAGGCGCTCCAAAACTAATTTCTTCCTTTGGGACGATTCTGCACGATCTCCCGGAAAAGTTATTGGAATTACCGGCGACTTGAGTTGATTCGCCGGTGGTTGAACTTTTGTTGGAGGCTGCTTCGGCCTCCATACTTGGCGGGTTGGGAATGGCTTTTTGGCCACTCTTTCTTCCTCCAACTTTTTGGCCTCCTGCACAAGAATTTTTGCTTGTGCGAGTAACGCGCGGCGTTTGTGAATCCGCTCTTCAAGTGTCGAACGGTTCCGTTTGACCCGGATCCATTCGTTCGTTGGCGGCTTGGAGGAGCTGTCATTCTTCAGTTGTTGAGGCTGTTTGCCTCTCCTGTTCTTCAGATCCGCGTTGTAGCGGACTCCGTCTGTAGACTCCATCGCCTTAGCGAATTGCCGCGCAAGGCGTTGACGTCTAAACTTTAGCATTGTGATTATTTAGTTTTTTTAGTGTTCATTTGAATGAGCTACATCCAATTAAAATTTTCATGTTGATAACTGAATGGACAAGAAATAAATGTAATCTAAGGCCAATTAGAATTATTATATTATTTGGACTGACATGTAATCAAGCGTGATTTTAGAAAGTGTTGTAGCAAAAGTGTAAAATTGTTCGCGGGAAAAATCGTGTCTTTCTTCATTATTGATTCCATTGTCATCTTAAATAACAGCTTTTTGAGTTACAAAAGATCCGGTCTTTTTATAAGATCCGGTTACAATGAAAATCAAAGAAAAGAAAAGAAATATTACAACTTTTTATCCTTGTTTGTCGAACAAATCACGAGCTCCTGTTTTGCGGTCGCTCGCTTTTGTGGGTTCTTTGCCTGCGCCGGGGTTTATCCGTGGACCACCGCGCGATCTAGATCCGGTCGGATCTACGCAGTACGACGGGTATTATTTCGCCAAGGAAATAATAGCCGAGGGTACTATTTCGCCAAGGAAATAGTAGCCTTTAATTCTCGGGATCAAAGACCAAGCTTTGATCCGGAGTGTACCTGCGTAGATCTGAGATCCGGTCCTCTCGAACTCTTGCCTTATTTGGCGTTGACGATCGCCGAGCACCAGTTTGGATGAGCAAGTCCTCGAAGTCCTAAAGCTTGAATCTTTTTTAGATCTGAGTCTTCAATCCAGCAGAGCTTCGCCTCCAAAAAATCCAACCTTTGAACAAATGAACCACCTCTCCTATTTATAGCCTCTCTTCACTGTGCCCGCGCACAGAACTACGACAGGGCCGAGCCACCTATAGGTGGCTCGGCTCTTGGCCGAGCCACCCATAGGTGGCTCGGCTTTGGCTGAGCCACCCTTAGGCGTGGTTTTCCGTCGTCTTCCGTTTTTGGTTCTGTCCGTGATCCGGTTCTGTGGTTTGATTTATCCGGACTTGAATCGTTGACCTGATTTGGCAGTAAATACACTTCTGACTTCGAGTCAGAAACTGATCTTGATTCGATCGTGATTCGTCCGAGTCCGCCTTTGGTTGGATGACTCGTTGACTCTTCAACCCGTTAGCTTGATTCCGCACGCGAGTGGATTTATTCCGTTGTTTACGTGCGGTTCATTAGCTTCGTAGCCTCGTTAATCCGCTTCGTCGCGTATCGCTTGGCTTCGGCGTTGTGGACTAACAATCGTGTCTGCATACGTCGTCCGATGGTTCGTCGGTTTGTGCTGAGCTGTACTAAGGGATCTATAAGCAATTTTATACGCCCCCTTGGGTGTCCTAACGCGGATTTGACCCCCTAAAGCGGTTTTAACCACTCCGCAACCTCTCATGCCTATAAATACAAGCCTTAGGCCTCATTTTTTCGGATCTGGAATTCTCGTGCCTCGGCGAAGCCCTGCCGGATTGAAGACTTAAAGTGCACAGATTTCAAGAGAGGAGGAGGAGAGATCGGATCTAGCACTTCAACGCAAGAGGAGTTCTTCGTCAGATCTACATCACCCGTACCCGATCCTTAGTATTATGCCGTTGCGATAATACTAAGAAGAGCAAATATCTCGCTTTATCCGAGATAGGCGCTATAGTTTTCTCGATCCCTTCGCGGATAGACGAAGCTCTGCCTAATTTTTCAGCAATCAGATCTGATCGACGGTGGTCCATGGATAAACCCCGGCATAGGCAAAGACACCCACGCAAGCAGATGACCGATAAACAATCTCTGCGTTTGTTTGATAAAGTTGTAAACTTTTTATTTTCATTGTATAAGGAGATCTTATAAAAAGATTAACTTTTTATTTTATTCGAGTTTATTGTAACGACTAAAGTTGTAATAGATTCGATAACAATGGAAACATCAATTTTCACCGCAAACAAACTGGCGACCACAGTGGGAGTACAAATCACAGTGGGGATTTAGTGTTTATCACTTTGTTCGTAATTATTGGGTTATCCCTAAGAAAATTACATATAGCGTTCTTCTGGGAACTTCCCATTACATGAATCATCCACCCTCAGCTTCTTTCTTGGAACTGGGTCTGACTTTGTACTCCGTTACATGTCCGGGTTATCCTTAAGAATATTAGCGCAAACACTGAGGAGTTCATTCTCCAGACTTGCCAAAACAACCTCTTTTTAGATGTTTCTATTGTTACTAAAGTTTGTTTGCGGTGAAAGTTGATGTTTCCATTGTTATCGAATCTATTACAACTTTAGTCGTTACAATAAACTCGAATAAAATAAAAAGTCGATCTTTTTATAAGATCTCCTTACACAATGAAAATAAAAAGTTTATAACTTTATCAAACAAACGCAGAGATCATTTATCGGTCTTCTGCTTGCGTGGGTGTCTTTGCCTGTGCCGGGGTTTATCCGTGGACCACCGTCGATCAGATCTGATTGCTGAAAAATTGGGCAGAGCTTCGTCTATCCACAAAGGGATCGAGAAAACTGTAGCGCCTATCTCGGATAAAGCGAGATATTTGCTCTTCTTAGTATTATCGTAACGGGATAATACTAAGAATCGGGTACGGGTGATGTAGATCTGACGAAGAACTCCTCTTGCGTTGAAGTGCTAGATCCGATCTCTCCTCCTCCTCTCTTGAAATCTGTGCACTTTAAGTCTTCAATCCGGCAGGGCTTCGCCGAGGCACGAGAATTCCAGCTCCGAAAAAATGAGGCCTAAGGCTTGGGCTTGTATTTATAGGCATGAGAGGTTGCGGAGCGGTTAAAACCGCTTTAGGGGGTCAAATCCGCGTTAGGACACCCTAGGGGTGTCTCGGCTTGTAAGGAGATCTTATAAAAAGATCGACTTTTTATTTTATTCGAGTTTATTGTAACGACTAAAGTTGTAATAGATTCGATAACAATGGAAACATCAACTTTCACCGCAAACAAACTGGCGACCACAGTGGGAGCCAACAGCTTCGCTGCCGGAGCTGTCGTGCTGCAGCCGACGATCAAGATCCCGGTGCTCGAAGAAGTCGAATACGAGTTCGACCAGCAGAAGTTCGAGGAGTATGTCTCCTCCTCCTCCTCCAGATCCGCCTCTCCTGGCAAGTGCAAGAGTGCCTCCTCCTCCAGAAAGATCTGCTGGTCTTCAGATCTGAAGTTCCAAGAAGACGATCTCTCCGCCGCTATTGCTGTTGCACCTTGCAATGATCCACCGGCGTTCAATGAAGCCAAATTTATAGATCTGAACTCCTTCACGATTAAGGAGTCGACTGCTGAAGGCGCGCCAACTCTATCAAAGAGATCACGTCAAAGGAAACGACAACGCCTCGCGCGCCAATTCGCCAAGGCTTTGGATCAGATGGATGGTCTCCATTACCAAGCAGATCTGGAGCTCAGAAAGCACCAAGTGGCTAATCTGTCGCCACGACCAGCATCAGAATCCTCCTCTCGATCTCCAATTAACGGATGGGTTCGTGTCCAAAGAACCCGCTCTACTCTCGAGGAGCGAATCCAGAAGCGTCGCACCTTGCTTGTGGATGCTCGGAACCTTGTGCGAAAAGCACAAGAAATGCAAAAGGAAGAGGCAGTTAAGAGATCGCCGAGATCCAAACAAGTTTGGGTGCCAAAAGCTAAGTCAGCGCCTAAGGCAAAAGCAGGTGACGTTGCTCTCCGGCCTTCGTCAACTTCAGATCCCGAACGTGCAGAAAACCAGGAGCTTGTTAAGGTTTCACCCTCACAAGGGTGTGATTCCAAACGTGTGACTCCTGTAGATGCCAACAAGGCAATGTTTACTCAGAGGAAAACACGTCAGACAGACGAACGCGTTATACCTGAGAATCCATGTGAGCAGCCGATAGGTTACTCCGACCGCAACGTCGATGAGTTGTACTATCAGGCTGGGGGTACAAATAAATCTCGAAAGAGAAGTACCCGGGAAGCAGACTCTCACTGTCTGTGTATCAAAATTATCAGGGCAGTATTATCAGCGTGTAGCTGCCCCAAGACCGCTACTGTCTGTGTATCAAAATTATCAGGGCAGTATTATCAGCGTGTAGCTGCCCCAAGACCGCTTCACGGATGGTCTCGATATTTGAGAGGATCTCCACTGAAGCATCAAAGTCCAAATCGAGGCGTTTCCACCAAAGAGGATCGGTTGCTCGATATGATGAATTCCCAGAAGTTACCATCAACATGGTCAATAAGGGAAAATCTCCGATTGTTTCAAGTGGTTCCAACCCTAATTTCTCTCCAGGAAGAAGAGTTGGTTCGGGAATAACCCAACAAATATCTCAGCTTCAGCTAGAAACCGTTGGACATAATGATTACCAAGGTGTCCATGAAGGAATACATTCCGATGACGAACTCTCGGATTCTTATTCCGCAATCACCTCTGATGATACAACGTCTAGCATAGGACAAGCTCGGGAAGTGTTCATGGTCAACACCGAGAAAATAGCCAAAATCATTGAGGATGCTCTAGTCAAGCAGAAAGAAGCATTCAAAATCGAAATGGAAATGGCTATGCAGGAGATGAGACAAATGCATGACCAACACATCCGAGCTTTGTCGAATCAGCTAGGTGAATCCAGCCGTCGCAACACTGCTAACCAAACAGGTAGCGATTCAGATGTGGATGAACACAATACTGGGAGTGGTCCCACCAAGGACAATAATACTGGGGTTGGTCCCACCAGAGATGACAATGCTGGGGGTGGCCCTGTTATTCCTTTCAGGAATCGTCCAAAACAGGATATAGATGAGGACAAAAAGATGAAGGATCTCGAGAGCAAAATTGATGCCCTGATGTCTGCTCAAGAGGTAAAGAAGACCGGCATTCCGTGTCCTTACCCGAAAGAATGGGAATCGATGCCGTATCCGGCGAAGTTCAACCTGATCAACTGCACGCCGTTCGACGGGAAGGGTTCCCCCACTCAGCACCTGATCTATTTCAAGTCCCATTTGGGAGTGATCTCTGGCAACGAGCCTCTGATGGTCCGGTCATTTGTTGGCACCCTTTGCGGGCCCGCCTTCGATTGGTACCGTCGTCTCAAGCCCGGAAGCATCAATAGCTGTGAGGACTTGGAGAGCATGTTCCTCGCTCATTTCTTCGATGATGACACCGAAGTGTCGGTCAGGACACTCTTCGATGAGAAACAAAAAGACGGAGAGTCGGTGGATACCATCATCAAACGCTTCCGCAATCAGGCAATAAACTGCAAGGATCCCGTCACGGAGGAGTTCGTCTTGCAGACCTGTCATAATAACTTGTCCATTAACATCTTGGACGTTATGGGAGTAGAGCCGCTCAATACCTGAAAAGAGTTGAATGTGCGTGGAGAGCAGGCCGAACGCTTCCTCAGAAGGAGGAAGGTCGAAAGAAACCAACCGATGGTTAACCCTCTGAATTCGAGTCTCGTGTCTCATGATGAAGGGAAGGCACCCACAACAGTTATTGACGTTAATCAAACGTCACAACAACAGCTCCGAAGACAACAGAAGAATTCGGATCCAAGGCTCCAAAAAGAGTACTCATTCAAAGACGAAGACGTTCCAGCCATCTTCGAGACCCTTCTTGAAAACAACAAGATCAATTGACGGGAAGTTCCTGGAGGATATTATGCTAATATTCTTAAGGATAACCCGGTCAGGTAACTGAGAATAATGTCCGAACCAGTTCCGCAGAGGAAGCTGGGGGTGGACGATTCATGTAACGGGAAGTTCCTAGAGAATCATATATTCTTAAGGATAACCTGAACATGCGATTGAGGATAACGTACTCCTCGTTACACCCAGTTTTGCAAGAAAGCTGGGGGTGGATAATTCGTGTAACGAGAAGTTCCCAAAAGAATGTTAATATTCTTAGGGATAACCCAATCATTGTAGAAGTGACGAATAAGAAATTCTTGCTCGAATTCAGAACATTAGAACGTTTCTTCTTATTATCAAAATTCTCTAACGCTTATGAGTTATTTTTGTGAGATGAGATCCAATCCTCTGACAGGTTAATCTTTCCTCACCAAACCATCTGCTGATCAAACTAATTGACGGTGGATCCACCAACATTTCCATCTGCCAGTCATTAGGCATTCTCAGACTCAACATGTTAGGTCCTAATCACCTAGCGTTAAAGTCTTCCTTTGAGTGATAATACGAGTTCCTACCGTTGATGGGAAGTTCCTGGAGAATGTTACGCTAATATTCTTAAGGATAACCCGGACATGTAATGGAGTACAAACTCAGACCCAGTTCCAAGAAAGAAGCTGGGGGTGGATGATTCATGTAATAGGAAGTTCCCAGAAGAACGCTATATGTAATTTTCTTAGGGATAACCCAATAATTACGAACAAAGTGATAAACACTAAACCCCCACTGTGATTTGTACTCCCACTCTCACTGTCTACCTGGTCAAACCTTCCTATAGTTAGGACCACAACCAAAGTCCCCTCTCGATTCCTTCCATGAACGAGAGGTCCACTTTCAAATTGAACGATCAAGCCTGTAAAAGGTAAGATCATCTCAAACCTCCCACTTTCACTGCTTCCTTGGTCAAACCTATAAAAGTTAGGGCCACAACCAGATTCTCCTCTCGATTCCTTTCATGAACGAGAGGTCCACTTTCAATTGAGCAATCAAACCTATAAAAGTTAGGATTGTCTCCAACTTTACTTAGTCAAACCTGCAGATAGTTAGGACTAAGATTGAGTTATCATTTTCGATAAACGAAAGACTTCCATCTTTTCCTTTTTCCACCAAACCTATAAAAGTTAGGGTCGAAATTGGGCTTTCTCCTCAATAAATGAGGGACTCTTTTTGGATCGAATGACCAATCCTATAAAAGTTAGGGTCGTTTGAATCTTTCCGATTCTCGGAGTGGAGATCCCACTCTTAGTTTCATCATTTCGGATTCTGGGGGTGGAGATCCCACCTTGAGTTTCCTTTCCAACTGGAGATAGAATATAAAATTCTTCCTCATCAGTGCCGGGAGATAGAATATAAAATTCTTCCTCTTCCATTTTCTAGTCCATCTTTACCCTGAGAAAAGACACAATTCCTAACTTCCAATCCGTACACTTTGTGCATGGGGAATTTTATCTCAACTCCTAAATAGAGATAAGCCTACGCCTAACACGCGTTGCC
>NC_033798.1:66020429-66098546 GCF_001876935.1 Asparagus officinalis | reverse complement strand
GGGGCAATTCCGCAGTCGCGAGGACTTAGGATGAACCTCTCACGGAGCGTGGAGGCGTACAAGATGGCAACCCCCTGTCGTTAAAGGATTGGGACTGGTTCTTGCGTAAACATGAATTTTAAATAACCATGCTTGATCATTTTTGAACACGACGAATCACATCGTGTTCAAAGAAGGAACACCGAGGTCGTGGCCTGTAGCTTGATTAACGCGCAAGACCAAGTCCTCCCACGAGTGTTTTGCTAGGCTGAAACGCAGTCCTGCCGATTCTGCGTTCGCGATTCTGAAAACGCGCATCCTGAGAGTTGCCGTTCAGTGCGAAACTGCGCTCCTGAGAGGTTGCGCTTTTGGTTCTGCGGACGCACTCTTGAGAGCTTGCGCTTCAGCCAGATCAACGCAGGTTGATGTCTGCTTTAAATGATTAGGAACGCCCACTCCTGCAGAGTGCGTTTCGAGTTCTGAAACGCACTCCTGAGAGTTGCCGTTCTGCCAAATCAAAAGCGTTTTGAGGCTCTGCGTTTTGGTGTTGAAACGGGTCTCATTGAAGGCCTACGTTCTATCTGGGAACCGCCAACCTGAGCGGCTGCATTTAGCGGCTTCTGCAGAGCTCATGTTGAGGCTTCATACAACGCGGAGCTTCGCGTTGATTGGGGATCGGTTTTTTTTGCGTTGTGCCGAATCGCAGTCTTCCTCCTTTAGAGAGGGGACTGTTGAATGAACAGTGCCAACCCCCATGCGGAGATAGTCTTTAGCATGAGTTGGCTACAACTGCGGAGCTGCTTTAGTCTCCTCAGAAACTTTATGGATCTTGCGCATAGCCTTGGGGCTAAGGGATCCGGAGGAGAGGACCTCCTCGTATTTGGCTTGATCAAACTCGATAATCAGAGTTTCAACAGTCGTTCCAGTGAGATGAACGTCAGATTGCGCCACCACTTCTTCGTCAGAGAAGCTAGTCCCCAGCAGAGTCGCCATCTTTTGTTTGTAGGAAATTTGAAGTAAAAAGACAATGAAAGAAAAATTTGACTTGTATTCCTCTCAAAATCAATTACAATTTGGATTCCGATTACAAAAGAGAAGAGAATGGATTTGATTCTCTCCTTTGTTTAAGACTGGGTTCTTCTTGGTAGCGATGGAGTGCTTCCTTCGATTGATCGCGTCGAACTTGCTCTCCGTTGACGATCCGACCGTCCTTCTTCACTGGAATAACTGAAGTGTTTGATGACTTCGGTTTAGAACTCTTGACGAGTGTTGAAGAACTCTGAACGAGTTAAGAACTCTGATAAGAGTTGTTGAAAACCGAATGTCTGGTTTGATGTGATTAACTTGCGTTACAAGCTAATTAAAAACTCTTAACGAGTTTAAGATGAGGCTGTGTGCAGCCTCATATGGCCTCCGTTGAGAATGTTGAAGGCCGTGCAAGACGCCAAAGATACAAGACATCCGGATGATGCAACCAAGAGTGGTGTGAAGATATGATTGATATTCAATCAAATCTTCAAGTGAGAGATTGTTAGCCGAAAACACAGCCCACCTATTTTGACAAATCAAAGTTGGTGGCCAACTTTGTTTGAAAAATGAGAAAATGTAGCGGGTCCCATAATTATTTATTATTAGTGACGGGTCCTACTAATAATATTTTATTTGTGCATAGTATTTCTCAAACACTATAAATAGGGCCCTAAACTCTTAAGGAAATCTCATCCCAGAAACAACTCCTCTTATAGAAGAGTAAGAGAAAACAAAGAGAGAGTTTGTGAGAGTTCTTGGAGTGTATCTGATCAAGAGAGGGTGTTCTCTTGGATCAATTCTTTTGGGATATAAAAGAATTTGGCGTCGTCGTTGCACCGTGGAGTAGCTCCGAAGGAGTGAACCACGTATATCTGTGAGTACTCTGGTTGATCTTGTGCCTTTATTTTGTGTATTGCGTCTCCGTTAGAGGCGTTCTTATTGGGGTGTATCCTAACAACTGGTATCAGAGCCTGACTTAGAGTATATATATCTGCTTATCGTATGCTCTGTGGCTGTCACTAAAAGTGGATCCTCCACATCAGAAAATAAGTTAGATTAATATTTACTCTTTTAAGGCATTGGACACTATTCACGTGTACGATACTATTCACGTGTACGGTACTATTCACGTGCACAGCACTATTCACTGATACGGTACTATTCACGGATACGGTACTATTCACGAATACGATACTATTTACGAATATTGTACTATTCACAAATACGGGAAAGACGTAATCTTTCGCCATGGGATCTACAGTTGAAGACAACAGGCTTCGAATTGAGAAGTTCGGCGGCCAAAATTTCAGGTATTGGAGGATGCAAATAGAAGACTATTTGTACCAGAAGGATCTCTTCCTACCCCTCCAAGGAGAGGCGGGGAAACCTGAGAAGATGGACGACGATAAGTGGAAGGTGCTCGATCGTAAAGCACTTGCCACCATCAGGCTCAACCTTCACCAGCATGTGACTTACAACGTCTCGCATGCGACCACCACCAAGGAGTTGATGGAGGCCTTGGAGGCGCTGTATGAGAAGCCGTCTGCTTCAAATAAGGTGTACCTGATGAAGAAGCTATTCAACCTCAAGATGCAGCAAGGAGCTCGCGTGGCGGACTTCTTGAACGAATTTCAGGCTGTGGTGCAACAGCTTGCTGCAGTAGATCTAAAGTTCGACAACGAGATCCAAGCTCTTCTGCTACTTTCTTGTCTACCAGATTCATGGGAGAATATGGTAATGGCGGTGAGCAACGCTAATGGCAATGACAAGATGAAGCTCGACACAGTGGTTGGGGCAATTCTGGATGAAGAATCTCGCCGCAAAGTCTCAGGAGCTGAGGCCTCTAGCAGTGGGAGTGCTCTGCATGTCGAGGCACGAGGATTCACTGGAACGTGATTTTCTCCTCACGATTTGACGCTGTGGAGAACTTGTGTGGCAAGTTTTGAAAATAACTCTTAACGAGTTGATGGCTCTGAACGAGTTCGAAACTCTTGAAAAAGAGTCTTAAAAATAACTCTTAACGAGTTAATAACTCAGAGTGAGTTTTAGAAGAACTTGCAGAGCAAGTTTTGAACTCTGATCGAGTTGATAACTCTGAACGAGTTGATAACTCTGAACGAGTTTGAAACTCTATGGAAGAGTTGATTTAAACCGAAAGTTCGGTTAACAAGCCAAGGAAGAAGCTCCTTCAAGTCGCTGATCTCCAAAGCTCTCTGTTGCTGTGGAAAGCTCAAAGATGCCTGCTCTAGGATCCCCAAAAAAGTCAGCAAAGTCAGCCAAAAAAAAAGCCCCTGAACTCAGTTGAGTTTCCCCCTATTTATAGGGGATTTAGGGGTGTAACCGCCCCCTTAAATCTCTCCTTAATGAGGGTTTAATGGGGTGTAACTGACCCCCATAAATCTCTCCATGATAGGGTAGTGATCCCTTAAAATCTTAGGGAGAAAACGGTTCTGGAACCGTTCAAATCGTGCTTGAACGAGTCAAACGCTGAAAACAGCGTTCTGGGCCCGAACTGTGCGTTTCTGGACCTGAAAACGCACAGTTGGGCCTGTAAACGCACGTTGGGCCTGTTTAAAGGCTGAAAACGCACAGTTGGCCTGAAAACGCCTACAGTTGAGCCGTAACACGCATCAGTTGGGACGTATTTAGGCTTGAAGCACAGTGTGTCCTAAACGCTACAGTTGAGCCTGTAAATGCACAGTTGGGACGTTTTAGGCTGAAAACGCACAGTTGGCCTGAAAACGCACAGTTGAGCCTGTAAACGCACAGTTGGACGTTTTAGGCTGAAAACGCACAGTTGGCCTGTTTCAGGCTGAAAACGCACAGTTGAGCCTGTAAACACACAGTTAGCCTGTTTCAGGCTGAAAACGCACAGTTGAGCCTGTAAACGCACAGTTGGCCTGAAAACGCACAGTTTGGACATTTTAGGCTAAAAACGCACAGTTCGTGCTGTTTTAGAGATCAACTCTGCGTTTTGAGGTTATAACGCTGGTTCGACCTGTGCGCTTTGACTCTGTAATGCAGAGGCGAACCTTAGGCGGGCTTGGCGAGCTTCAGGCTAAGTCCAATGTTCTGACGAAGTCCAGTCTTGCAGACGGGCTTCAGAACATAACTTGCTACGAAGAACAGGTCATAACTTTCAAACCGTACGTCGGCATTGGACGAATTATATATGAAAATCGGCTATCTCGACGAGACGGGGCCATCCGAACCGAGCCAAAGGCTTCGGTTCGCTTCCTCCGTTTCGCCAAATTCCTCACGGTTTGAGAGATATTTGCATTCTAATATGAAGAGACCGTCAATTTGTAGTCTCTTTTGCCAGAGCTTTGTACAGATTGTCCTCTTGTAATCTTCGTCTTGGCTCCTTGAGAATATGAGAGTCGTCAGATTGTAACTCTCGACGTTGATTATGAATGCTGTTGAATTAGAGTTTTTCATCAGTTGTCGTGAAGGTCGTCAGATTGTAGCCTTCTACGTGAAAGTCCTCAAATTGTAGCTTCCATCATCGGTATTTGATGGGGGATCAACTATCTATTGTGATTTTTAGACAGCCTACAGTTATGCTCCACACCACACACGCGCGCGCCGGCCGGGCCGGGCTCGGGTTCGGGTCGGGTGGCGCGCGCACACGACCTGCGGACACGAATGCAGCTCCGGATTAATGGGCCCTTAATATGCTAACATTTTTATTTTTATTTTTACTAATTGGAACTGTTTAAAACGTGATTAACATTTTTAAAATTTTTAACGGACAGAATTAATTGGAGAGATTTATGAACTTTAAAACTGAATTAAAACGTAAATGAAACGGTAATATTCATGAGAATTAAAACAGAATCAAAACGGAAAAAAAAGATTTTTATGAGGATTTAATTCGGTATTGAAAAACGTTCATTCTCAACCTCTATATAAACAGCAAGCTGCGAGGGTAGAAAACACAGTGTGAAAAACACAAAATTCTCCTCTTCCTTCTCAGCTCTGTTCTTCTTCTTACACTTGCTTGCTATTACAACTTGCTGGTTCCCTGAAAGTCTAGAAGAGTTCGCAAATCCTTCTTGAAGCTCGTGCCGACGAGAAGGAGGTCGCCTGACCGAGGGTCGTTGTATCTCCGGGGACTTTTGCTGCGTAGCCCTGTACGAGAGGGGGCAATTAGTTTCTTGGGACAGTGCTTGCACGCCTCGACCATCAGGCTATATTCTAAACTCAGTTTAATTTTATATCTATTTTTAATCATTATCTAATTCTGTTAAAACTGCATTTTGTGCTAATTACACTCTAAACAGCTTATATTCCCAACAAATTCTCCATGATATAGGTGTTACTAAAAAGATTCTTGTTCTCTTCTTGTTATATAATCTTTGTTTTGCTAACAAGCTTAAATTAAGTTGTTAGGATATCTTGCTACTGTCCAACTTTGGGACTCAATTCAATATGTCAAAAGAATGAGCTTCATGTAAAACAACACATTTTACAGCCATGGATTTCTTCTGATGCTTCCATCATATATATCTACTACTCTTCAATACAAGGAACTCAATCCCCTAATAGATGCCAGCTTTTTCTTTGTAAGTTGAAAAGTTTCGGATTCTCTAAAATCATGGATTATAATATAATTGTCTAAATCGTAATCGAAGCTAAACAGGAGAATATCAGCTCTCTTTCTCTTTTGTGGGGACTGAGGAGTTGCCCCTGTCTTGTTTCACTTCTTGTCGTAGTAAAATGATCGATATTTATCATTGATGAGAGACTTTAAGATCTGTAAAACATGACATTTTTGCAAAATATGATCGATGGGAGTTAATATGTATGATTTCAAAAGAGTGCTCATCCAACGAGCAAAAACCTCAGAGAATACATGTTTGTAACTAGTGGCTGAAACAAAGAAAGAAGAGCTAATGCCTTGATGCAGAAGAAACATCCAACATTTATTTATTCCTACCAAGCCCTAAGTAATCTTTGATGAATCAAAAAATTATCTAATGGTACCTTTTGACTCAAACCAAATTGATGCGTCACCATGTTAGGAAAATATTTCTCAATGATAAGTTTCTCCTCTGATTTTTATGGTGACCATTATTGACGAATGCTTATTAGAAACTCTATACCAGTCGGGCCTCGCAAAAGTAACGTTGCGGATTTGTCAGTCCTATTGGTGAAGCTGCAACTTTTATCACTAGAAATGCCAATAATAGGTCTAGCGAGCCTGTCGTATAGACCTTTTGTGGTCGATAAACAAAGTACAAGAATCATAAGAATTCGATCTAGATACCTGAGACTTGCTATCTTGACTAAAATAAGTACTAATTTTCTTTTTCAAGGGCAATACATGGTTGGTCGTTCAAAAATGTAGTGGAAAGGGATATCATCTTTGTACTAGCCCAAATTAGGAGAGGTAGTTAACTCTAGGGGTGAGCATGGTTCGGTCCAAACCTAAAAAACCGATCGAACCGAACCGAAATTAACAGTTCGGTTCGGTTTTATGAGTAGGACGGTTCGGATTGGTTTGAAAACTTTTCAACCCGAACCGAACGAATACCCCATAGTCCAAAATATACCTGTTCTGAATCTCACTCAAACCCGACCCGTCCCCAAAGACTCAAAGTCTCAAACCCTAAAATAAACTCTAATTCCCACTTTCTTAGCCATCGCTCCTCAATTCCTGTCACGCCCCGGTTCCAAAACGTGATAGTGCGGGATGTGATTCGGCCGGCAATGTAACCATACGGTCACATTCACGCCTCTGGATCATCCTGTATACATATATTTTGCTAAAAAAACTACTACATAGAGCATGTAACTAAGATAACAAGGACAATAGACAGATAAAGACATCTCTGAAAAGACAAGTTCTCTTACATGTCCACATTTATTCAAAGTAGGAAAAAGGAAAGTACATCTTAGTCTGAAGTATCACGAGTGATTACAAGAAGGCCCAAATAACTGAATCTGAGAGAGTGAAGGGAGAGAAGGGGTTTACTGTCGCTGGCCTTAATCCTTAAAGTACTCTTGGTCCTGCGAAGAAAGAACAATTCCTTAGTCTGGGGCACGCAAACCCCAGGGGAGTCAGAAAACTGCCAGCAAGCATGTAAAATGAGGAAATTGTGCGTGTGTAAGTGTATGTGGCAGATATAAAGAAAAGATGGAAACTCAATTAAAGATGATAAAGGAAATTTCTAAACATGGATATCAAACAAGGTCTACCACAAAAGCACAATTCTTATACCCTATACTAAAAAGAGTTAAGATTTTAGAAACCCACAACACGAGATGAGTACGTCGGGGAATAATCCAAACAAGGAAACCCTCGTATATACTATATATCTCAAATTGTAAATCTCTAAATATTAACTCCTAAAATTCTATACACAAATAATATAAATATACATCACCCATACTTTATCCAGGTCATACCGTGCATGCCAAATCTATCACAAAGCATATAGACACATTATTCTTATTTTACATGTTATTTGAATTAGAGAAGAATATTTCATGTATATAAATCGGTTCCCCGTAAACCGTCCCGGGAACACGACTTCAAGTCAGGAATTGGCTCTTTGGCCCATGTATATATAACTCAGGATATCAGGAATGCGCATATACCCGTTTATATACATGTTATATTCTCCGTCTAATTCCCCTTTATAAACCCCATGTTTGTCGATTAGTTTTTTTTAAGTGACTGTGCATGAAATGTTGTGCACTAACCACAGTATTACCGTGGAACGACTTCTGTAAAACTATGAAAATAACCGTGACACAGAACATGTCCAAATCAAGATAGGTGCATCGTCTAGTCGATGCTATAATAGTAATAGCCAAGGAAAAATCTCATATCGGGATATCGATATCGAGAACATAGCCATGCTATGAAAGCACGCTTATAAATCAAATTTTTAACAGGAGTCGTCTTCATGCACAGTCTCTCCTATTAGGTGACAACTAGGTGATCAAACAATAATTTTTCCATAACGTCATGCATGTCAAATACAGTATCAAACAAGACAAGTACGATATATATAAATCTAATCACGACATTTCAGGTGATCTCCATTATCAATACCAGACCAGTCTTGCCTATTTAGATACTTGAGTTCTTATGGCACAATATCCTATAAAACATGAACTCTCCACTTTATTGTAAATTCCTCCTCATCGTTAAATTATCCACAAGGAGATTCAATGGTTTTGCATCGTCACTTATAATGTTTGAGATCATAAAAGATAAACAATAGTTGTATCCATTTTGTTGAATCCTCCATAAATAATAACATTTAAAGTTGTCTCATCATTAGAATGCAAGCAAAAGCAGGCACATAAGTATATAGCCTAACTAAACAAATGAAGAGACAAATGCTTTATTTCACGCAGGCAAGAGGTCAAGAAGAAGATCAATGGGAGGGGAGGTGTGGGGATATCAAATCATTAATAATACTAATCCTGGTTAATGAACTAATCTAGTGGCCATAATAGAGTACAAGTTGTAGAAAGTGCACGTCAAATTTAATAAGGAACTAGATCTAAAGAGGGAGAATTAATATTGACTCAATTTACTTTTTTTTTGTAAGGGGCTGTTTGGTTCGTTTCCTTGATATAGAGAAATGCAATTCCATGTAAAGAAACAAAAGTTTTGAGTTTTCCAAACTTTTCCAAGAAATAGATTGTTTTGCTTTGGTTCGCACATAAAAAATGATGGGAAACCAATGTATTTATTTTTCTTGTGTTTGGTTCGCATAGAAAAAAAAGGAAAACTTTTGTAAACAAAGCAGAGAAGGAAAAAAATCTGACGTGGCAGAGTTTTCATCAATTTCACTTGGTTGGGGAAGAAAATCGGAGAGGGAAAAAAATCTTAGTTGGCGGCGATTTCAGCAGAGTTTTCCCTCTTCCATTCGAGCGAACCAAAGCGGCACAAAGAAATGGACGGAAACAACAAAGCTGATGTGGAGGGCTAAAAATCTGACGTGGAGGGGTTTTCTAAGTTTTCCACCCCTTATAATAGCGAACCAAACAGCCCCTAAGCATCAAATTAAATCCTCGATTTTCTGCCTGCATAACCCAGTTTACTTAAGGTAGATGTATTCTTTTAGAGAATACCGTTAAACTTCCCTAAATGTATCTATGTATTGATTTTAAAGCCTTGAAACTTCCTCACAAACCCCAAGGGAGGTCTCCATATCGGACATAACTGGTAGGGCCTCAATCTCAAATATATGTGATCTTAAAAAAATAAAAAAAATAAAAAAAAAGATCTGGAAGGAATGTACAGATAGTTCACAGGTGAAAGTTATTAAACAAAAATCAAACTTCATGGTCTAAAGATACATAAATACATGCCTTAATTTCTTTAGTATATATAAGTATTGTAACTGTTTAGTCATTACATCATTAATGTTGTTGCGCATTGTGAACGGCAGTTTCACGTGGGCCACACCCACGTCCGCGTGAGAGGGTGAGTTTCCGCGTGCGTGATAATTTCAATGTCTGGATCTAAACATTATCACCCCATTATGTGCTAGCTTTGTAAGAGAGTTGAGTTAAACTTTATTTCAGGGGACCAAAAAGGAAGGAAAAAAAGAAATATGGGCACTGAAGCTGAAAATGTGAGCACAATAATAGCAGGAGAAGAAATTAAATTTGGGAAATCGATTCCAGTAGATAGCGTTCAAGAGATTGTGAGGAAAGACCCTGAAAACATCCCAGAGATATATTTAAGAGAAATGCAGGGTTCTGTGGTGCCTCATCTTTCTTTGGAAATACCTGTAATTGATCTGTCATTGCTTTCTGAAGCTGATGAAGGCGAGCTCAGCAGGCTCGATATTGCTTGTAGAGAATGGGGATTCTTTCAGGTACGCGTGGTATAGTCTTCAGTACATGCGGGGCTTTGTTATATTGACCACTTGTTACTTCTAAACTCTCTGATCCTAAATGAAGTTATCTCCTCGCTATATTGGTATCAGAGCTGTTATTCAGATTGGGAGTGGTGTAGCTTCTGATTTGAGGTGGTGCTCGGTAATTTTTTCTGAGAGAAGCGGTTTACTAATACAAGCGGAGGATGGCGTCAACAAGTAAAACAGTTAAAGTTGGAAAATACGAGATTGAAAAATTCAATGGGAAGAATGATTTTTCCTATTGGAGGATGCAGATGAAGAATACGTTGATTTCGCAAAAATTGCACAAAGCTTTGGCGGGAAAAGAGAAGAAGCACAAGGATATGTCTGATGAGGATTGGGAGGAGCTGGATCTGGAAGCACGGGCGTCGATTATCCTTTGCCTTGAAAGGGATGTAGCTTTCTTGGTAGATGGAGAGGAAACGGCTGCGGGCGTGTGGTTGAAGTTAGAAAGCACCTTCATGACGAAGAGTCTAACAAACCGGATCTATTTGAAATCCAAATTGTATACTTGCAAGATGGAGGAGGGCTCATCAATCCGGGAATATATCAACAAGTTCGATAGGATTATATCGGATCTGAAGGACATCGATGTGACTGTAGAAGATGAGGATCAGGCTCTTCTATTACTTCTATCTCTGCCGAAGTCTTATGAGAACCTGGTGCAAACATTGATGCTTGTGGGAGACAATTTGACGATGGATGAGACTAGAACGGCGCTTCTAGGGGATGACCTTCGAAAGATTGCAACCGGTGACATGACTACTGGTGGTAACAAAGAACAAGCGCAGGGATTGTTTGCTAGAGGAAGGAGCAATGAGCGAGGAAAAGGCAAGGGAGGAAAGTCTAGATCTAAATCGAGACCCCTTGCGGGACGAGCGTGCTTCAAATGCGGTGAAGTTGGGCATTTCAAGGTCGACTGTCCAAAAAAGAGAGTAGGTGGAAAAAAGAACAACAACAAGACCGAGAGAAGAGAAGGCAAGGAAGAGGCGAGTTACGCATCGGAGGAAGGGAGCGATAAAGAATGCTATGTTGTTACGGGTGGCGAAGATACCTCCGGTAAGTGGATACTTGATTCAGGTTGCTCTTACCACATGTGCCCAAATAGGAAGTGGTTTACTACCTATAGGAGCATTGATGGTGGAACTGTTTTGCTGGGGAATAACCATGCTTGTAAAACGGTGGGGCTCGGTGATATAAAAATCAAGATGCATGATGGAGTGGTCAGAACCCTAACGGACGTGCGGCACGTTCCCGACTTGCGGAAGAATCTTATCTCAGTGGGTGCATTAGACTCCGGTGGCTGCAAGATTGTTACAGAGAACGGAGTAAAGAAGGTTGTTCGAGGTTCCCTAACAGTGATGAAGGGTGTTCGTCACGGTAATCTATATACTCTCTCGGGTAAGACGGTGACAGGAGATGCAGCGGTTGGAACTGATGGAAGTGGTGGAGACCCATGTGAGCACACCCGGTTATGGCATAGGCGGCTTGGGCACATGTCAGAGAAGGGTCTGGTTCTGCTTGGTAAGGAGGGTTTGCTGAAGAATCTGAAGAAACCTTGCATGGATTTTTGTGAGGATTGTGTGTACGGAAAGGCGCACAGGGTCCAATTCTTGAAAAGCAATCACAAGAGCAGAGGTATACTAGATTATGTGCACACGGATGTTTGGGGTCCGGCTCAGACAACTTCCAAGGGTGGTTCCAGGTATTTTGTCTCGTTCATAGACGATCATTCGAGATATGCTTGGATTTATTTTCTTAAGCATAAGAATGAGGTATTCGAGACATTCAAGAAGTGGAAAGCAATGGTTGAGAACAGGACGGGGAAGAAATTGAAGACACTAAGATCTGACAACGGTACAGAGTATATAGATGGTGCTTTCAAGAAGTTCTGTGATCAAGAGGGCATTGTTCGACACTGGACAGTCAGGTCAACACCACAGCAGAACGGGGTCGCGGAGAGACTGAACCGAACATTGCGGGAGAAGGCAATGAGTATGCGATCTTATGCTGGATTGGGCAACGAATGGTGGGCAGAAGCGGTGGCTACAGCATGTTACATTGTGAACCGTTCTCCACATTCTACACTAGATGGTGATACACCCTATAGGGTGTGGTCAGGGGAACATGCAGATTATGAGAGGCTCAGAATTTTCGGATGTACCGCCTATTATCACGTCAACGAGGGAAAGCTTGATGCGAGGGCCAAGAAGGCGATTTTCTTGGGGTATGCAAAGGGCGTAAAAGGCTACCGCCTTTGGTGTACAGAAGATTCGAAGTTCGTGATCAGCAGGGACGTTACCTTTGATGAAAAATCCATGATTGCTAGGACGCCCAAGGATGATGGTGTGGAGACTGTTGGGACTTTAAAGTCCCAGGTTATTGAGATAGAACCTAAAGACCAACCAGGTTCTAGTCATGTTCAAGTGGGAAATCAGGTAGATGATGAGCTTGAGCAGGAGGAGGTTTAGCAGGAGAATACACAGGCACTACAACAACAGCAGCTCGAGGATACTTTGGCTTCCACTAGGCCAAAGCGAGTATACAAGCAGGTACAAAAGCTGGGGGCTGATCAACCCCTGAAGCACTATGGGCAGGTTAATTTGGTTGAATACGCACTCTCGGTGGAGGAAGATGAGCCGATCTCCTTCAAGGAAGCTATTCGGGACAAGGATAGTGAGAGTTGGTTGGCTACGATGGAAGAGGAGATGGAATCTCTTCGGAAGAACCAAACATGGGAGGTGGTCCCATTGCCCGTAGGAAGAAAAGCTATTGGTTGTAAGTGGGTGTATAAGAGAAAGGAAGATCCTTCAGAGCTCGGTGGCACAAGGTACAAGGCGAGGCTAGTGGCTAAAGGGTTTGCACAAAGAGAGGGTGTGGATTACAATGAGATCTTTTCTCCGGTGGTGAAACACACTTCTATTCGGGTGCTATTGAGTATCGTTGCTCATGGTAATCTTGAGCTGGAACAACTCGATGTTAAAACGGCCTTCTTGCATGGAGACTTGGATGAAGAAATCTACATGCATCAACCTGAGGGCTACAAGGTTGAGAATAAGGAGCATCATGTATGTCGCTTGAGGAAGTCACTCTATGGACTAAAGCAATCTCCTCGGCAGTGGTACAAGCGATTTGACTCCTTCATGCTGAAGCATGGGTTTTCCCGAAGTGATTACGATTGCTGTGTTTACATTCGGAAGCTTCGTGGAGGTGATTATATTTATCTCCTTTTGTATGTGGACGACATGCTTATTGCTTCTAAGAGCGGGGTTGAGATAGATAGGCTAAAATCTCAACTTGGTAAAGAGTTCGAGATGAAGGACATGGGCGCTGCTAGGAAAATACTGGGTATGGAGATTAGAAGAGAGCGGGCGAATCGGCGATTGTTCTTGAGTCAGAAGGGCTATATAGAGCGGGTGATCGCGAGGTTCGGGATGCAAAGTGCTAAGTCAGTGGCGACCCCATTGGCTCCACACTCCAGGCTTTCAGGTAAACAATCTCCCACTACAGCGGAAGATAAGGCACACATGGATCGTGTCCCTTATGCTAGTGCAGTTGGAAGCTTAATGTACGCAATGGTGTGTACACGCCCAGATATTTCACAAGCGGTTAGTGTGGTCAGCAGGTTCATGGCGAATCCGGGAAAGACGCACTGGGAAGCTGTGAAATGGGTCCTGAGGTACTTGAAGGGTACCGCGGATACGGGTCTGTGTTTTGGTGGAGATACATATCAGATTGATGGGTTTGTTGACTCAGATTTTGCGGGCGATCTAGATAGACGGCGATCTACTACTGGTTATGTATTCAGGATACATGGAGCTCCAGTTAGTTGGCGATCGATGTTGCAGGCTACAGTGACACTTTCTACTACAGAGGCCGAGTACATGGCCATGGCGGAGGGAGTGAAGGAAGCATTGTGGTTGTGGGGTCTTCTAGACGATTTGGGGATTGAGCAGGAGAACGTGAACTTGTGGTGCGACAGTCAAAGTGCGATTCACTTGGCGAAGAATCAAGTTCATCATGCTCGTACTAAGCATATCGATGTCAGGTATCATTTTGTGCGGGATGTCATAGAGGAAGGTGATATTTCTCTCATGAAGGTGCACACGAATGAGAATCCCGCAGACATGTTAACCAAGGTGGTCACAGGTGGCAAGTTTAAGCATTGCTTGGACTTGCTTCATATCAGCCCTTGTTAATTTGCCCAAGAGGGCATGGCCCTTCGGGGCGGTGATGGGGGTGAGGTGGAGACTATATGGAGAACAAATTCTGAACTACGATTAGCTTGATCCCGGTGGAGGGTACGTAGGCAGCCGCGGTAAAGTGGCGCAGCTGGTTTGGCCGATGGTGATCTCTCTGGTAAAGTTCGCGGAGTTCTTTTGGTGTTCGTCCAAAATTTGAGGTTTATCAAATGATGTACGAGGTGGAGAATTGTGAATGGCAGTTTCACGTGGGCCACACCCACGTCCGCGTGAGAGGGTGAGTTTCCGCGTGCGTGAGAGGGTGAGTTTCCACGTGAGGTGATAATGAAACAACTCCAAGCTACGGTTTTCTTTACCGGCCCACTAAGCTTCCTATAAATATTAGGGGTTGTTAGGGTTTTCGGTGTGGGAAAAGCAGCGGGGAACAAATCAAAGGGAACAGCGGCTTAGACTGCGGGAAAGAAAAGCAGAGGTGGGTTTTCGGCTGCAAGGAGAAAAAAATCAGAGGGTTTTTTAGAGAAAAAAAAAAGAGAGAGTTTTTCAGATCTAAAAAAGTAGTTTTTTGAGGAGAGAAAAAGAGGGATTTTACAAAAGAGAGGTTTATTTCTTTTGGGTAAAAATCAGATCTTTGAGACGAGCTTGTGGATTGTACAAGTCGTCGGTGTTCTCCTTATAGTGGAATCTCCCCTCACCCCTCCCGTGGACGTAGGCAAGTTTGCCGAACCACGTAAATCTCGGGTATTTATTGTTTTTCTGGGTTGTTGGCTATTGCTTGTAGGATCCCTCAAAATTCGGTCTTGCGCTGATGAGAGGAAGAGTGGATATCTCACTTCGCTGAGATATTTCGCTACTGAGTCTGGGTTTCCTTCGCGAAACACAGATATCGAGGTTGACTTGTGCTTTTGTGACAACAAAAGCCAGGGCTCTCTCTCAGGACATATCGCTTCCGCGGCGGTGGGCGTGACTCTGCACCCAACACGCATTATAGGTGATTATAGTAAATATGACTTATCAAACATTACATTCACACCCAACTTGGTCATGTCAGATCAAAATACACTGTATGATAGATATTTGTTCTACTATGTACTGATACACCATTTGATACTTGACATCTATTATTGTATATAAACATATATTAATTCTAATACCCTACCTGCGTATGAATAACTGGTACGTTCTTCATACATAAAACATATGTGATAATAAACTGTATATGTAACCTATACCTATACCATATCCTGTTATGTACGGATCGCAATCAACCAATCTTTTTTTTTATAACGTACTAACATGTACCTATGTACTGATTACATATGATCTAACCAATGCAACACAGTCTATTGTACTAGCTTAAAAACTTTAAGGATAAGTATTAAGATCAAATAAAAGGGATGAAATAGATTTAGGAAAATAAAATTTCTAAAATTTGTAAAACAAGCAAAGAGATGAACACTTTTATTTGAAAAATAAGGCGATCATGAAAAATAAAAGAGTTTAATAGGGAATGCTTGTCAGATTTACGCCGAAACATGAGCACCAAGAAAAGTTCTTCTCCTCAAAAAGCCAAACTCCCCTCCTTTCATTTCTTCTCTTTTTTTTTCGTAGGTAAAGAATGTGGCAGAGGGTTTTTTTTTTAAATAAAGGAAAGGTGCGTGGGAGTTGGGCTTAGTGGGGAGATTAGGGGAGAGGGATTAGTTAGGGTTTGTGCAGAGATTATGAATGAGTTAGTTGGGTTTTGTTAGGATTCTTAAATTTTTGGTTAGTGATATTGTTAGGATAAATGAAAGGTGCTCTCAATGTTTGTTACAGAATCTTTCTTCAAACTTATCCTTACATCAAAGAGATAAAATAAAGCCCTTAAATTTCTCCTACTCACATCAGTGCTTACTGAAAATATGTAACCACCGTTCAATGTGTATACACCTCACACTAACTACCCCAATATCTATGACTAGGTCAATCTTGTACTGCCTATTGAAAAATCCCAAATTTAACTACATGCACATTATTCGAAATATCTTCATTGTTATGTAAATGCTAGCATTTACTTGGTCTAGTATTGAATTGACCTTGCTCAATCAAAACCCATAAAACTATGAACGAAGAAATTATGATGAAAAAAAAAATCTTTTTTTTTAACAAAAGAGAACTTTAATGGAGTAGGTCAAGCCATTAGGGATTGAGTTTCTACAAAGAAAAATTTGAAATTAAATAAATACAAATCATAATCACTAGTGGTGTTTGCTTAGGTATTACAATTCCTCTCTCACTCTCTCTCACTCGTCAATTCCACCTCTCTCACTTCCTCTTCCTCGCTTCCTTAGTCCTCTCTCTCACTCTCTCTCACTCCTTAGCCGCCAGCCGCTCGACACTCCGCCGCGCTCTGCAGTCCTCATGGCCGAGATCGAAAAATTTTCTCAGGCTCAGGATCTATCTCCGGCTTTGGAGAGGACACCTGCACACGTTGCCGTTGCCGAGGCCGAGGTATAAACTGAAAATAGGAGAATTTTTGGCATACTCCCTTCTTTGGCCCGCTTTGGTTATCGTAGGAAATAGGGGAGTGCACTCGTAGGAATGAAACTTTTGAACTCAAATTTTGTGCTTGAGAAATGCTTACGTTTTGTTTGGATGGATGTGAGTTCATTCCTTGTAACTATTAGGAGCCTTAGGACCTGAATCATTATGGGTTGAAAATAATATCAGTGTTTAATGCTTCATAATCTCCCACTTTGTTGATATCTTTTTTTTTCTTTAACACAGTATGTTGTTTGATAACAAGTTTGATAAAGTTAGAACCGAACAAACCGAACCGAACCGTATCGAATCGACTTGCAACAATTTGGTTTGATTTTGAATTATAGGCGGTTCGGTTTGGTTGTTCAAAATTTGGTAAAAATCGAATCGAATCGACTGTTTGCACAACCCTTGTTAACTCCGTCCTAGATCGATAAATATAGGCTAACATGGGATGAACAAGTGATGTCCTTATTCCTCTAGATATTTGATCAATCGTTGCAAAGGTTTCTGGCCGTATGATTCTTTCCTTTAATGGACGAACAAAGAAACAAAGCCAGAGGGTTATAAAACAACAAAAAACTATTATTTGACGTGAATCAATAGGCTTCATTATTGGCTCAGGATTTGAACAACCATCTCCGAAAGGGTCTCATGCATCTGCGTTTTTTAGAGTAAGAGCCATAAAGAAAGTTTTCAACCCCAGCCTTGAAACATATATCTCCCCATTGATTCCCTCTAAATGTAGGTCATACTTCTAGAGTATGCTCCGCAGCTCGATTGAACTATGATAAGATCCTATGTTAATATAGTCAAATAGTTCACACTCATTGGGGACAAACTTATCGTAAAATTCCTCATCAGTGTTTTAAATATCGGACGATAGGTCCGACATGTCGGATTTAGCAGCTATCTGATATGATATGGAGCTTTTTGGCGCATATTACGTTTTCAGGGTTCATGTCGAATATATCGGGGAACATGTCAGATATGTCAGGCAGATATGTCAAGGGACATGTTGGTTATGTCGGTCGATTTTTAAGTTTGAAAAATTGACTGATTCTTTTAAACACAATTGGTCATGTTTATCTAATCAGGTTTATGTTTAAATTCTTGATTGTCTTAATATTACTTCCAAAGACAAAAATCGATAAGTTAAGAGAAATAGAAAAAAGGACTGAAGTAATTTTCATTGCTTATCTTCTCTCTCTTTTTTGACATCTCATCGGTCTCTTCTTCGAACTATTCCTTCGACATCAATATTGGGTAATCTTCTCTCTTCTTAACCGCCAATATCGGAGTCCTCTTTGCTAACATCTTTCCTTCAATATCAAACATAAGCATCATAAGTTATTTACTTTTCTATATGTTTAGACAATAGAATTTATTAAGTATGTTTAGATTTTATTTATAATATTTATATTACACATATGTACACCATCCGATATGGCAATCCGATATTTTTTATGCGCCCCGCCATATCCTCGATTTTCGCTATCCGATGTGAATTTTAGCAGTTCAACATGAACCTGACATCCGACATTTAAAACCTTGTTCCTCAGATTAACAAACCAACAGTATAATTCAAATGCAACAACATCTAGGTAATTTGGTCTTCCATAAAATAATTGTTGGTGTGGTGATTTCAACTCTCAACTAAATCTTTAAAAATATTGTTTGTGGGTTCATACTGAAACATAGAAGCATATATAGCTCTATAAATTCCGATATTATGCAATTTTCATCTCATTTCTACTAGAATCTACTTGATCCTTAACAAGAGGCTTTGAAGTCTTTCGATTGATGTGTTTTTGTTGTATATGGTCAACATGAATTGACCTATAGGCCTTCAAGTTACAATCCATCAAGCGAACTCAGTGAATTTGTACTTGTATTCAGCAGATGGAATGATGAAAAATGAACTCCTTCTTCTACATAAAATAAATATCAAATACTCAACTACGTTTTGCAAGTTATTACATGCTGTCAAAACAGAGATATAAAAAATTTAAAACAAATTTAAAAGTTAGAAAATTCAGGCCTGATTGGGAGCAGTCGTGATATCACTGCCCTAGAAGATTAAAGACCCGCCTATCGCCCTGGCGCAATTTGTCCTCTCTCCCCTAGCGGTAAACACCCCCGGAATCGGCCGGCCTCTGCACTCGGGCGTGAGACACAGAGCTTATGCTCAGACGAAAACAGTTGCCCAGAAAATAGAATATGTAAATATGTAGCCGAAATCTTTTCTTGGAGGTATAGGCGAGGCGTGGCGTGCGTGCGCGCGCGCGTGTGTGGTAGAAATGCAAGGCCCACAAAACCCAAAACACTATTCAAAGCCCAATAAGGAGAGAACCAATATATACCCTTTACTATTCATCTCATTTTCCGATGTGGGACTATTCACAAAGGAAAAATTGCCTTTTCATGAATAAAGCTTCCAACAGTCCCCCCCAAAAGGCAATATTGACTGAAAAATCCAAAAATAATAAATAAATAAACAAATCACAAAATAAATATAGGTTGGGCAACCTTTCGTATCGTGAATTCGGGAAATGCAGCTTTCGGCTTTGAACCTTTCCTTAGTGAGTTCATCGCCACCTGAGGGACATAATGGACTAGGCCTTGAATTAGGCCCCTTGGATCAGGTATTGATAAAAACACACACAATACGTTTTCATCTATTGAGCTAAGCGGCTTGAGCGTTAAAGGCCATGCTCACAAAAAACCGACTCATGAGAGTTTCCCCCCCAACCGCGGCCGTCACGGTTCCTCTCACGTAGGTAAGTCCTCAAAGGGTACTACAGCTGTTTATTTAATACCCCCCACAATACACGCGTTGGACTTATTAAGAGTAAAACTCAGCCTAGCCAGCTGTATCATAAGAGCATCGTCATCATAGAGAAGGGGTAGTAGCAAATGCTACATAATGATATATAAATATATCTAGGTCGATGCTCCACACGAGAGTCACTTGTCCAGCTTGTTTCTACCACATTGAACCAACATTGGGACTACGTCTCCAAATAAGGGTTGGGTTGCCGCTGTCAGTGACCTCATTTATGGGCTTAACCCCATCTCCCTCGATGAATCCAGAACCACACTCCTGGATAATCCCTTAGTCAAAGGGTCAGCAAGATTTTTCTCAGACTTTACAAAGTCCAAGATTACAACTTTGCCTAATAGGCATTGTACAGACTTATATCTTATTTGAATATGTCTGTTATGTTTTTTATTTAAATGTACATGCTTTGGAAGCCCTATGGTAGATCTAGAATCAGAGTGAATGGAAATAGGATGAGAGGGTTTAGGGACCAAAGGAAGTTCAGATGGAAGATCTTTTAACCATTCGGCTTCTGTGCAAGTAGTATCAAGAGCAATTAGCTCAGATTCCATGGTGCTCCTGGCAATTATTGTTTGCTTACATGATTTCCAGGATACAGCAGCACCACCAAAAAGAAATACATATCCAGATGTAGACTTTACACTGTTGGAATCTGTGACCCAATTGGCGTCACTATACCCTTCTATAGCATCAGGGTAACCAGTGTAAGTCAAGCAATAGTCAATTGTGCCTTTTAGATATTTGAATACTCTTTCTAAGGCAGACCAATGATCTTTGCTAGGGTTGCTAGTATACCGACTCAGTCTCCCTACAGCATAAGCTATATCAGGTCTGGTTCGGTTGGATATGTAAAGAAGAGATCCAATCATCTGAGAATATTTCAGCTGGGAGACATGTTCACCTTCATTCTTCTTCAAGGGTACAGAAGAATCATAAGGTGTGGAAACAGGTTTAGAGTTATGAAAGTTGAATTTGATTAGCATTTTATCAATGTTATGGGAAAGACTCAAAGATATTCCTCTAGTGTCTCTAGATATTTTCATTCCAAGTATCATGTCTGCAAGACCTAAGTCTTTCATATCAAAGTTTTTGGAAAGATAATCCTTAACCTTTGAAATTAATTCAAGTGTTGTTCCAAAGATAAGGATATCATCAACATAGAGACAGAGAATGACATAGTCATTGTTTATCACTTTAGAATAGACACATTTATCGTATTCATTCACAGTGAAGCCATATTGTGCAATGACGTTGTCAAATTTCTGGTGCCATTGTTTTGGAGCTTGTTTAAGACCATACAAAGATTTAACAAGCTTACAGACTTTGTTTTCCTGACCCTTGGCAATGAGGCCTTCAGGTTGGTGCATATAGATTTCTTCATCTAAATCACCATTCAGGAAAGCAGTCTTGACATCCATCTGATGTATGATAAGCTTATGGATAGCAGCAAAGGCTAGTAATACTCGGATAGTTGATATTCGGGCTACAGGAGAATATGTATCAAAATAATCAATGCCCTTTTGTTGAGTAAAGCCTTTAGCTACTAATCTAGCTTTAAATTTATCTATGGAACCATCAGCTCTAAGTTTCTTCTTGAATATCCACTTACAACCAATAAGTTTACAACCTGGAGGTAAGTCGGTGAGTATCCAAGTATGGTTTTCCATGATAGATTTAATTTTATTATCAATGGCTTCTTTCCAGAAAGGAGATTCAGGTGAATCCATTGCTTCTTGGAATGAGCTTGGATCACCTTCAACAAGAAAGGTAAGGAAATCTTCTCCAAAATCCTTTTCGATTCTACCTCTTTTGCTTCTTCGAGGTTCAATATCAAGAGGTTGAGAAGAACTGGAAGATGGAAGATCAGAAGGAATGGATAATCTGGGATTTTCTGAGATTTTAGATTTGAAAGGAAAGATGTTTTCAAAGTAGACTGCATCTCTTGCTTCAATGATGGTATTGTTGGATATGTCACTGATTTCAGATTTGATGACTAAAAATCTGTTAACATTGCTATCAAGTGCATATCCAATAAAAGCAGCATCTACAGTCTTAGAACCAATTTTTCTCTTCTTAGGTTCGGGAATAGCTACTTTAGCCAAGCAACCCCAAACCCGGAAGAAATTTAGATTAGGAGATCTCCCCTTCCAATATTCATAAGGAGTTGTATCGGAATATTTCTGGGGAATCCTATTGAGAATGAAGCAAGCAGAAAGAAGAGCTTCACCCCAGAGATTTTCAGGTGCTCCTGAACTGAGTAACATACAGTTCACCATGTCCATTAGGGTTCTATTCTTTCGTTCAGCTACCCCGTTAGACTGTGGTGTATAGGGAGCAGTAACCTCATGAATAATACCGTGTTCTTGGCAATATTCAGTCATATGATTTGAGGTATACTCCCCCCCACGATCAGATCTTAGAATCTTGATCTTCCTGTCAAGTTGGTTCTCAGATTCAGCTTTGAACACCTTAAACCTATCTAAGACTTCATCTTTAGTTTTGAGAAGATAGGTGTAACAATATCTGGAGTGATCGTCTATAAAAGTCACAAAATATCTCCTACCCCCTCGGGTGAGAACTCGGTTAGAGTCACACACATCACTATGAATTAATTCGAGGGGTTCAGAGTTTCTAGTTATAGACTTGAAGGGTTTTTTAGTGTGTTTCCCTTGAACACAGATTTCACATTTAGATGAGGGATCATGAGAAGATTTAGGAATGAGGTTTAATTTACTCATTCTCTGCAAGGTTTGGAAATTAACATGTCCAAGTCGTCCATGCCAAACATCACAAGACTCAACAATTTGAATAACAGAAGACTCAGAAATTTCATTAGAACTGGAATTGATTACATTGAGTTTGAAAAGGCCATTACAGATAAAACCTTTTCCTATGAAAACATTACTCTTTGTAATCACAAATTTATTGGATTCTTTTACAATCCTATAACCAGCTCTAAGAAGAAGAGATTCACTAATCAGATTGCGACGGAGAGAAGGAACATGATAAACACCTTGCAGATGAAGAGATTTTCCAGAAGTCATGGAAAGCTCTATACTTTCACTTCCTATTATTGATTTAGTGGAGTCATCTGCTAAGCTTATGCTTCCTCCACGTGATTCCTGATAATTTGAAAACCAAGAGCGGTCATTACAGACGTGGATATTTGCTCCGGAATCCAAATACCAATCAGTGGAAGAAGTTAGAGAATTTACAAGATGAGATGAAGAGGCTAACCTGAAGGAGGTTGGATTCATTTCAATCATATTAACTTTGTTGGATCCATTTCCTTTAGGGGCAGGTTTGGCCGGTTCCTTCTTCCGAAAGAAACAGTTGTGAGCCATGTGGTTGGTTCTATCACAGACAAAGCAGAACTTCTCATCAGACTTATGGCTGGAAGAATTGGGATTTGGTTTGAAGGAGGATTTGTTGAAAGATTGTTGATTTTTCTTGAATTTCTTCCCTTTGGGTTTGAAATTCTTAGATTTAGGCTTATCCTCTACCAAGTTTACTTTAGCTTTTGTTTCATTCTTGGTATTGGAATTTTGCCTATGCTGGTCTTCAATACGAATAGCCTTGAGGGCTTCAGTTAAGGTTAGATCTCCTTGCTTGTGTCGGAGATCTCCAGCAAATCTAGACCAGGAGGGAGGAAGTTTATCAATCAAACAGGAAACTTTATAATCGTCAGTAAAAGTGTTTCCTTTTGATTGGAGATGACGGAGGAAATCTAGGAATTCATGAATTTGTTCATTAATGGGCTTGTCATCAACCATTGTGAACTTATTGAAAGAGGAAGAGGTGAAGCGCAGAATTCCGGCATCATCATAGTCATATTCTGCTTCAAGAGCATTCCATAGGTCTTTTGCACTTTTGAATTCATAATATATGTCATAAAGGTTGTCCGCAAGTGCACTAAGAATCCTATGACAACAATGATAGTTGATTTCTTCTGGTTTCATAGAGCTAGAAAAGAAGCTAGCACCAGAACCAGAAGTAGAAGGAGCAGGTTGAGCAGGATCAGGAGTCAAAGGTTGAGAACCACTAGTAGATGACTCAGAAGTATCAATAGCAGATAAAAGACCTAAGGTAGTAAGCCAGTATTTCATCTGATTAGCCCACCGTTTATAGTTAACACCGGTGAACTTCTCAGGTTTGACACTTTTTGAATGATCAGGAATTGCCATAAGTCCAATTTAAGTTTACTAGTCTAGGTAGATGTAATCTGATTGAAAAAGAATTTTGTCAATATTACTAGACCAGAAACTTAATTAAACCTGCTTTAAATCAAAAAACTCTTAAAGTGAAAAGATAAAAGTTTTACTCGGGTAGTTTGGCCAGGTAAGGATAGTACTAGAGGTTGAACAAAGATCTATTAAGTACCTCGTTTCTTGCAGAGCGCTTTACGCAACCCTTAAACCTTTCCTTAGACACCAACTAATCCAAGAAAACTTGAACCGGTTCACTTAAAGATTTTTTTTTTTTTTACTATGAAAATTGACAGATGCAGAAATTGAGTATAGAAGCTACAAAGATTTTTTTTATAGCTAATTTAGATGCAACAAATTAAAACAATTAACTAATACAACAAGAAATTATTAATATATAAAATTCGGGTGAACAATAATCCCGATGAACAGTAATAATTTTTTTTTATTTTTTATTTATTTTACTAATTAACTTAACAGCAAGAATTATTAATCTTCTAGATTGCTGTCAAAACAGAGATATAAAAAATTTAAAACAAATTTAAAAGTTAGAAAATTCAGGCCTGATTGGGAGCAGTCGTGATATCACTGCCCTAGAAGATTAAGGACCCGCCTATCGCCCTGGCGCAGTTTGTCCTCTCTCCCCTAGCGGTAAAAACACCCGGAATCGGCCGGCCTCTGCACTCGAGCGTGAGTCACAGAGCTTATGCTCAGACGAAAACAGTTGCCCAGAAAATAGAATATGTAAATATGTAGCCGAAATCTTTGGAGGTATAAGAGTAGAGAAGAGAAGAGAGTGTAGAGATTTTCCTCTTCGTTGGTGTGATTCTGAATGAGCTCCAAGCCTCCTTTTATAGGTGATGAAAGGTGTAACCCCCGCTGAATCCAAGGGACCGTTACGCAGCGTCGTGGCGAGGCGAGGCGAGGCGTGCGTGCGCGTGTGGTAGAAATGCAAGGCCCACAAAACCAAAAACACTATTCAAAGCCCAATAAGGAGAGAACCAATATATACCCTTTACTATTCATCTTATTTTCCGATGTAGGACTATTCACAAAGGCAAAATTGCCTTTTCATGAATAAAGCTTCCAACATTACAAACTTTATATTGATCAGTAAAAACTGAAGGGATTCTAATTCAAACCACACTAATGTGCTATTATGTTGACACAATTTTTTTAATGATAATCTCAATCCCGGACCTATAAGGCACTTATCCTTGAAGAATGTTTATCATGTATTCAGTAGTAACTAGAGTATGTACAATTGTTTTTTTTTTTACATCAATCTCCTCAACAAATCTACAATATTCGTAATAAGAGAGATCAAGTAGACTATGATAAGGGTCTGTGGTGGTAGCAATGAACAAACAATGACTTTTATATGGGTTTGATATGTCGACTTGAGAACTAACTATTTTTATCAAAGAGGGAAATTTCTTCTTAAACCTATACCTGAGATGACTTCTGTATATATTCCTCTTATATACATCGTCAATCGTCTAAAGATAGAATGAAAAGGAATGACCATTTGTATCTTTCAGGCTCAGGAAAGGTTGTTAATTCCTTCACCTTCCTATAAATACAGATTAGAATAGGTGGAGCGAGTGAAGTTCTTTTTCTTGCCATCCTGTCAACCATAATGAATGTGTTTGGTCTGATAATGCAAAAAATGCTAAACTTATTGGAGATTTAGTAAAATTTTCCATTAATTAAATTAAGAGTTCAATCAATTTCAACAATGAATAACTTGTTGGGAATTTAACGCCGAAATCCCTGATGCAACAGAAACGCAGAATAGAAAAAGTACACAAGATTTAACGAGGTTCGGCAACTGGCTACGTCCTCGGGAGCCACACAGTCAATTTCTTATTAATCAAACAAGAAATTACAAACCAAGAGCAAATCCCAAAACTAAGATTTCTCAAATGAACACTGTAGCTACAGTGTTAATAATCAAAGGGAATAAACCCTTTCAATTCTCACTTGAGAATACCCCTAATTAATTTCTCTCTCTCTTCTTAAATCTTTTCTTAATCTCCCCTCAAGACAGTTGAGAGCTGGAGATGGGAAACAAAAATCGCTGCTGCGATTTCAAAAGGCCGGAGAAGAAGGAAGATCGCTGCTGCGTTATTTTTGTCCGTCGCCAGAGAGAGATCGGGAAGAAAAAAAGCACCTAGGGCATCGTGGGAAAGGGGGCTTTTATAGGAGAACACGACGCGAGCGGCCCGCTTGGACGCCAAGCTCGGAGCGCCCAAACGCTGAGGTCGGCATCGCCCAAACGCGATGGTCGGTGTCGTCCAAACGCGAGCGTCGGAGCGCCAGACGCTAGGGTCGAACTGCCAAAACGCCGAGGTCAGGGGGGCGTTCGCTCGTGGGGCTCGAGCTCGCCTGCGACTATCCTCGAGCTCGACGGAGCTCCTCGCCGGACGGAGGTTGGTATCCACCCCCAAACTAACAATCTCCCAATTGGAGACCAAACCGACGTCAACAGGCTATCTCATCAAACTCCTCTCCTGTGTGGCTCCGCCCTCATCATCTATGCATGAATGCCAACTGAAGTTGCGCACAACTCCAGTTTCTGAATAGTCACCGTCTTTGTTAACATATCTGCTGGATTCTTACTTCCTGGAATCTTTTTCAGTTTTAACACGTCATCTTCCAACATGGATCTGATGAAGTGGTACCGAAGCGCAATATGCTTCGTTCTAGAATGAAATGCTAAATTCTTCGCCAAGTGTATCGCACTCTGGCTATCATTGTGCAAAACATTCTTCTCCTGTTTGAATCCCAACTCTGTCAACAAACCCTGAAGCCATATCATCTCTTTACTGGCTTCAGTCACTGCAACATACTCAGCTTCTGTAGTGGATAGGGTAACGATCTTCTGTACCTTTGACATCCAACTAATAGCTGTAGTTCTGACGGTGAATACATAGCCGGTGGTGCTTCTTCGGTGATCAACTTCACTGCCGAAGTCTGCATCTACGTACCCTTGCACTTCTACCTCTCCCTTACCAAAGTGCAAACACTTCTGTGTGGTGCCTCGTAGATACCTCAGAATCCACTTGACCGCTTCCCAATGAGCTTTTCCTAGATTCGACATAAACCGGCTGACCACTCCCACTGCATGGCCAATGTCTGGTCTCGTACAAACCATTGCGTACATCAGACTTACGATAGCTGAGGCGTAAGGAACCTGAGCCGTACTCTCTTTCTCTTCTTCTGACTGAGGAGATTGATCCTTCGATAGAAAAAAATGGCTGGCCAAGGGTGTGCTCACAGGCTTGGCGTCGCTCATGTTGAATCTTTGCAAAACACGGTTGATGTACTCCGACTGAGACAACCGCAAGAACCCTTTCTTCTTGTCTCTCGTAATTTGCATTCCAAGGATTTTCTTCGCTGGACCCAAGTCCTTCATGTCAAACTCCTTTGACAGCTGCTGCTTCAAACTCTTGATATCCTTCATATCTGCTTCTGCAACCAACATATCATCAACATACAGCAGTAGGATGATATAACTGGATTGATATCTTTTGAAGTAGCAACAGTGGTCGGCGTTGCACTTCTGGAAACCTTCCTTGTGCATGAAGCCGCCAAACTTCTTGTACCACTGTCTTGGGGCTTGTTTCAGGCCATACAAGCTCTTCTTGAGTCTGCACACCAGGTTCTTCTTCTTTCCTTCTGAGAAACCTTCTAGCTGGTGCATGTATATCTCCTCTTCTAGATCTCTGTGAATAAACGTCGTCTTCACGTCTAACTGCTCGAGATGAAGATCTTCAATTTCTACAATACTCATCACGGTCCTGATAGTATTTAGCTTCACCACGAGAGCGAAAATATCGGTGTAGTCAATTCCTTCCTTCTGCTGGAAACCTTTGACAACCAATCGGGCTTTATATCTCCTGGAACCATCATGCTCCTCTTTCACCCGGTATACCCATTTGTTGTGGAGTGCCTTCTTACCCGTGGGCAACTCAGCTAGTTCCCACGTCTGGTTTGATATGAGAGACTTCATCTCATCTTTCATTGCAAGCTCCCACTTGCTCGCATCTCCATACTGACAAGCTTCATCATAGCTTTCAGGATCTCCACCATCTGTCAACAACAGATAGTTCATGTATCTCCTATTGGGTACAGGAGGACAAGAAGATCTTCTTAATATCGGAGCTGGTGCGTCGGGCTCCTGCGCACCATCTTGTCCAACAGGCTCTTCTTGCTGAGGACCCTCTGCATTGGGTTCTTCCGAGAGGTTACTCGGGACATCATCTGTATCTACAAATATTGATTCGTTCTCTGAGTCATCTGTCTTGTGCATGTCCTTTTACATCACCTTCTCGTTGAATATCACATCTCTGCTCCTGATCACCTTCTTGTTTTCATTGTCACAAATGCGGTAGCCGTACTCATCTTCACCATAGCCGATGAAAGTGCATTTCCTTGACTTGGGATCAAGCTTATTCCTGCCTTGATCACTAATATGCACGTAAGCTACACAACCGAAAACTTTAAGATGTGAGAGTTTTACCTCCTTTCCGCACCATACCTCCTCTGGTATTCTATGCTCCAATGGAACCGATGGACCTCGGTTGATCAAGTAAGCTGCTGTTAAGCTGCTGTGTTGACCACTTCTGCCCAGAACTACTTCGGTAGGCCTGACTGTACTCGAATGCTTCTGGCTCTCTCTGTCAACGTTCGGTTCATCCGCTCAGCTACACCATTTTGCTGAGGCGTGCCGGGCACGGTTCTCTCTATTCTGATCTCGTGCTCATAACAGAACTTCTTGAATCCGGTGTCTTCATATTCACCGCCATTATCGGTCCTGAGCTTCTTTATTCTCAGACCGGTCTCATTCTCGACCATAGCTTTCCATCTCCTGAAAGCCTCAAATACTTCTGACTTATGCTTCAGAAAGTAGACCCACACTTTCCGAGAGTGATCATCGATAAAAGTCACGAAGTAGTGTTTTCCACCAATGGACGCGGTGGTTGTTGGTCCCCACACATCTGAGTGAACGAGCTCTAGTTTCTCTTTCCTGGGGTTTCTGCCACTTGTCTGAAAGCTGACTCTCTTCTGCTTTCCGAGTATGCATTCTTCACACATATCCATCTCCACTGACTGCAGTCCTGGGAGTTTTTCCTTTGTGTGCATGATTTTCATCCCCTTCTCACTCATATGACCGAGTCTCTGGTGCCACAGCTTTGAAGTTTTATTGCCTGCTGCAACTGAGATCGAACAACGTGCACCTGCTGTTATATATAGGGTACTAGTCTTCCTGCCTCGGGCAATTGTCATTGCGCCCTTTGAGATCTTCCAATCATCTCCATGGAAGGTCGTGGTATATCCTTCGCCAGCCAACTGGCCTACGGATATTAAATTCTTTCTCAGGTCGGGAATATGCCTGACATCCTTGAGCTCCCATACTAACCCGTTCAACTTAATTTTCACCATGCCTTTGCCCACAATAGCACATGGTTAATCATCAACAAGATATACGTATCCAAGATTTCCGGGGGTATACTTCTCGAAGAATTCTTTCTGAGAGGTAGCATGGAACGACGCTCCTGAATCTAACACCCAAGATTCCTCCTTGCTCTCCAAAGAGCATATCAATGCGTCGTCTACTCCTGAGGTGGAGGTGACATTCACCTCTGCCTTCGCCTCCTTCTCCTTCTGTGCACTCTTGCACTGATTCTTGTAATGCCCGGTCTTTCCATAATTCCAACACTCGATAGCCTTCGAGCTGTTGCTTAGATTCCTTGACTTGGATCTCCTGTCCTTTGATCTACCCCTAAAGTTTGATTTGCCTCGTTCGTTCCCTCTGGTTGAATTTCTACCTCTTGACTCTGTATGCAATACTGAAGAGGTTGTAGCTTCACCCGTCTCTCTCCGTCGGATCTCCTCACTGAGAACCAAATCACGAACGTCGTCGAACTTCAACTTTTTTTTCCCGACAAGCTACTCACTGCCGTGACTGTAGCGTTCCAACTCTCTGGTAGGGAAGACAACAGTATCAACGCCCGAACTTCCTCATCAAACTCAATTCCAACTGAACTCAATTAGGTTGTAACCGTATTAAGTTCATTGAGGTGTTGTGCTACTCACGCGCCTTCTGCCATTTTCAGATTGAATAACCGCCGCATCAAATAAACTTTGTTCGCGGCTGATGGCTTCTCAGCCGTGGTCTTCTCCTTTGCTATGTTGAACGCAACATTGCGAGTCAACGTCAATCTGATAACTCTGAGGGCTTGTCTATCTAGAAGGTTCCACTCATCTGCCTTCATAGAATCCGGCTTCTTTCCCGATAGTGGTTGATACAGATTTTTCTGATACAGATAATCCTCTATCTGTATTTTCCAGAATCCGAAATCTGTTCCATCAAATTTCTTAAGTCTTATTTTTCCTTCATCTGCGGCCATGGCTCCCACTTGAATCTGACTTCCTCTAGATCGTTTCACGCTCTGATACCAGTTGTTGGGAATTTAACGCCAAAATCCCTGATGCAACAGAAGCGCAGAATAGAAAAAGTACACAAGATTTAACGAGGTTCGGCAACTGCCTACGTCCTCGGGAGCCACACAGTCAATTTCTTATTAATCAAATAAGAAATTACAAACCAAGAGCAAATCCCAAAACTGAGATTTCTCAAATGAACACTGTAGCTACAGTGTTAATAATCAAAGGGAATAAACACTTTCAATTCTCACTTGAGAATACCCCTAATTAATTTCTCTCTCTCTTCTTAAATCTTTTCTTATTCTCCCCTCAAGACAGTTGAGAGCTGGAGATGGGAAACAAAAATCGCTGCTGCGATTTCAAAAGGCCGGAGAAGAAGGAAGAACGCTGCTGCGTTATTTTTGTCCGCCGCCAGAGAGAGATCGGGAAGAAAAAAAGCACCTAGGGCATCGGGGGAAAGGGGGCTTTTATAGGCGAACACGATGGGCTGGCGACAGCCTGTCGCCAGCCACGCGAGCGGCCCGCTTGGACGCCAAGCTCGGAGCGCCCAAACGCTGAGGTCGGCATCGCCCAAACGTGATGGTTGGTGTCATCCAAACGCGAGCGTCGGAGCACCAGACGCTAGGGTCGAACTGCCAAAACGCCGAGGTCAGGGGGGCGTTCGCTCGCGGGGCTCGAGCTCGTCTGCAACTATCCTCGAGCTCGACGGAGCTCCTCGCCGGACGGAGGTTGGTATCCACCCCAAACTAACATAACTGTCTTGATAGGTTTTCTTTGCCATCCCTCAAAGCAAACTTTTCAGAGGAAATGTGAGTAATTGCTCTTACCAGACTCCAATACAACTAACCAGTTGACAACTGGGTTTTTGTGGAATAGTGATAGCATCTCAGATGTCTCTCCCTCTCATATAATGCGGAGCCCTCTGCTATCCCACAGCCTCATTCCTTTTTCCTCTTATAGAAATTGTTATAAATATCCATGATATATACAATATATCAGCTGATATATGTTTTTATAATGCTTCACACAAAATGGTATGGTCTCAATATCCTTATCATTTTTGGCAACTTTTTAGCAATATATCATGAGTTTCCTGATATAACAGGTGAATTTTCATTCTAAAAAATCGGTTGAAATGTTGCAATGGACTTTTATTAGTTTTGCCTGATGGCTTTGAAGTTATGGTTCGATTGTAGTTCAAACCCTTTAAATATTTGTTTCAGTAAATAACTGAGAAGAAGAATTAGAGTTGAGTTTAGATCAAATTCTTTGGCAAAAGTTTTGCAAAAGATACCATCTCTATATAGCTTCATTCTTTTGTTCACTAAGTGTCAACATCTATGATATTTATATAGACATTATCCGTTATGACACCCATATTTATTAAATATCATTGATATATCTGAGATATCCACCATATGATATGAAAATTTTTCATCTGACATATACCCGCTATTTAAAACAATAGGGGCAATCTTCATCATATGGTAAAGCCAAATGTCATGTTAAGAGGGGCAAATTAGTTGAATACAAACCAAATAACATTCATAAGATCATGGTCTTTCATTATATTTATTTAGTATTTTTCAATCGTTTCTTATATTTTTAATTATTGTTGGAATCTACCAAATCTAGCACAAATTGGAACTTACCCCAGAAATCCAATCGAATCTTCATATCAAATTGTCACTCGGCTCTACATAATAATCCTAATACCTTTCTCTAGAAACCAACACATATCTAATATTGTAATACACATATAGATAAATTGTTATGAAAGTAGGTTTGAATGGGATGCTAAAAAATAGCCCAAATAGATCATTTAAATAATACATCAATTTAGAAGTTTTAGTTTTTTTTAAAAGCAATATAATTAGAATCTCAACCTAACAAGATTCAGAAAGAATAAGATTAGTAATAATAACTAACTTTATTATTTGGATGTGGTCCCACTTCGCGTGCGTGGAAATGCTTAAAAAAACTGTGCAAGCGCATGCATGGTGTACAAGGATCATAATCATCGTCTAACCCTTTCAAGCAATCAATGGGATGTCTACGGATGATTGCTCAAAAAATAAATCTCCTCTAAAGAACACCAAGTTTCCATGACAATCATCAGTTAAAAATTTTATTTATTTATTTAGTTGGGCTAATCTCTAAGCAAAGGCATGTCTAAAAAATACAAATTTACTACTAAATCTTGACATCAAGCTGGCAAGCAGGTAACTGACCTCATCCTAAATTGACAGCAACAACATACAGGTATACAACACGGTAAAAGTATGCAAATTTGGAAACCCAGACACTTAGAAATTGAATATTTCATGGTTATGTTAATATTAAAACTGTTGGACTGAATTTCTTAACCACAACATGTATTTGTAAGGCTATAATGGCTAAACAAAATAGAAAATCTTAAAATAAACCAAGTTATATAAATAGCTACTACTACAAATTTATGAGAAACTAAATTTGTTAGATAAACACACCTGAAATTCGATGTCATTTAACTTTTTAGTCTGAGATATATCTCTTTTATATATTTGATATCTCTGGAAAACATCATAAATTTTTGGATGTGTTACAGGAGCATCCATTAATAACTGAGAATCTAATACATATGGAAAATCTACTTTATAAAAGTATCTGTGCAACTAGTAGTTTGGCATGATGAATAAGCACATTTAACCGAGGAGCATGTGCCCCTCCATTTTTGTAAGAACTGAAAATATTTGATGAATAAGATTTTCTACAGAAGAAATGCATTCATCAGTCTTTTTCCTACACAATAAACCGATGAGCAAAAGTGTATTCTGTCATTAAATGAAAAGTACCACTTTCTTCCTAGTTTGCTATTTTCTAAATCTAAATGCTTTCTTAAAATTGTAGACAATTAAGTCCAAGCTACAAATCACAACAGAACAATAAGTCATACTACTCATATGCACAGGACACGAATATTGTTAGTCTCACATATGCTTAATATTCGTTATGCTTCACAAAATAGCTAAATTCAGCTTATACTAGTGCATTCTTGTTGAGATAAATATGAAACAAATATCATATTCTACATAGGCCTCACTCCTTAGGTAAAACCAGATCCAACATAGAATAGGGCCAATATGCTTTAGGCAACTAAGTATAGGGTCTTAAAGTACAGCACTAAGTTTCAAACATATTCTCTAAATTCTATCAACAAAGTTGTTACGTCTTTTACATTAAGTAGTAACAAATAATTGGTGATAAGGTGAACAGGATCAGCAATCATTTTCTTCATATTGGTAGTGTAGCATTTAGCTGAGAATCCTCAGAATCATGCAAGATCACATCTTTCTGATACTTGACGAGCATCAACGACCTCTACGGTATGCATACATCTCAAAGATTTTGTAATCTATAATACGACATATATACCAGCTTCTTGTACCACTCACATACTTGAGGTATCCTAGTTTAGCATACATATTATGTTCAAATTGGGATATTTTAGATTAGCATTGATATTATGTTCAGATCACACCTGTCTCAAACCTGCATGTTGTTACTTGTTAGGTTGAAACTATCCTGCAAATCTAATCATCCACAATTCTTAATATATTTGCATTTCTTTATGTATTTGTATTTGAATTGAACCCAGTTACTACCACGCCTATTTTACTATTTATAGCACTTTGGCAAAATTCCCAGTTAAATAATTGTAAGTGCTATCTTGTTGTCTTATTACAATCTTATAAATAGAAGGCCATTTCATAGGTAATATGACATCTTCTATTACTATTGTATCATTCTGCATTGCATTATAGTAAAAAAAATCCTATTAAACTCAATTAATTGGTCAATGCAAACAATATCAGTTATATCTTCACTGAGAATATAAAGTCAAACCATCAACAAGCCAATTTGATAAATCCTGCTGACATTTTTCTACAGACTCGTCATTTAACTTGATCATTTATGTCATTTAGGATTTACTTGTTTCATCTTAAGGATGAGATGGAGGAGAATGTTCTTCATAGACTTAAAGCAAAATATCTAAAGAGGACAAGTATTACTAGAGTACTATGTGATCATTAAAATACCTATGAAATTGAAATGGTTGCCATGTAATTAGCCATGCTCTATGTTTTAGAATGGGGTGATTGAGAAATAGCATGATTTTGTAAGAACTGTGCAGTCAAGATGGATGAATGACATTAAAGCTAAAAGAAGACATAATTACTAGAAGTCATATGTTAATTCAATTGAGGATAAGATGAGGGAGGAGAATTTCTGAGATGGTTGTGCAGGCCGAATGGAGGCCTATGCGAGTTATGGTATCTAGGTATGCAGGGTAATAGAAGGAATGGTTAAGACTAGGGGTATGTCTAGACGAGCAAGGAACGGGGTAATAGAAAAGAATATTATTTGAAGAAATTGAGTTTCTTTTTTGTTCTTATTGATCAAATATTTACAGCCTAATATATATAAGATGTGGCCGGCATTCCAGTCCACCAAATAAGGAAACAGAATTCCTTCAAATAAGGGATCCTAACTAGAACTGGAAAATAGAAATTAAATCAAATCTTTTCTAAAACAGAATCTAAATCTAATCTCTTCTAAAACAGAAACTAAATCTAATCTTTTCTACACTCCCCCTCAAGCTGGATTGTATATGTTATACAAACCAAGCTTGGAGTTCAATTCATCAAAAATAGCTCTTAGAAGTGCTTTGGTGAGAATATCAACAATCTGCTGTCTTGTTGGAACATAACTGAGTTGAACAATCCCATTGTTGATCTTCTCTGAGATGAAGTGTCTGTCGATCTCAATATGTTTTGTCCTGTCATGATGAACAAGATTTTTGGCTATACTAATAGCAGCTTGGCTGTCACTAAGCATCTTCACTGCATTCTGTGTTTGAACCTTGAGTTCTCTTAAAAGCCTTTGAAGCCACATTCCTTCACATATTCCCAATGCCAAAGCACGATACTCTGACTCTGCACTATTGGCCTTCTTGTTTTGATGATGTTTAACAAACAATTTATAACTAATGTTGTTTGTCTAGTGTTTGTGTTTTCTTATTTATTACAGACAAACAACGTAGTTGGAGGATGGATGGAATAGCGCTTCAACGATCATATCCAATGGAGGTTGGCGGAATAGTAGGTGAAGCTTATGCAATTCTAGTTCAAGATCCAAGTTCAGCTTCATCCGCATGTGTACCAAGTTGAGCTTATTGAAGATCAAGATCTAGCTTGGGTAACTTAGTATAGGTTTTATATTATGTGTGTTAAGTACGTTAAGCTCAATATCTATACACACACATTTTATTGGTTTCTTCGTATATATATATAGTTAAATATATATACATAAGTTTTGGTTTCTATGCATATATATAGTTATATACATTTATATACATGCATGGTTTTGGTTTTTCATGTTTATAATATGAAATCACATATTTCATATTTACTATTGTGTTTTTCGAAAACATTGCATAGAATATAAAATTTTGTGAAAATTCTATATTCTTAGTTTTTGGACTTAACAATAATCATATACATATTTTCTTCAAGTCTATAAAATCATTTTGTAAAGTTTTAAAAGTTGGTTTAGGTCAAAACATCAAACTCATGTGTTTACATTTTTATGTTTTGGACTATTTTGTAAAATGATGATATTTTCTTCATTGTAGCATGTTTATTATCATGTCTACAATTATTCCCCAAAGTTTTACATTTTTTGGAATTTATTTGATATTTTTAAACAGTGTTTTAAAATCAGAAATACAGTTTTCAGAACCTAATTTTCATATATCAGTTCTCGGTCGACTGCACCGGTCGACCGCACTTGTGTTCATTCGTCAGTGGGCAGCAGAGAGTTTGTCGGTCGACCACTGCGGTCGACCGAGAGCTCGAGACTTCCCACGGTCGACCGCACCGGTCGACCGAAGAAGTCTCTGCTCGTTGGGTATAAATACCCCATTGCTGTTCTCTTTCAAATGATCCAAGAAGTTTTTAAACAAGGGTTTAAACTTGTTTAGTGTTTGTTTAAGTTTGTTTTAAGAAGCTTTTAAGCATTTGAGTGTTTCGGTTTTGTGAATCAATTCCACAAGAGCTTGAGGAGATTATCTATTGAAGTTTGAGCTTCCATCTCAAATCTCCATCTCTCCATCTTGATCTTGAGAAGTTTTCTAAACTCAAACTCTAGCTTTACATTTATATACTTGTTTGATTATCATTGTTCTTAAGCTAGATTTTATATTTGAGTTTAGTTTGATTTTAATTTCACTCATTGTTACACCCACCCACTTTGAGCTTATTGTATTTGCATACATAGTATATTAGGGTTGTGAGAGATTGTAACATTGAGTTGTGCTTAATTGAGTTCTCATCTATTATAGAGAACAAATTTATATTTTTTACATTGTGAGTGTTGTAAGGTTTTTGGTTGAGCTAGAAACCGAGTGTGTTGTGAAGTTTTCGGTGAACTAGAAAACCGATTGTGAGGAGTGACGTTGATCAGTGAGCGTTGAAAACCAACACTGTGAGGTGTAAACGTTATTCGGGTGAGCGTAGAAAACCCGGTTGTGACAGTGGATTTCTCCCCGAGAGTGGGGAGCGGAGACGTAGGACGGAAGGTCCGAACTCCGTGATTATTTGAGTGTGTTTAGGTTTGTCATTGGCGTATTTGCTTTTGCATTTATCTTATATCGCCAATTGTGCATTGTACATTTATTTCATCCACTATCTAGTTTATTTTGTTTAACCTTGTGTTAGTTTACATATCCTTGCATATATCATATTATATATCTCTTTGGAAGGATATATCATCTTGTGCTAGTTTATATATCCTTGCATATATTTCATCATATAGGATATATACCTTGTTGTTCTTATTGCTTATCCTAGCTTATATATCTTATTGTATTTCATATTTACTAGGATAACTTGTTAATTAATTTTAATTGCTATTTAATCGGATTAGATTAGCATAAGACCCTAATCACCCCCCCTCTAGGGTCTAACATGCACTACTACGAGAGACAACGGCTTGCTTTTTGCTTCTCCATGTGACAAGATTACCCCAGACATATGAGCAATAACCAGTAGTTGATCTTCTGTCTGTTAATTCTCCTGCCTAGCTAGCATCAGTGTATATTTCTACTTCTCGTTTTTCAAACTTTCTGAATAGTAGTGTAGGCGTATAAAATTGCTTATAGATCCCTTAGCTCAGCTCGGCACAAACCATCGAACCAACGAGGCGGACGAGATCACAAATCGCACGCGAACAACGGAATAAATCAGCCGTGCAGAATCAAGTAACGAACGTTGAGCGGAATCAACGAGTTCATCCAACCAAGAGAGCGGACTCTGGCACGAATACGACGATCGCAATCAAGATCGCTTTCGCCGACTCGAACTCAGAATGTGGATTTTACTGCCAAATTCAGGAATCAGACTTACTGCCAAATCAGTAATCAACAAATCAAGTTAAGCTCAACCGAAACCACGGCACAAACGACTGACAGCGCAAACACTCGGAAACCCAGCACCTAAGGGGCTCGGCTTAAGCGAGCACCATGGGTGGCTCGGCCAGAGCCGGCCACCATAGGTGGCTCGGCCCAGTGCCGGCCACCTATTGGCGTGGCCGGACTCCACATGCTCCTCGTGCACAGGCGCACAGTCAGAGAGCCATAAATCGGCCTAGGCATTGTTCATTTGGGAGGTCGAACTCAAGAGCGAAACTCTGCCGAATGAAGATCAAGCTTAGAGTAAAGGAGAGTGTTGAAGAGACTTGAAGACATTGGGACATCAGCAATCTGAATCTCGGGCCAGCATCAGCGTCACAAAAGCGCGCGTTCGAGAGGAGTGAAGAACAGATCTGAGATCTCACGCTGATATACTCCGATTAAGCTTGTCTAGATCCCGAGATGTTGCGACGCATTGTGTTCCTTGTGATCAATCCTCCCCGCTATTATTCCACTTGTGGAATTAATACACCCGTCAAAATCGTTTAGATCTGACGGATCTAGATCGCCGCGGTTCCACGGATTAACCCCGGCGTTTGCGCAAAGAACCCACCAAATTCGACGACCCGCCGCAAAACAGCGAGCTTCGCGATTTGTTCACAGAGGAAGAGTTGTGCTAATTTATTTATTTTTTTCTTTATTGTAGTTGTAACCGGATCTATAAAGGACGGATCTTTGTAATCCCAAGATGAAATTATATTTCAATGAAGAAACAGTTTTCCCACCGCAACATCTGGCGACCACAGTGGGAGCGGGCGATCTCAGTCCGAAGATCGTACGTCGCAGCCCGCGGTATTCCAGTCCACGTCGTGGAGGAGGTCGAGTACAAGTTCGACCAAGCAACGTTCGAGGAGTACGTGTCCTTTCGTCCTGGATCTACGCTCCCCGCAAGTCCAAGGAAGTTCTCTCCTGGAGAAAAGCGCGTCGTGGTTATTGAAGTGCTCGAGAGCCAACGAGCTCCAATCCCAAGCGACGCCAAAGTCGCGTCAGATGAAATTCCACCGACCGCAACCAGGTCAACGTCTACTCCGCCACGCCTCCACTTTCAGCGGGTTGCGACTCTCTCATAAGAGAGCCGCCAGAGGCATCGCTCAACGCCCTTGCGCGGCACTCGCTAAGGCCATGGATTCTACGGACGATTCCGCTTACAATGCGGATCTGAAGAATGAGAGGCAACAGCCTTCAACCGCCAATGAACAGGCGACTCTTACAAGCCGCCAAAGAACGAATGGGTCCGCGTCAAACGGAACCGTTCGACACTTGAAGAGCGTATTCGCAAGCGTCGCGCGATGTCAGCCCAGGCACGGGCTCAAACTCAGGAAGCTCGTAGAAGACTGCAAAAGGAGGTGGAGAAGAAGCCACCACCAACGCGCCAAGTTTGGAAGCCTAAGTCTGAAGTGGCGACTCAGGCCAAAAAGCAACCAGTGCAACCTTCTAAGCAAGGTCAAACTCCGGCGAATCAACCAAAGTCGTCATTAATCCCAATAACTTCTCCGGGAGATCATGCAGAGTCATCCCGCAAGAAGAAATCAATTTTGGAGCGCCTGAAGTGGCGACTCAGGCCAAAAAGCAACCAGTGCAACCTTCTAAGCAAGGTCAAACTCCGGCGAATCAACCAAAGTCGTCATTAATCCCAATAACTTCTCCGGGAGATCATGCAGAGTCATCCCGCAAGAAGAAATCAATTTTGGAGCGCCTCGGTCCAGTTCCTGACGTGAGAGGCAAAGCTCCAATTCACGAGCGTTTGGGCCCGATGAAGAAGCCCAGAACGACTCAACATACTGGGGGTCGCCATCACCTCCAGCATGACAAAGAGCTCAAGGCAGCTGCGCGCACCAATTTGCGCATTGAAGTCCAAGAGCACGCCGAAAATTCACGCCCAAAAAGGCATGTTTTGAGGCGGGTAACCTTTGAAAGCCCAAAGAAGGCAAGTCAACCTCAGATGGAAACATTATCATCTGATAATGATAGTGTTATACCTGAGAAGGCGTGCCCGCACACGATAGGTTACTCCGACTGTCAACATGACGAGTTGTATTATCATGCTGGGAATACGAATAGAACCAGGAAGAGGAGTCCCCGAGAACGGGAAATTCAATGTCCCTGTTCCAAACTCATTCGGGCGGTATTGTCGGAATGCAATTGCATTAAGGCGGTCCCCGAAAGAGTTTCAGTTTTTGAAAGACTTAATGCGGAAACGCCAAAACCAAGGCCTAGGCGCTTCCAACGAAGAAGAAGGGTGATTGAAGACGGAGAATTTCCGAGGGTCACCACCAACATGACGAGCAAAGGGACATCGGCACGAGAAGATTTCGAGTCGATTCTGAAAGCTTCCCGACCTAGAACCCGTCTGCAGTCCGGAACCATAGAGCGAGCAACTTATGGTAGGATTCGGACAAGACGCCCTTCAGAAGATGAAGAATCTGATGCCGGCTCCGCGGTGGCATCAGATAATACAGTATCCAGCGAGGGACAACCCCGCGAGGCCCTGATGATAAGTGCGGAGCAGATGGCCAAGATGCTTGAAGACGCTTTGGCTAAGCAGAAAGAAAGTTTCAAATTTGAGATGGAGATGGCCATGCAGCAGATGAGAGAAATGCATGACCAACAGATCCAAGCATTGGCGAACCAACAAGGCGAGCAGAATCATCGTAACCCGATTAATGTGGAAGATGAGGATACAAATGCTCGTAACACCAATGATCCTCCCGTCAACGCAGGGGGTGGTAATGAGAATGCTGGCGAAGAAACCGGCGAAAACCTGAAGATCAAGAACCTCGAGAGCAAAATCAACACACTAATTTCCGCTCAAGAGACGAAGAAAACAGGCATTCCTTGCCCATACCCAAGAGAATGGGAATCGATCCCATATCCGGCGAAGTTTAATCTAATTAACTTCACGCCGTTTAATGGGATGGGTTCACCTACCCAGCATTTGATTTACTTCAAATCGCATTTGGGGGTGATCTCTGGTAATGAGCCTCTGATGGTGCGGTCATTCGTCGGCACTCTTCGCGGAGCCGCCTTCGATTGGTATCGCCGCCTCAAGCCAGGCAGCGTAAACAGCTGGGATGACATGGAGACCAAGTTCCTGGCCAACTTCTTCGACGACGACACCGAGATATCTATCGGATCGTTGCTCGATGAGAAGCAGAAGGACGGAGAGTTAGTCGATACCTTCGTCAAAAGATTCCGGAACAAGGCGATGAATTGCCGGGACCCGATCACAGAGGAATTCATCCTCCAAACTTGCCACAACAACCTTGCGTTGGACGTGTTGGAAGCAATGGGAACAGCACCGTCTGACACTTGGAAGGATCTGAAGGCCCGAGGGGAGCAGGCTGAGCGATTCCTTAGAAGGAAGAAGGCCGAGAGGAACCAACCGACGGTTAATCCGCTGGACTCAAATTTCGCCTCTCGTGGTAAGGGCAAAACACCTGCAGCTACTGGTGGTGCTAATCAAGCGTCACAACAGCAATCCCGAAGGCAGCAAAAGACTTCGGGTCCGAGACTCCAAAGAGAGTATTCCTTCAAGGACGAAGACGTTCCAGCCATCTTCGAATCCCTCCTTGAAGGTAACAAGATCAAGCTACCACCTATCACAAATCAGGAGGAAGCTGACAACACTACGGACCCAAAGTACTGTGCATACCACAGGAGGGTCGTTCATCCCACCAAGGATTGCTTTGCTCTCAAGAATAGCATTCAGACCTTGGTTGAAGCCGGCGTCATAACGCTAAGGTAAGCCAATTGAGAACGGCAAAACTCCAAAGAGTATACGAGTATAAACTGTTTCTCAATCCTCCGACCGGTATAAGAGGTTAAACTACTCCCTGATACTCCAATAGGTATATGAGTCTAAACTGTTTCCCCACTTTTGACGGGAAGTTCCTGGAGAATATTAAGCTAATATTCTTAAGGATAACCCGGTTAGTTAACTGATAATAATGTCCGAACCAGTTCCGCAGAGGAAACTGGGGGTGGACGATTTATGTAACGGGAAGTTCCCAAAACCACAGCAATGTAATGAATAAGAACTCCCATTCTCACCATGTCTATGCACTCAACACTCTCTCTGTTAGAGTCTGGACGTAAAGTACCCACTTGGTCAAACCTTCTTACAGTTAGGACCACAGTCAAAATCCCCTCTCGATTCCCCCAATGAACGAGAGGTCCACAAATTGAGCGATCAAACCTTCCTACAGTTAGGATTGTCTCAAAACACCCACTTGGTCAAACCTTCTTACAGTTAGGACCACAGTCAAAATCCCCTCTCGATTCCCCCAATGAACGAGAGGTCCACAAATTGAGCGATCAAACCTTCCTACAGTTAGGATTGTCTCAAAACACCCACTTGGTCAAACCTTCTTACAGTTAGGACCACAGTCAAAATCCCCTCTCGATTCCCCCAATGAACGAGAGGTCCACAAATTGAGCGATCAAACCTTCCTACAGTTAGGATTGTCTCAAAACACCCACTTGGTCAAACCTTCTTACAGTTAGGACCACAGTCAAAATCCCCTCTCGATTCCCCCAATGAACGAGAGGTCCACAAATTGAGCGATCAAACCTTCCTACAGTTAGGATTGTCTCAAAACACCCACTTGGTCAAACCTTCTTACAGTTAGGACCACAGTCAAAATCCCCTCTCGATTCCCCCAATGAACGAGAGGTCCACAAATTGAGCGATCAAACCTTCCTACAGTTAGGATTGTCTCAAAACACCCACTTGGTCAAACCTTCTTACAGTTAGGACCACAGTCAAAATCCCCTCTCGATTCCCCCAATGAACGAGAGGTCCACAAATTGAGCGATCAAACCTTCCTACAGTTAGGATTGTCTCAAAACACCCACTTGGTCAAACCTTCTTACAGTTAGGACCACAGTCAAAATCCCCTCTCGATTCCCCCAATGAACGAGAGGTCCACAAATTGAGCGATCAAACCTTCCTACAGTTAGGATTGTCTCAAAACACCCACTTGGTCAAACCTTCTTACAGTTAGGACCACAGTCAAAATCCCCTCTCGATTCCCCCAATGAACGAGAGGTCCACAAATTGAGCGATCAAACCTTCCTACAGTTAGGATTGTCTCAAAACACCCACTTGGTCAAACCTTCTTACAGTTAGGACCACAGTCAAAATCCCCTCTCGATTCCCCCAATGAACGAGAGGTCCACAAATTGAGCGATCAAACCTTCCTACAGTTAGGATTGTCTCAAAACACCCACTTGGTCAAACCTTCTTACAGTTAGGACCACAGTCAAAATCCCCTCTCGATTCCCCCAATGAACGAGAGGTCCACAAATTGAGCGATCAAACCTTCCTACAGTTAGGATTGTCTCAAAACACCCACTTGGTCAAACCTTCTTACAGTTAGGACCACAGTCAAAATCCCCTCTCGATTCCCCCAATGAACGAGAGGTCCACAAATTGAGCGATCAAACCTTCCTACAGTTAGGATTGTCTCAAAACACCCACTTGGTCAAACCTTCTTACAGTTAGGACCACAGTCAAAATCCCCTCTCGATTCCCCCAATGAACGAGAGGTCCACAAATTGAGCGATCAAACCTTCCTACAGTTAGGATTGTCTCAAAACACCCACTTGGTCAAACCTTCTTACAGTTAGGACCACAGTCAAAATCCCCTCTCGATTCCCCCAATGAACGAGAGGTCCACAAATTGAGCGATCAAACCTTCCTACAGTTAGGATTGTCTCAAAACACCCACTTGGTCAAACCTTCTTACAGTTAGGACCACAGTCAAAATCCCCTCTCGATTCCCCCAATGAACGAGAGGTCCACAAATTGAGCGATCAAACCTTCCTACAGTTAGGATTGTCTCAAAACACCCACTTGGTCAAACCTTCTTACAGTTAGGACCACAGTCAAAATCCCCTCTCGATTCCCCCAATGAACGAGAGGTCCACAAATTGAGCGATCAAACCTTCCTACAGTTAGGATTGTCTCAAAACACCCACTTGGTCAAACCTTCTTACAGTTAGGACCACAGTCAAAATCCCCTCTCGATTCCCCCAATGAACGAGAGGTCCACAAATTGAGCGATCAAACCTTCCTACAGTTAGGATTGTCTCAAAACACCCACTTGGTCAAACCTTCTTACAGTTAGGACCACAGTCAAAATCCCCTCTCGATTCCCCCAATGAACGAGAGGTCCACAAATTGAGCGATCAAACCTTCCTACAGTTAGGATTGTCTCAAAACACCCACTTGGTCAAACCTTCTTACAGTTAGGACCACAGTCAAAATCCCCTCTCGATTCCCCCAATGAACGAGAGGTCCACAAATTGAGCGATCAAACCTTCCTACAGTTAGGATTGTCTCAAAACACCCACTTGGTCAAACCTTCTTACAGTTAGGACCACAGTCAAAATCCCCTCTCGATTCCCCCAATGAACGAGAGGTCCACAAATTGAGCGATCAAACCTTCCTACAGTTAGGATTGTCTCAAAACACCCACTTGGTCAAACCTTCTTACAGTTAGGACCACAGTCAAAATCCCCTCTCGATTCCCCCAATGAACGAGAGGTCCACAAATTGAGCGATCAAACCTTCCTACAGTTAGGATTGTCTCAAAACACCCACTTGGTCAAACCTTCTTACAGTTAGGACCACAGTCAAAATCCCCTCTCGATTCCCCCAATGAACGAGAGGTCCACAAATTGAGCGATCAAACCTTCCTACAGTTAGGATTGTCTCAAAACACCCACTTGGTCAAACCTTCTTACAGTTAGGACCACAGTCAAAATCCCCTCTCGATTCCCCCAATGAACGAGAGGTCCACAAATTGAGCGATCAAACCTTCCTACAGTTAGGATTGTCTCAAAACACCCACTTGGTCAAACCTTCTTACAGTTAGGACCACAGTCAAAATCCCCTCTCGATTCCCCCAATGAACGAGAGGTCCACAAATTGAGCGATCAAACCTTCCTACAGTTAGGATTGTCTCAAAACACCCACTTGGTCAAACCTTCTTACAGTTAGGACCACAGTCAAAATCCCCTCTCGATTCCCCCAATGAACGAGAGGTCCACAAATTGAGCGATCAAACCTTCCTACAGTTAGGATTGTCTCAAAACACCCACTTGGTCAAACCTTCTTACAGTTAGGACCACAGTCAAAATCCCCTCTCGATTCCCCCAATGAACGAGAGGTCCACAAATTGAGCGATCAAACCTTCCTACAGTTAGGATTGTCTCAAAACACCCACTTGGTCAAACCTTCTTACAGTTAGGACCACAGTCAAAATCCCCTCTCGATTCCCCCAATGAACGAGAGGTCCACAAATTGAGCGATCAAACCTTCCTACAGTTAGGATTGTCTCAAAACACCCACTTGGTCAAACCTTCTTACAGTTAGGACCACAGTCAAAATCCCCTCTCGATTCCCCCAATGAACGAGAGGTCCACAAATTGAGCGATCAAACCTTCCTACAGTTAGGATTGTCTCAAAACACCCACTTGGTCAAACCTTCTTACAGTTAGGACCACAGTCAAAATCCCCTCTCGATTCCCCCAATGAACGAGAGGTCCACAAATTGAGCGATCAAACCTTCCTACAGTTAGGATTGTCTCAAAACACCCACTTGGTCAAACCTTCTTACAGTTAGGACCACAGTCAAAATCCCCTCTCGATTCCCCCAATGAACGAGAGGTCCACAAATTGAGCGATCAAACCTTCCTACAGTTAGGATTGTCTCAAAACACCCACTTGGTCAAACCTTCTTACAGTTAGGACCACAGTCAAAATCCCCTCTCGATTCCCCCAATGAACGAGAGGTCCACAAATTGAGCGATCAAACCTTCCTACAGTTAGGATTGTCTCAAAACACCCACTTGGTCAAACCTTCTTACAGTTAGGACCACAGTCAAAATCCCCTCTCGATTCCCCCAATGAACGAGAGGTCCACAAATTGAGCGATCAAACCTTCCTACAGTTAGGATTGTCTCAAAACACCCACTTGGTCAAACCTTCTTACAGTTAGGACCACAGTCAAAATCCCCTCTCGATTCCCCCAATGAACGAGAGGTCCACAAATTGAGCGATCAAACCTTCCTACAGTTAGGATTGTCTCAAAACACCCACTTGGTCAAACCTTCTTACAGTTAGGACCACAGTCAAAATCCCCTCTCGATTCCCCCAATGAACGAGAGGTCCACAAATTGAGCGATCAAACCTTCCTACAGTTAGGATTGTCTCAAAACACCCACTTGGTCAAACCTTCTTACAGTTAGGACCACAGTCAAAATCCCCTCTCGATTCCCCCAATGAACGAGAGGTCCACAAATTGAGCGATCAAACCTTCCTACAGTTAGGATTGTCTCAAAACACCCACTTGGTCAAACCTTCTTACAGTTAGGACCACAGTCAAAATCCCCTCTCGATTCCCCCAATGAACGAGAGGTCCACAAATTGAGCGATCAAACCTTCCTACAGTTAGGATTGTCTCAAAACACCCACTTGGTCAAACCTTCTTACAGTTAGGACCACAGTCAAAATCCCCTCTCGATTCCCCCAATGAACGAGAGGTCCACAAATTGAGCGATCAAACCTTCCTACAGTTAGGATTGTCTCAAAACACCCACTTGGTCAAACCTTCTTACAGTTAGGACCACAGTCAAAATCCCCTCTCGATTCCCCCAATGAACGAGAGGTCCACAAATTGAGCGATCAAACCTTCCTACAGTTAGGATTGTCTCAAAACACCCACTTGGTCAAACCTTCTTACAGTTAGGACCACAGTCAAAATCCCCTCTCGATTCCCCCAATGAACGAGAGGTCCACAAATTGAGCGATCAAACCTTCCTACAGTTAGGATTGTCTCAAAACACCCACTTGGTCAAACCTTACGATCATATCCAAAGTATTCTAGACTCTTCTATAAAAGAACGAGACTGAAATACTTTGGAGGGGGTATCTGTAGGCATATAAAATTGCTTATAGGTCCCCTAGCATAGCTCGGCACAAACCGACGAACCAACGAGGCGACGAGATCGACGAATCGCACGCAAGCGGCGGAATGAATCCACCCGCATGCAGAATCAAGCTAACGAGTTGAGGAATCAACGAGTCATCCAACCGAGAGCGGACTCGGACGAATCACGATCGAATCAAGATCAGTTTCAGACTCGAACTCAGAAGTGGATTTACTGCCAAATCAGGAATCAGACTTACTGTCAAATCAGATCAACAAATCAGAGTCTCAATCAACCGAATCACAGAAAGAACCGGAAACAACGAAAAACAACCAAACCCACCACCTAGAGGGGCTCGGCCGAAGCCGAGCCAACTCACCTCAAGGTGGCTCGGCCAAGGCCGAGCCACCTCAAGGTGGCTCGGCCCAGAGCCGAGCCACCCTGAGGTGGCCGGCCCAGATCTGTGCCTAGGCACAGATCTGGGTGCCTATAAATAGGCCAAGTGGTATTCATTTTGAGGTGGAACTTTCAAGAGCCGAAACTCTGCCGAATTGAAGATCAAGCTTAGAGTTTTGAAGACTTGAAGACTTGGACATTCAGATCTGAATCTCGGCGAGCATCAACGTCACAAAAGGCAGGTGTTCGAGAGAGAGGAAGAACAGATCTGAGATCTACACGTGATCATACTCCGGATCTAAGCTTGGTCTTAGATCCCGAGATTTGGACGATTGTTTCCTTGGTGAATCAATCCTCCCCGGCTATTATTCCCTTCGTGGAATAATACCCGTATAATCGTGTAGATCCGACCGGATCTAGATCGCGCGGTGGTCCACGGATTAACCCCGGCGTTGGCAAAGAACCCACCAAAGCGAACGACTGCAAAACAGGAGCTCGCGATTTGTTCACAAGAGGAAAGTTGTAATTTTTTATTTTTTTTCTTTGATTTAGTTGTAACCGGATCTATAAAAGACCGGATCTTTGTAATCCAAGATGACAATTATTTCAATGAAGAAAACAGTTTTCCCCGCGAACAAGTAGACCATGCCCTGGAGTCATCTTTAGGTACCTCAAGATTCGATTTACTGCTTCCATATGGTCCTCATTTGGATCATTCATGTGTTGGCTTACTACACTTACTGAGTATGCAATATCAGGTCTAGTATGAGACAGATAGATAAGCTTACCAACTAGTCTTTGGTATCTTCCTTTATTCACAGGACTGATGTCTTTACTCCTATTCAGCTTCTTATTAGGATCCATAGGTGTGTCTGCAGGTTTACATCCAAGTAGACTTGTTTCACTTAGTAAATCTAGGATGTATTTTCTTTGGGATATGACAATTCCTTCTTTAGACCGAGCCACTTCCATGCCTAGAAAATACCTTAGGGTCCCAAGGTCCTTGATTTCAAACTCTGTAGCCAACATATTTTTGAGATTGACAATTTCCTCTGAATCATCTCCTGTCAGGATGATGTCATCAACATATACTATAAGAATAGCAATCTTTCCTCCTGGTTTGCGTTTGATGAACAAAGTGTGATCAGCCTGACACTGTTGATACCCATTAACAGTCACTGTCTTAGCAAACCTATCAAACCAAGCTCGTGGAGACTGCTTCAAACCATACAAGGACTTCTTCAGCTTGCACACTAACCTGCTGTTTGAACTGGTTTCCATTCCTGACGGAATAATCATATAGACTTCTTCTTCTAGATCTTCATTAAGAAAGGCATTCTTTACATCAAGTTGGTATAGAGGCCAATCTTGATTCACTGCAAGAGAGAGTAAAACTCTAACTGTGTTGAGTTTGGCAACCGGAGCAAATGTCTCCTGGTAGTCAATCCAATATGATTGTGTGAAGCCCTTGGCTACAAGTCTAGCTTTGAATCTCTCAACACTGCCATCTGCCTTGTATTTCACTGTGAATATCCACTTACAGCCAACTGGATTCTTGCCCTGTGGTAGTTTAACTAGAGTCCGTGTATTGTTCCTTTCTAGAGTCTGAATCTCCTCTTCCACTGCCTTCTTCCATGCTGGAATTCTTAGAGCTTCTTGTATTGAATTAGGCACCTGCACGTTGTCAAGAGTTGAAACAAAAGCTCTGTATGGAGGAAGCAATTTTCCATAGGCTACATACTTCTCAATGGGATGACTAGTGCACCCCCTAACCCCTTTCCTGTAAGCAATGGGCTGATTCAAGTCATCATTCTCAATGGGATGACTAGTGCACCCCCTAACCCCTTTCCTGTAAGCAATGGGCTGATTCAAGTCATCAATCATAGGAGCAAAAGCATCATATGATAAGGATTCCATACCATTATTGTTTGCAGAGAAAATTGTTTGATTCATTGCGGGATTCATTACAAACTTCAGATGTTTACAACGAAAACAAAAATTAGTCTTTTTATAAGACCTTTACACAATGAAAACAAAAAAATACAATTCTCTTCAAATAGCGCAGAGATCGTTTATCGGTCTTCTGCTTGCATGGGATCTTGGCCTGTGACGGGGACGTTGATATCCGTGGACCACCGTCGATCAGATCTGATTGCTGAAAAATTGGGCAGAGCTTCGTCGATTCGCGAAGGAATCAAGAAGCCGTAGCGCTTATCTCGGCAACAGCGAGATAATTGCTCTTCTTAAGATCACCACAACGGGGTAATCTTAAGGGACGGACACGAGAATTGCAGATCTGACGAGCTCTTCTTCTTTATGTCGACGAACTCGATCAGATCTCTACTCCTCCTCCTCTTTGAAGTTCGTGCACTTTTGATCTTCAATCCGGCAGGGCTTCGCCAACGCTCGAGAATTCCAGATCTCAAAAAATGAGGCTCTGAGGCTTGTATTTATAGGCATAGGGGGATTAAGGATAGAGACACCCTGGGGTGTCTCAACTTGGGCCGAGACACCCTTGGGTGTCTCGCTCGTGCCGAGACACCCCGGGGTGTCTCAACTCAGACTGAGACACTCCGTTATGCATGTTTGTTCGTTTCCGCCGTAACTTCTTCATCTGAACTCAGATTTGAGCGATTCAAAGTGCGTTGGAAAGCCAAAAAGGAGTTCTATAAGCTCCAATGATTAGATTATCTGTGGAGTCAACTGGGACATGAGGGACGTAGCACCTTTTGTAGGTGACGTGGGGCTCCCGATCAATTCGTATCCTCGTTATTCTGAAACTCCGGTGCTTCACGTAGTTCGTCGATTCACTTCAAGTGTTTGTCGATGTAAATCAAGATTCTGTAAACTGGATAGTGACGTTCATCATCTTTTCTTAGCGCTGAGCTGTTCGTGGAGATCTATAGGTAATTTTCGATGCCTACAGATACCCCCTCCAAAGTGTTCCAGACTCGTTTCTTTTATAGAAGAGGCTAGAATACTTTGGATGTGATTGGTCTAGCCTTCGATCGGTGTAAAGGACCTGTAGTTAGCTTCGACTCTTGGCTCCTTTGATTTTCAGTCTATTCGATGCTTTAACGAATAGCTGAAGTCCTTCCGACGCTGCGTTTATCGTCTGGCTGTCATCGGAGTTTCGAGTCTAAAACTGATGAGTTGAGTTTGGCTCGTGTCATTGAGTTGACTTAGAACTGACTATCTCCGTCGCATCGTGCTGACTCAGGGTTTCAGATCGCTGTTCGTTGACTTTTGGTCGCAACGCGTTGACTGGCGTTGACCTAGGGTTACGTGCTGACCGACGTTGACCTAGGGTTTCGGATCACCCGACGTTAACTTTTGGTCGTAACGTGTTGACTGGCATTGACCTAGGGTTACGTGCTGACCGGCATTGACCTAGGGTTTCGGATCACCCGACGTTAACTTTTGGTCGCAACGCGTTGACTGGCGTTAACCTAGGGTTACGCGTTGACCGGCGTTGACCTAGGGTTTCGGATCGCTTGACTTTGACACAGTTTATACTCGTACGTTTGTTGGAGCATACACAGTTTAAGCTCTTAAGGTATTGGAGTACGGTGATCCCAAATGTCGGAGCTGCAGGACCAACTGTTAAAGCTGATTCATCTGCATGTATAGATCTTATCCTAAAGTTGTTGGATGCTCAAGTCATGAGACCAACTAATGGAGCTGGTGCATCAATGACTCGTATTTATAGAATTTTTGGCAAATTCTCAGCCTTCAACGGGTTTGATTAGCCTTTACCGACCACCTTTTGAGTCGGACTAGCATGCAGATTGTTTAGATCCGTTCTGCACATAACGTTGTGCTAAAAGAGTTAACTCTTTTAGTGCTACGACATCGAATACGTAGACTTCGTCTTTCTCACAGGAATAGACTACCCGGTAACGTGTGTTAGACGTAGACTTAGGATTTTTAGTAAATCCTCAGCCATCAACGGATTTGATGTGCCTTTACCAACTACCGTTTGAGTCGGGCTAGCAAGCGGATTGTTGAAACCCGTTCCGAATGTGACGTTGTGCTAAAGGAATGAACTCCCTTAGACTTGATGCTACGACTTCGAATACGTAGACTTCGCCATTGTTACGGGAATAGGCTACCCGGCAATGCGTGTTAGGCGCTGACTTATTCTTACTTAGGATTCAGGATAAAAGTCCCCAGACTCGGATTCTGGTATCTTCTTTAATCGGTAAAAGACTAAACCGGCAACGCGTATTAGGCGTTGGCTTATCCCTGCTTAGGCTTCGGGATAAAATTCCCCGTGCGTGTGAAACACGGATTTTGACGTTATTAATAACAACCTGCCACAATATTGAATATGTGGGCTTTTGTCCTTTTTACGATTAAGGACTAACCGGCAACGCGTATTAGGCGTTGACTTATCCCTTCTTAGGCTTCGGGATAAAATTCCCCATGCGTGTGAGGTACGGATTATGGTGTTATTAATAACAACCTGCCACAATGTTGAATATGTGGTCTTTCGTCCTTTTTACGGTCAAAGACTAACCGGCAACGTGTGTTAGGCGTTAACCTATCCCTACTTAGGATTCGAGATAAAATTCTCCATGCATAAAAGGCATGGATTTTGTTGCTACGATGCTGAATACGTAGACTCGGTCGTTTTTACGGGAACGAACCACCCAGCAACACGGGTTAAGCGCTGACTTATCCCTACTTAGGCTTTGGGATAAAATACCCCAGACTAGATTCTGGTGTCTTTTTCAATCGGTGAAAGACTAAACCGGCAACGCGTGTTAGGCGTTGACCTATCCTTGCTCAGGATTCGGGATAAAATTCCCCGTGCATAGAATGTACGGATTTGAAGTTGAGAATTGTGTCTTTTCTCAGGATAAAGACGAACCCAAAATGGAAGAGGAAGAATTTTATATTCTATCTCCCGGCACCAAAGAGGAGGAATTTTATATTCTATCTTCAGTTGGAAAGGAAACTCGAAGTGGGATCTCCACCCCCATAATCCGGAAAGATGAAACTAGGAGTGGGATCTCCACTCTGAGAATCGAAAAGATTCAAGTAACCCTAACTTTTATAGGATTGGTTGCTTGATCCAAGAAAAGAGTTCCTCATTTATTGAGGGGAAATTCTGATTTCGACCCTAACTTTTATAGGTTTGGCTGAAAAAGGAAAAGATGGAAGTCTTTCGTTTATCGAAAGGGATAACTCAATCTTAGTCCTAACTATATGTAGGCTTTTATAGGTTTGATTGCTCAAATTGGAAGTGGACCTCTCGTTCATGGAAGAAATCGAGAGGAGAATCTGGTTGTGGCCCTAACTTTTATAGGTTTGACCAAGGAAGCAGTGGAAGTGGGAGGTTTGAGACGATCTTATCTTTTATAGGCTTGATCGTTCAATTTGAAAGTGGACCTCTCGTTCATTAGAGGAATCGAGAGAGGATTTTGGTTGTGGTCCTAACTGTAGGAAGGTTTGACCAGGTAGACAGTAGGAGTGGGAGTACGAATCATAGTGGGGGTGTTGACTTGTACAAATCACTCAAATGGGGTTCCTGATGTTAAGTGATAGGGACTTAACAAGAAGGGGTTTGACAATTTGTCAAGGATGGACAGATTAAAATTCCAAGCATTATATCCGGACTCTAACCATGAAAGTGTTGAGTGCACGAACATAACGGAAGTTTAAATGGATTAAACTAGAAAGAATTTTAGTGGACCCACTGTCAATAAATTTGATCAGTGAGGGATTTTATAGTGGAAGACTATGAGTCGTCGAACACCAATGGGAGTTTTGTGAGGGAAGATTGATCCAATGAAGTGATCGAATCTCGTCTCAGCAAAAGAGTGTTCGGAAATCACAGTAAGAGTTTAGTGTTTATCACTTTATTCATAATGATTAGGTTATCCCTAAGAATATTATATTTAACATTCTTCTGGAAACTTCCTGTTACATAAATTATCCACCCTCAGCTTCCTTTGTGAAGCTGGGTTTACCATTGTATTCAGTTGCATGATCGGGTTATCCTTAAGAATATTACATGTAAAAATTCTTTAGGAACTTCCCGTCAAGAGTGGGAATAGTTTAGACTGATATACCTATTAGAGTATTAAGGAGCAGTTTAACCTCATATACCGTTTGGAGGATTGAGAAACAATTTATACTTGTATACTCTTCGGAGTGTTGCCGTTCTCGTTTGGCTTATCCTAGCGTTATGACGCCGGCTTCGACCAAGGTCTGGATACTATTCTTTAAAGTAAAGCAAGCATTGGTGGGATGAAGGATTCTCCTGTGATACGCGCAGTACCTCGGGTCCGCAGTATTGTTAGCTTCCTCCTGATTCGTGATGGGTGGCAGCTTGATCTTGTTGTTTTCAAGAAGGGTCTCGAAGATGGTTGGAACGTCTTTGTCCTTGAATGAGTACTCTTTTTGGAGCCTCGGATCTGAAGTCTTCTGCTGTCTTCGGGGCTGCTGTTGCGACGTCTGATTAACATCAACAACTGTTGTAGGTACCATCCCTTCATCATGGGACACGAGACTCGAATTCAGAGGGTTAACCATCGGTTGGTTTCTTTCGACCTTCCTCCTTCTGAGGAAGCGTTCGGCCTGTTCTCCGCGCATCTTCAACTCTTTCCAGGTATTAAGCGGCTCTACTCCCATAACGTCCAAGATGTTAATGGATAAATTATTATGACAAGTCTGCAAGACGAATTCCTCCGTGACGGGATCCTTGCAGTTCATTGCCTGATTGCGAAAGCGTTTGATGAAGGTATCCGTCGACTCTCCGTCTTTTTGTTTCTCATCGAAGAGTGTCCTGATCGATACTTCGGCGTCATCATCGAAGAAATGAGCGAGGAACATGCTCTCCAGGTCCTCCCAGCTGTTGATGCTTTTGGGCTTGAGACGGCGGTACCAATCGAACGCACGCCCGCGAAGGGTGCCAACGAATGATCGCACCATCAAGGGCTCATTGCCAGAAATTATTCCCAAATGAGACTTAAAATATATTAAGTGCTGAGTAGGGGAACCATTTCCGTCAAACGGCGTGAAGTTGATCAAATTGAACTTTGCCGGATATGGGATCGAATCCCACTTTCTTGGGTAGGAAGACAGAATACCGGTCCTTTTTATCCCCTGAACAGACATCAGCTCGTTGATTTTGTTCTCGAGGTCCTTTATTTTATCGTCCTCATCTGTATCAGATCTTGGACGATTCCTGAGAGGAATAACGGGGCCACCCCCAGCATTGTCATCTTTGGCGGAACCACCCCCAGCGTTGTTATCTGTAGGGGGTGCATTTGAATCATACCCAGTATTTTTAGGAGGTGCGTCGGCCATGATGATTTTGTCCACTTCTGGATCGCTATCAATTGCGGCGTTCTGGGTGCGATGGCTGGATTCAACTCTGACTTGATTGGACAGAACCCGAATTTGTTGATCATGCTCTTCCCTCATTCGCATCATGGCCATTTCCATTTCGAACTTAAAGTTCTCTTTTTGTTTGGCCAAGGCATCCTCAACCATTTTAGTGACCTCTTCTGTGCTAATCATCAACACTTCGCGGGATTGACCTAGGCTGGATACCGTTTTGTCAGAAGCGACTGCAGAGTTAGCATCTGACACTTCATCATCTGAGGATAATCCTTGATTCATCCTCTGATAGTCCCTTTGTCTAACGGTTCCCGACCGTAACCGAGTTATACGTTGGGATATGTCCGAAAGATGACAAGGATTGAAGTTTCGTGTTGACTTCCCCTTATCAACCATATTAACTGTGACTTCTGGAAGTTCGTCATCTTGCGCAGTTGGACCTTTTCTACAAAAATGCATTGGCTTGGTCCGGGGCGTTCTGGGGGAGATCCTTTCAAATACCGAGACCCTCTGTGGAGCAGTCTTGGGGTAGCTACACGCTGATAATATTGCCCTGATAATTTTAGTACACGGACAATGAGAGTCCGTTTCTCGAGTATATTTCTTTCGAGATTTGTTCGTACCCCCAACCCGATAGTACAACTCATCGGCATGATTGCCGGAGCAACGTATCGTGTGCTGGTACGACTCCTCAGGTATAACATCATCGTCTGACGAACATGTTTCCTTCTGAGGATTCGTCATCTTGTCAGTGCTCTCAAGAGTCACACGTTTTGAGTCACGCCTTCGTGAGCGTGAGACCTCAACAGGCTCTTGGACAATGACTCGCAGTCCGAGGCGGTTAGTTATAGGAGCTTTCCCATTATAGGAAGGCTCTGATTTATTGGAAGGGCGAGTGCGACCCCCAACTCGATGAGTTGCTCGGGGTTCATTCATCATGCCCAAGCGTTCTTTGACTGGAGCTTTGCCTTGATCCTCGTGCAAAAGACCCAGGCGTTCCGCTATCACTTTCTTGCCTCTGGATATGTCCATATTGTCGCGGAGCTTCATCGGAGGTGCGGGATTAAAAGGAACGAGATCTGAACTTGACGAAAGCTGGGAACCAGCTTTGGATCTGGAATCGACCGAGAGACACGACTGATGTCTTTTATCGGGTAGGGGCGCTGACTTAGCCTTCGGCACCCAAACCTGCTTAGATCTTGGTGATTTCTTGATCACCTCTTCCCGCTGCAATTCTCGTGCCTCTCGCACAAGGATCTGGGTGTGCGTAATAAGTGCACGGCGCTTCTGGACACGCTCCTCGAGGGTATAACGGGTTCGTTTGACCTGAACCCATTTGTTAATTAGAGGTTGGGAGGAGGGTCCTGATGCTTGTTGTGGCGATAGCTTAGTCACTTGGCGCTTTCTGAACTCCCAATCCGCTTGGTAACGGAGTCCATCCACCTGATCCAAAGCCTTGGCGAATTGGCGCGCGAGGCGTTGGCGTTTCCTTTGACGTGCTCTCTTTGATAGAGTTGGCGCACCTTCAGCAGTCGGCTCCTTGATCACGAAGGAGTTCAGATCTGCAGATCTGGTCTCATTGGATGCTGGCGGACTGTTGCAAGGTACGATTGTAGCATCGAATACAGGGAGATTGAATTCTTGGGTCTTCAGATCTGGAGACCGTCGGATTTTCTGGGAGGAGGAGATCTTCCTGCGCTTATGAGGAGGAGCAGATCTGGAGGAGGAGGAGAAGATATACTCTTCAAATTTCTGCTGGTCGAACTCGTACTCGACCTCTTCAGCCACGGGGATCTTGATCGTCGGCTGCGGCACGAGTTTACAACGAAAACAAAAATTAGTCTTTTTATAAGACCTTTACACAATGAAAACAAAAAAATACAATTCTCTTCAAACAACGCAGAGATCGTTTATCGGTCTTCTGCTTGCGTGGGATCATGGCCTGTGACGGGGATGTTGATATCCGTGGACCACCGTCGATCAGATCTGATTGCTAAAAAATTGGACAGAGCTTCGTCGATTCGCGAAGGAATCAAGAAGCCGTAGCGATTATCTCGGCAACAGCGAGATAATTGCTCTTCTTAAGATCACCACAACAGGTTAATCTTAAGGGACAAACACGAGAATTACAGATCTGACGAGCTCTTCTTCTTTATGCCGACGAACTCGATTAGATCTCTACTCCTCCTCCTCTCTGAAGTTCGTGCACTTTTGATCTTCAATCCGGCAGGGCTTCGCCAACGCTCGAGAATTCCAGATCTCAAAAAATGAGGCTCTGAGGCTTGTATTTATAGGCACGGGGGGAATTCGGGCTGGAGACACCCTTGGGTGTCTCAACTTGGGCCGAGACACCCTTGGGTGTCTCGCTCGCGCCGAGACACCCCGGGGTGTCTCAACTCAGATTGAGACGCTCTGTTATGCACGTTTGTTCGTTTCCGCCGTAACTTCTTCATCCGAACTCGGATTTGAGCGATTCAAAGTGCGTTGGAAAGCTGACAAGGAGTTATATAAGCTCCAATGATTAGATCATCTGTAGAGTCAACTGGGACATGAGGGGCGTAGCGCCTTTTGTAGGCGACGCGGGGCTCCCGATCAATTCGTATCCTCGTTATTCTAAAACTCCAGTGCTTCACGTAGTTTGTTGATTCACTTCAAGCATTTGTCAACGTCAATCAAGCTTCTGTAAACTAGATAGTGACATTCATCGTCTTTTCTTAACGCTGAGCTGTTCGTGGAGACCTATAGGTAATTTTCGATGCCTACAATTATGATTGTCAGGTGCAGGAGGATCCGATTCCAATGATTGAGAATCTTGAGTTTGAATGGTGTCCTGTTTATGCTCAGTAGGTCTTCTCCTTCTCCGATTCCAATGATTGAGAATCTTGAGTTTGAATGGTGTCCTGTTTATGCTCAGTAGGTCTTCTCCTTCTATAGACACGTAGTTCAGAATTGTCAAGTGAATGGTGTCCTGTTTATGCTCAGTAGGTCTTCTCCTTCTATAGACACGTAGTTCAGAATTGTCAAGTTATGGCTGATTTGAGTTAAGTGAGGTTGTCTCAGGCACATGAATAGACATGGGTGGAACTGTTTCAGGATTGTGAGTGTCAAGTTGTGGGTGATTTGAGTCAAGTGGGACTGTTTTAGGAGTATCAGGAGTAGGGACTGGTGTTTTTTTCGGGACTGGTGTTTTTTTGGGGACAATATAAATGACAGGGACAGATTTTGGTTGAGTAGATATATCATTAGTGTCTCAAAGAAGATCCCAAATCTGATATTCTCTTGAGTTCTCCCCCTAAATGTCAGATTTGGGAAAATAGGACTGATTTTTAAAGAATGTCACATCCATGGAGTTGTATACTCTTCGAGTGATTGGAGAGTAACACTTGTATCCCTTTTGATTAGGGGAATAACCAATAAAGATACACTTAAATGGATCTTGGATCAAGTTTGGTACGTTGATGTTGGTGAATGTGAACAAAGGAGGAACAACCAAACACTTTGAGTGGTAGTTCAGAAGAAAAAGAGCGGATATTGGGATAGATATTGAGGAGTATCTGACGAGGGGTTTGAAATTTTAGGACTCGGCTAGGCATCCTATTGATGAGGTAGGTGACAGTAAGGATGGCTTCCCCCCAAAAATATTTAGGAACATTGTTGGTGAACATGGTGGCACGAGCAACTTCTAGTAAGTGTCTATTTTTCCTTTCAGCCACCCCATTTTGTTATGGGGTGTCTAACACAAGAACTGATGTGAATGATACCATGTTTGGAGACATAAGAGCTAAGAATAGAATTAAAATAATCTCTGGCATTATCAGTCTTAAGAACTTGGATTTTGCTTTGAAATTGGGTAGAAATCATGGAGTGGAAGGAGTGGAATATTGTAGATGTTTCTGATTTTTCTTTCATGAGAAAGGTCCAAGTAGTTTTTGTGTGGTCATCTATGAATGTAATAAACCACCTAGCCCCAGTAATATTTTTGATACGTGGGGGTCCCCAAATATCACTATGAATGACAGAGAATGGATGTGAAGGTTTGTATTGTAAACTGGAATATATATTTCTAGTATGCTTTGCAAGTTGACAAATTTCACATGATAGACATTCGAACTTTTATTGATGAATAAATGTGGAAAAAACTTCTCTAAATAACCAAAGTTTGGATGACCAAGGCGAAAATGCCATAACATAACTTGACTTTCAATTGAACTTGAATTGGAAACAGACACAGAATTTGAAACACACTTGACTGAATTTGATGTAGGACCAAAACTTGACGATTGAACTTGTCTACCGAGGAAATTATTTTCTTTGAGCAAATATAGGCCACCATGCATCTTAGCACTGCCAATCACCTTCCCCGAATCCACTGCCTGAAAATCACAAAGACTAGAATAAAACTTAGTTACACAATTGAGATCACGAGTAAGTTGGCTGATGGAAATTAAACTATAGTTCAATTTGGGAACATAAAGGACAAGAGAAAGTAGAAGGTCCTTTGTTAATTGAACGGATCCGATTCCTACCACTGGTGATAAAGAGCCATTAGCTATTCGGACTACAGAACTGCTAGTACATGACTGGTAATTTTTGAGTAGGCTGATGTCTCCAGTCATGTGATCTGAGGCTCCTGAGTCGATTATCCTTGGCTTTAAGGATTTATTTTGGACAATATAGGCATAGGATAAGGTACCTTGGTATGCAAGGAGACTAGTGGGTGGTTCGGCAGGTGCTTGAGATGGTTGTCCAGAACTCGACGCTTGACTCAGCATTTTCTGCAGTGCTTCAATCTGCTCTCTGGTGAAAGGACTGTTCTCTGTGGTGACTGCAGCATTTGCACGGTTTTCTCTCTCAAACCGAGTATGGGATGGCTTCCAATCTGTTGGTTTGCCATGTAGTTTCCAGCAAGTAGCCTTGAAATGACCAAGTTTCTTGCAATGGTCACACCAAGGCCGCCCTTTTCCAGACTTATTGGGTTGAAAAGAATCGTGGGTGAACAAAGCCGAGCCTTCCACTGCAGGTTTATTTTCTGTCAGCATCAATTTCTTTCTACTTTCCTCTCTTCTAACTTCTGCAAAGGCCTCTCTAAGATTAAGAAAGGGCTTGATTCCCATGACTTCATCTAGATCCTTGTTTAGACTAAGAAGAAATCGAATAGTCCTTTTTTGCTCAACAATTTGCTTATACATAGCAAAATCATCAGCACATTTCCAGGAATAGACCTCATACAGATCTAATTGCAACCAGCAGCGTGTGATGGTGTTAAAATATTGTGTGACACTCATATCTCCTTGTTTGAGGTCATATAATCTTGTTTCAACCTCAAACAGTTCAGAGGTATTTTCTGTGCTTGAGTACGTTTCACGTGCAGCCTCCTATATGTCCTTGGCTGTCTTGTGAAGCAGAAAATTTTCTCCAACTTCAGTGGTCATGGAATTTACAAGCCAAGACATAACAAGATGATCATCGGTCTTCCAGGTTCGATGTTTGGGATCTGTAGTCTCTAGAGCCATAGTCTCGCCGGTGAGATGTCCATCCTTTCCTCTGCCGCAAATATACATGAATACGGATTGAGACCATTGGAGATAATTCTGGCCATGGAGTTTATGATTTGTGACGATATTCAAGGGGAAATCAGGGACGGAAGGGACATGGGAATTGACCTCGGATCTAGAAGTGATTTCTGAGGAAGAGTAAGCCATGTCGTATTTGGTCATGGGAAAGAACAAGAATGGTCAGATGAAGGAGGTGACCATATAGCGATGAATGAAGAAGAATGGCTAGGGCATAGATATGTGCTCTGATACCATGAAGAAACCGAGTTTCTTTTTTTTTTCTTATTGATCAAATATTTACAGCTTAATATATATATATATAAGATGTGGCCGGCATTCCAATCCACCAAATAAGAAAACAGAATTCTTTCAAATAAGGGATCCTAACTAAAACTGAAAAACAGAAATTAAATCAAATCTTTTCTAAAACAGAATCTAAATCTAATCTCTTCTAAAACAAAAACTAAATCTAATCTTTTCTACATTATTATTACCAGCTTAAGGGAAAATGTTGCTAATTCCCAGTGGGAAAAATGGAATCCTAAATATTCTACCAAATATAAGTGCATAAAGTAATACCTCAAATATAACAAAACAAGAAACATGGCGTGTACAACCTCATGTTTACAAAGATGGACTTTGCTAAGCTTGTAAAGTTTCCATCTTACAGTGTTTTAAAACACTCCCATAAATGTCCGTTAGGACATATAAAATTGTTTTTAATTTTATTGTCTATTATTATTTAGAAAAATTCTTTAAGGACCCAAAATATGGGACCAATAAAAGGGATGGGACCAATAAAGGGGACAAGTGAGGTGTCCCCCTCCTATTGGATAATAAATTGGCCATCATTAATGATGACCAACTTATTATCCAATAGGAGGGGGACACCTCACTTGTCCCCTTTATTGGTCCCATATTTTGGGTCCCTATAGCAAAGCTCTATTATTTATTAATTTATTATTATTTACTTCTTTCAGGAAAGATAAGTTTCCCGATACATGAAAGATATTATACCTATAAAAAAAACCACTTTGCATACAAATATACCATGAATGATAGAAGTAAAATTTACAGCAAGGCCATGACTCATGTCAATCATGTTGAACAAATTTTCAGATTGAACTTCCTAGAGCCATCTATTTTAGGCAAGAGTATTACATGACTAAATAAACATTTCAAGTTAGTGAACTTAAGGTTGATTCAAACGTAATAAGAATTATGTAACATTGCACTAAATGAACAACTTTGCTGCACCCAAAAAAAACTGCACTAATATCTCATTGCAAGATGATGTAGGACGATCATTGTCCTTTGATAAAAAAATTTTAAGATTTAGTAGGATCTTTTTTATCCTAGTATTATTTATGTAATCTTTACTGTTAGGTAAGATATTCATAGGTTTTGATGTTAGGATCTTTGAGAATTTATTTTGTTAGGATTTTATTTAGTTTCCTTTTTGTTAGGATTTAGTTAGGATTTGATTTAGTTTTTAGATTTAGTTTTCTTCTATAAAAAAAGGTGTAATCCTCCATAAGGAGTACACTATGATTAATGGAAAAAAAATTCTGAGATATTAAATCTTTGCTAACATGTGAAAAGCTAAGTTTAGATATAGGAAGTGTCTTATGGGTGAAGCATTTGGTGTGAAGCATATATATCAAGTTCTCTTCCTTTAATTTCATCAATCTATTTAATCTCATCCATCTATTTAGGGTCCTCCAGAATCCTAGTCCATCATCTCAAAGTCCGCGCAAAACCCTAGTCCCCAAAAAATCTAAAAAAAAAGAATTTTTCAGATCATCGTTCGCGTGAACATAACTCACAGTAATTATTCACCTGAACAATACTTCATAAAGCCCTCCAATCCCACTTGCCTCCTCCACCGATTCAACAATCCTTTGAATCCGACTACGAATTCTGATGACGATCTCCATTGAACTCTCCGAATCCGACCTAGTATTCCCAGCATCGGATCTCCAATCGGCCTTAGATGAGTTAGGACATCTCCTTGCCAAGCAACCAATGATTCCTCTCCTACGGCAAAGCCCCATCAGGGCATTACAATGTCGTTTGAGGTATGTGTAGCTCCCGACCTTATTTGAATATGGTTCTGGAATTATTGGAGATTAAATATCTACCCGCTCCTCCTTTCTGATCCTATTAGATTTAAATAGTCACTAAAGTTTAACAATCGATAAACTCATACTTTTCTATCAAATCAAGATTAGCATCAAAGACATCACATTTGAGAGCATTCTGCTTTCACATCAGATTCATATAGCCACCAAAGTTTGAACAATTGATAACCTCATACTTTTTTATTAGATCAGGATTGGAATTGAAGGCATCACATTTGAGAGCCTTTTCTAGATCGGAGCCTCTGCCTGATCTGCATCTACTAGTATCAAAGCAAGTTCAAGTCGATCTACAATAAGATCTAACTCAACAATTAACGAAAATCACTATGTGGATAGATATTCACTTGAGATCTCCAAGATACAAAGAAGGCTTGAAGAACTCATGTTATACCCAAGTCGTTTGAACCAAAAACAAAAATAAGAATTCAATCTCAAACCAGAGACAACATTGGATCTAGAGCTCAAGCTTGTACTAGAAATAGAAATAGAACAAGATCAGAAGAGTAATACAGGGTCCGTCCTTATACTAAACCTCATACTAAACCAAAGAAGAGCTAGATAAGAAAATTGATTCAGAGCCCTAGCCTACACTCTAGCCTGAAGGAGAGCCAAAACTTAAACTCAAAATAGAAAATCGAGCTAGATGTTGATCCAAGACCAAGCTCGAATCAAGACCAGAGCACGAAATCAAGTCAAGCTTAGAACCCAAATGTAAGATCAATACGTTGTGCAAATTCTCGGTCCAGACTAATTTCATTATTCCAAACCCTTCACCGCCAATTCAATTATCGAATTTTACAACTCATCTTGAAGATCCTGCAATCCACAATGAAATATTTTCTCAGGTCAAATTAATCACTACACTCTCCGACTATAGAACTCGAGGTCAAGTTTTCTCTAACAAGGGAGAATCGATCCAAGATGATCATAGGCCTTTGATCAGAAAATTTATGGAACTAGAATCTTTTTTATCTTAGTATTACTTAATGTAATCATAATTTTTAGGTAAGATATTCTTAGGATTTGATGTTAGGATCTTTTATAGTCTTTTGCATCTTTGAGAATTTATTTTGTTAGGTTTTTGTTTAGTTTCCTTATTGTTAGGATTTGGTTAGGATTGGATTTAGTTTCTGGATGTAGTTTTCTTATATAAATAAAGTTGTAATCCTCCATGAGAATAGACTATGGTTAACTAAAAAATTCCTCGGATATGAAATCTTTGTTAGCATGTGAAGTGCTACGTTTTAACATGTGAAGTGTTTTAGATGTGAAGCCTCAAGTATAAGGCCCATTTATCCATAATCCTCCCTCCCTTTAATCTCATCCATCTACTTAAAGTCCTCGACAATCCTAGCCCTTCATCTCAAAGCTCACAGAAAAGCATAGTTCCCAAAAAATCCAAATAAAAAAAGATTTTTTCGGGATTACTATTTGCATGGACAGTTACTTCCTATCACTGTTCACATGAAATGAATAGTACTTCACCACGAAGCCCTCCAACCCCACATGACTCCTCCGACAATGTCGGAATCCTTTAAATCCAACTACAAATTCAACGACCACCATTGAGTTCTCACGTTCCAATCGAATATCCCCGGTGTGGATCTCCTCCAATCGGCCTTCAATGAGTTACGATATCTCATTACCAAGTAGTCAATGACTCCTCTTCCTATGGCAAAGCTCCATCAAGGCCTCACAATGCAGTTCAAGGTTCATGTAACTCCAGACCTTATCTAAACATGACTCCGAAAAGTAATCAAAGACTTAAAATCAACCCTCTCTTCCTTTTAAATCTTGATCAGATTCAAATAGCCACCTAAGTTCGAGCAATCAAGAACCACGTTCTTTCCAATCGGATCCGGATTGGGGTTGAACGCATCACTTTCTAGAGCCTTCTACCTTTGGATCGGAGCCCCCACCCCGATCCGCATCACAAGATATGCAACAAATAAAAACTGGATGGAAGAGCAGTGAAATCCCAGATGCTGCAATTTGCCTCAGCTTAAGCCTCAAAGCTTCCTTTAGACCAAAATGAGCCCGATCACTTAATAAATTAAGAATGGCAATTAGGTTTTATATAGGAAGTTTCATTCCCCACCCCTTTTCCTCTTACAGGGGCATTTTGATCAAACGGTAAAGCTAAATGTCATGTTCAGGAGGGACAATAAGTTGAATATAGAGCAAATATTTACGAGAGCATTGTCTTTTATTATATTTACTTAGTATTTTAAACCTTTTGTCATATTTTTAGTTACTATTGAATCCATTAAATCTAGTACAAATTTGGAACTTACCCTAGAAATACAACTAAATCGTCAAATCAAATCGGAGAAGATAGTCTAAAGAGCACCTAAGTTTTATCTCTCTCTTCTGAAAAGCTCCCTACTTTCTCTTTTGAACAACAAAGCCCCCCAAGTTTTACCCCTCTTCTAAAAAGCTCTCTGTTTTCTTTTTTTTTTTCTTTTTTGACAACAAAGCCACTAAGTTTTACCATAATCTCTTACACTATAAAAAAATACGTGTCTAACAGTGTAACTAGAGTACAAATAGATAAAATTATTATGAAATTATGCTCAAATGGATAGCTAAAAAGATATCTCAAATAAATCATTTAAATAATACATTAATTTAAAACTTTCAATTTTTATAAAAACAACCATCAAATTAGAATTTCAACCTAAGAAACTTTTAATTTATTATTCGATTATTCAGAAAGAAACTTTTAATTTATTATTTGAATAAGCGGTCCTACTTCGAGTGCATGGAAAACATTAAAGTTTGTGCTTGTGTGTGTACGATGTACATGGATCATAATCATCGTCTACACCTTTTGACCAATCACTTGGGATTTCTATGGATGATCATTTCAGAAAACAGATCTATTTTAAAGATTACCAAGTTTTCATGAAAACCATCAATTCTAAATTGTATTTATTTAGTCAGGCTAATTTCTAAGCAAGAGCATTGTGCAGGAACTAGAAATTTCCTATAAAACGATGACATCAAATGAATATGTCACATGGCAAATCCTGAAACTTAAGGATATGAATATGTCGCATGTCAATAGTAAAACCGTTGAGATAAATATGCAATTAGGTTTTATATAGATTGTCATTCGCATTGACAGCCGACTTTTATCAAAACAACATGGGTCGTCACCCGCAATTAGCACACGACAGATGATATGATATCTACAAGCTCATCATAGTCATTACTTGATTGATGTTAATTATCAATAAACAATAATCAATTCCAACAATTATTACTTAGTGAAGGTGGGGAAGAAAAACTATCTGAAATCAAATAGAAGAAATTGGATTTACCTACTGCTCTTTCTTGAGATCTCTCGAGGGCTTGACCCATAGAAAGTAAGCGAGAGTTCCAGCGACTGCCCATGAGGCTAGATTGCTTCCTCCTCTCAATCCCCCGAGCGTGTTCCCTACAAAAGATCTCGCATTCCCTAAATTTTTAGCCCAGCTGTATATTATGATAGTACGTATATCACCTACTACTATTACTAGCTATATATAGTAGCTATATAGTATAGCTAAGTACTATATACATATATGAGAAAACATGGCGTATACGTGGGTACCAAGGATCCGGTTGGTAGCTGATGGGGACAATCTTGTCCATACATCACACCTTGAAGGGATGGAGCTCTCACCAACGTCCAAGGTCGTTGGAATGTATGGACAAGATGTGTCCACATCACTACCAAGGATCCTTTGGCCAAGTTCATACCCAATTCCTGTTACAATATATATAACTAGTAACGTATATATGTATATACGGGTATTATATAGCTAGTATATACGTAAATAGTATAGTCGAGTACGCGGTATACCCTACTATTTACAGCAGCATATATATATATAGTATATATTTATATATATATATATAAATACTATATATAGGGAAAAATGTGTCCAGGCCCCAAAAACGAAACTTTCATGTGCTGCAGCCCCTTCTAGTTTCCCCCATGTGGTTTCAGCCCCTTGAAAAAAGGTGGTTTGACATCTTTATTGCTTGCGTCCCTTTTAACAATTATTACATGACAACAAGCTAAAATCCCCAAAATAACCTTATCCCCTCTCCTGAATCCTTCCAAACACAGTTTTCTTCTCTCTCTCTCTCTCTTCTCTCTTTCTCTCTCTCTCTTCTCTCTCTCTTCTCTCTTTCTCTCTCTCTCTCTCTCTCTCTCTCTCTTTAAAAACAAGGGCTTTCTCAAGCTCGTCGCTCTGGCCCTCGCCGTCCTCGCCGTCGCCACCTCTGCCCAGGCTCCCAAGCCTCCCCCGAGTTCGTCGCCGCCTCCCCTCCTCTCCTCCGCCCGACCTCATCGCGCCCCTCCTCTCCTCCGCCCGACCTCGTCGCGGTAGCTCGTCGTCGCTCCCCGTCTCGCCCTCGACTACGTCGGAGTTCGCCGTTGTGCCTGCCACTTTTGAACCCTATAGTATGGTTGGCCGGAGGAGGATGACCAAGAGAAAAGAGTGCATGATGCCCAAGAAAAGTGAAAATGAAGGGGCTGCAGGCACAAGGCCACTCTTTTTTTTGGAATTTGATGAGAAGCCGCTGCTTGTTAAGGAGATTGTTAGTCAAGATGGTTAAAATTAGAACTAACGTGGTATAAAATAGAACTAACTTAGTATAAAATAGAACTAACATTGTATAAATTAGAACTAACTTGATATAAATTAGAACTAACATGATATAAATTAGAACTAACGTGGTTAAAATTAGAACTAATTTGTTATAAATTAGAACTACCTTGTTATAAATTAGAACTAATATGGTTAAAATTAGAACTAACGTGGTATAAAATAAAACTAACTTGATATAAATTAGAACCAACACGATATAAAATAGAACTAACGTGGTATAAATTAGAACTAACATGGTATAAAATAGAACTAACGTGGTATAAATTAGAACTAACGCAGTGTAAAATAGAACTAACGTGATATAAATTAGAATTAATTTGGTATAAATTAGAACTAACATGGTATAAAATAGAACTAACATTGTGCAGTTTAGAACTAACACGCTACAGAATAGAACTAACACTGTGCAGATTAGAACTAACACTATAGACAGAATAGAACTAACATTGTAGACATAATAGAACTAACATTGTAGACAGAATAGAACTAACATTGTGCAGATTAAAACTAACATTGTAGACAGAATAGAACTAACATTGTGCAGATTAGAACTAACACTGTAAACAGAATAGAACTAACATTGTAGACAGAATGGAACTAACACTGTGCAGATTAGAACTAACAGTGTAGACAGAATAGAACTAACATTGTGCAGATTAGAACTAACACTGTAGACAGAATAGAACTAACATTGTAGACAGAATAGAACTAACATTGTGCAGATTAGAACTAACACTGTAAACAGAATAGAACTAACATTGTAGACAGAATGGAACTAACACTGTGCAGATTAGAACTAACAGTGTAGACAGAATAGAACTAACATTGTGCAGATTAGAACTAACACTGTAGACAGAATAGAACTAACATTGTAGACAGAATAGAACTAACATTGTAGACAGAATAGAACTAACATTGTAGACAGAAGAGAACTAACATTGTAGACAGAATAGAACTGTAGACAGAACAGAACTAACATTATAGACAGAATAGCATATTCTTGTACTTTAACTTGGAACTAGATGCAACTTATGACTCTGTCTAGTTTCTGGTATTGGTTTATGATTCAACAAATGAGCATGCTCATATTCTTTACAGAAATTTACACCCTATCATTAGATTGAAATAGAGCATTCTGGATGTTTCGTCATTGGTTGACAATAACAGTATCAGTTTCTTAATGTGTTCCTCTGCCTGTTTAAGCTCTCGAGCTGGACTTCTGGATTACTATAGACATGTAGTTCGTTTGCATACAAGTTTTAGTGGTTTGAAATTGACTACGTGGTTACAGTTTTCTATTTTGGAAATGGGAACGTATCGTAAATCATGCAGTCCTCCTCAAGTGCTCGGTTACAACCTCTCCCTAGGCACGTCAACCGACGCCACTCCTCTTGGATTCGACCCCGTCTCTCACCACACACTTCTCTCGGTGTACAAGTGTATTACAAGTGAATCCTCACAATAAAGCACAATTATGACAAATGATTGTTCTCAAAATAAGGTGAGAACTCAATTAAGCTCACTCTCAATGTCACAAACCCACAACCCTAAATTATACTATGAATGTAAATACAATAAGCTCAATGGTTGTGTGTGTACAAAGAGATAAATAAAATCAATTAAACTAAACTCAATATAAATCTAGCTTATGGAAATTATAATCAAAATAATAAATTGCTAGATGAGTTTAGAAACACTTCTCTAAAGATAACAAGAGAGTGGGAGAAGAGTGAATGCTCAAACACCAAATGATGATCTCCACTTGCTCTTGTGAAATTTGCTCCACAAACCAAACTCTTGTAAATGCTTAAAAGCTTTTTAAACAAACACTGAACCCTTAAACAAAACTTGTAAACCTCTTAAAAACTTTTCTCTTGTTAAGTGGGAGAGGTAAATGCAATGGGGTATTTATAACAACCCAAGACATCAGCCAAAACCCCTAACAAAAGATAAAAACAGCCCCAATAAACATCTCAGAAAAATAGCCGTTGGAGTGCAACGGATCTATTGTCGGTCGACCGGAAATTTCGTCGGTCGACCGACGGAGAGCAACCATCGTCGGTCGACCGGTGCGGTCGACCGATGGAGCTTTCGGTCGACCACACCAGTCGACCGACAGACTCTCTGTCGCCCAGTGATAAAAGATCAAATGATCGGTCGACCGGTGCGGTCGACCGAAAACTGACATATGAAAATCTGATTTGCTGATTTTAAAATGCTGTTTAAAAATATCAAATAAATTCCAAAAAAACGTAAAACTTTGGGGAATGATTGTAGACATGATAATAAACATTCTACTGTGACTGGTTATCAGAAAGGACCTCCCAAATAAAAAATATCATCATTTTACAAAATAGTTCAAAACATAAAAATATGAGATACTTGAATTTTGATGTTTTGACATAAACCAACTTTTGAAACTTTGTGAAATGTTTTTATAGACTTATTAAAACATGTATAAACTGATATTGAAGTCTATAAATTAATATACAATATTTTCACAAATACAATAGAAAATGAAACCTATGAGTATGTATATGAAAATATATTTGTTTCATATTATATATATATACGAAGAAACCAATAAATGTGTGTGTATAGATATTGAGCTTAGAGTATTTAACACACATAATATAAAACCTAAACTAGATTACCCAATCCGATCTTGATCTTCAATAAGCTTGACTTGGTACACTTTGCGGATGAAGCTTGAATTTGATCTTTAACTTGAATTGCACATAATATAAACTCTTAAACTAAATTACCCAAGCTTGATCTTGATCTTAAATAGCTTGACTTGGTAATCTTGCGGATAAGGCTTGAACTTGGATCTTCAACTTGAATTGTACAAAGCTTCACCTACTATTCCGCCAACCTCCATTGGATATTATCGTTGAAGCGCAATTCCATCCATCCTCCAACTCGTTGTTTGCCTAGAATAAATACGAAAACACAAACACTAGACAAACAACATTAGAAGTAAATTGTTTGTTAAACATCATCAAAACAAGAAGGCCAACAACAGTATCGGTTTTCAACGCTCACCGATCAACGTCACTCCTCACAATCGGTTTTCTAGTTCACCGAAAACTTCACAACACACTCGGTTTCTAGCTCACCGAAAACCTAACAATCTCACAATGTAACAAATATAAATTGTTCTCTAATATGGATGAGAACACAATAAAAGCCCACACTCAATGTTACAACTCTCACAACCCTAATATATTATGAATGCAAATACAATAAGCTCAAGTGGGTGTGTGTAAACAATGAGTGAAATCAAAATCAAAACTAAACTCAATTAAAATCTAGCATATAGAAATTATAAACAAAATAATAAATAGCTAGAAATGAGTTTAGAGATTCTTCTCTGAATAACAAGATGGAGAGATGGAGATTGAAGCCCAAACAAGAAGATGATCTCCTCCACTTGTAAAAACAATCTTCAAACCAAACAAACACTAAAACACACTTAAACCCTTGTTTAAAACTCTTTAAACTTGTTTAAAACATTTCTTAAGTCCTCTTAGAAGTATGAGGGCATGGGGTATATATAGGCTCATGAAACAAGCCCAAAAACCCAAGAAAACCAAGCAAAAAGACAAAATAACGGATATATTCAGACAAATCATCTCAGAAATAGCCGTTAGGAGACAACGGCTCTATTGTCGGTCGACCGGAAATTCTGTCGGTCGACCGATGGAGAGCAAAAACACGAAGACCAGCTCTGGACAATCGTCGGTCGACCGGTGCGGTCGACCGATGGAGCTTTCGGTCGACCGCACCGGTCGACCGACCAACTCTCTGCTGCATGGTGACGAAAGAACAAATGATCGGTCGACCGGTGCGGTCGACCGAAAACTGACATATATAAAAGCTGATTTGCAGATTTTAAAACCCTGTTTAAAAATATCAAATAAATTCCAAAAAATGTAAAACTTTGGGGAATGATTGTAGACATGATAATAAACATGCTACAATAACTGGTTTTAAAAAAGGACTTCCCAAATGAAAAATATCATTATTTTACAAAATAGTCCAAAACATGAAAATATGAGATACTTGAATTTTGATGTTTTGACATAAACCAACTTTTGAAACTTTGTGAAATGTTTTTATAGACTTAGTAAAACATGTATAAACTGATATTGAAGTCTATAAACTAAGAATACAATATTTTCACAAAATTGCATATTCTATGCAATGTTTTCAAAAACACAATAGAAAATATGAAATATATAATTTCATATATATAATCATAAAAACTCAAAACACATGTATGTATATATATAACTATATATATGCATAGAAACCAAAACTTATACATATATATATGACTATATATATATACGAAGAAACCAATAAATGTGTGTGTATAGATATTGAGCTTAGAGTATATAACACACATAATATAAATCCTAAACTAAATTACCCAAGCTAGATCTTGATCTTCAATAAGCTCTTCTAGGTAATCTCGCGGATGAAGCTTTAACTTGGATCTTGAACTTTGAATAGCAAGGCTTCACCGACATTCCGCCAACCTCCATTGGATTTCATCGTTGAAGCTCTATTCCATCCATCCTCCAACATATTGTTTGCCTAGAATAAATATAAAACACAAACACTAGACAAACAATATTAGATGTAAATTATTTGTAAATCATCATCAAAATAAGAAGGCCAACAATCTCCCCCTTTTTGATGATGACAAACAATTTAAAAAAGGATATGCATGAAGGAAATGAACATATACAAGATAATACACATGCATATAAATGTATACTCACAATATTTCTCCCCCTTTGACAACATCAAAAAGGGGACAAAAGAATTAAGAGAGCGAAAGCTCCCCCTATCAATAAGCATAGATGAGTATAAAGCAAATATAGAGAATAGCTCCCTCTATCAAAAAGTCATATGAAATATAAGCAATAAAAGATCATGGCAAACATGTGAGCAAGCATAAAAAAAATATGCTAAGAATCACTCACATTCAAGAGATAATGAGAACACATAATGATATGTCACGATAAATAGGTGTCTCAAAATACAAGCCTAAAAACCATGTATAAAAAATAGATTTATGAAATCAAAAGAGAGAAAACATGAGAATCATGCAAAAAAGAGTTTTCGAATGAAAACAAATCAACCAAATGAAATCATAAATCAAATATTTAAACCAAAAATGATGTTTGATCAAAAAAAAATCTTTTGTAAGACTTGATCAAACCACTCATAGAATACATTATAAAGCACGAATAGATGATCCATTAGCACAAACACATAAATATCATCATATAAGTGAATTATAATGAATTCAAAAGCAACAAATCAAAACACAATTTTTAAGAGAGGCAACAATTATATCAAGCTCTTGAGCTTGTTCCAACCCATATAATCATTTTAGCATCCGGTAAACTTGATTTGGGAATAAACACCCAATAAACCCGGAGGGTTATATAAATACAAACCTCTCATCAAAATCAAAACTAATAATCATGAAAACAAAAGACTTGATAAAAGAAAATTTGTTTTCATAACCAAAAGATATTAAAACATAATTTTCAAAACCAAGACAAAGAAAAATAAAAATACTAAAATTCTTAGTTTAAAATCAAATTTATTTTGGTACCCAAGTAATTTTGGTACCAAAAGGTTTAGGGACATGACCCCTATCATTGAAGCTCAAAGCCCTAGGGTTATGAACCCATTTGGGCGCATTTAGTACACGGGTCCGGTCATAGCAATAATTATGCAAATGACCCATTCGATTGCAATAAGTGCAATGAAGAGGATGCATTTGGTTATGTTGACCATGTGGATGTGCACGAGGAACATTTGCAAATAAAGATGGTCTTTTAAGATTATTTTGCAAATGAGAAACATTTTGAAATAATGTTGGTCTACTTGAAATATTTTGCGATTTAGAAACTTTTCGCAAATCAAAACAAAACTTGGCTAAGTGACCAACTCTACCACAAAAATCACAATGATACACATTAGCATGCTTATGATGAACAATGGGTGCATGTGTGTGTACATGTGATGAAGAAGAAGCCTTATGAGATGCACAAGAAGAATTAATATTCTTATGTTTTTGTGCATCATAGCAAAACTTAGCTAAATGGCCTTTTCGACCACAAATGGAGCATTTATAAGTTTTACTATACAAGTGTGCAAAGTGTACGGGTTTAGAAGTTGTAGTACTAGACTTTGCACCCAAGTCCATAAGTTTCTTATTATCTACAATGCATGTTTTAAGGGTTGAATCTAAAGATGATATTCGGTTTTTCACAAGATTCAATTCATCATTATGCATACAAGCATTGGAAATAGAAGTAGATGAAACATGATCATTTCTAAAAGAATTAAACTTATTTCTAATAGTTTCTACTTCTATCATGGCATTATTATTAGCATGAGTTAAGCTAGCAATAGATGAAGACATGTTATTATTTTCCAAACTTAATAACTCATTGTTTTCTTTTAAAATAGCATTCTCTTTAACAACAATATCAAGTTTGGAAGCTAGCGACTCATGATCGGATTTTAAACTAATATGCTTGCTTTTAAGATCAATAAAATTGTTTTGCAATTTTGTATAGGCATGAGATAATCTATCATATGCACAAGCGAGTTCATTGATGGATATATCACTATCGGATTCCGAATCGCTTACCACACTAGGGCTATCGCCTAGTGGCCGTGTGCATGATGATGCTCCACACTCACTTGAAGAACAATCCTCCAAACTACGTCGGATTTCCTCCAAGTTGCCTTGATGTGCTTCTATGAATTTCCATAAATTGTAAGCACTATCAAAATGAACAAATTTGTTAGAAAATGATGAGTCAAAGGCATTAAGCAAATATTCTAACAAAAGCTTGTTCATATTAAACATTTTATTATCATGATTGCTCCACTTAGATTTCTCCAATGTGGGCACAATATAAGCACAATCAATAATTTTCCATAAGTCAATATTTCTAGATTCAACAAATAGTTTAAATCTAGAAGCCCATTGTGCATAGGGAAAATTAATGAATTTAGGAGCAACATTGGATTTATAGCCTAAACAAAATACATTCATATTCAAGATATATATATGAACATATGCAAGCAAGACAAATGCAATCATAACTAGATTAGCACAAATAAGATAACTTGGATCTTTAACTCAAGGTGGTTAGACCTTAAATCAAAGAGCACCAAGCTCTGATACCAATTGTTAGACCCTAGAGGGGGGGTGATTAGGGTCTTATGCTAATCTAATCCGATTAAATGCCAATTAAAACTAATTAACAAATATATTCTTGCAAGATAGATATACAAAGAGTTATGTGCAAGAATATGCAATATACACAAGGTGATATATCCTAGCAAAGAGGTATACTATATGATATATGCAAGGATATGCAAACACAAGGGTAACATAAACAAATGATATAGTGGATGAAATAAACAATGAGAGAAAGGCTATAAAGATGAACAAATATAAGTGTGCTAAGCCAAACTCAAACAAGCAATATGATCACGGAGTTCGGACCTTCCGTCCTACGTCTCCGCTCCCCACTCCCGGGGAGAAATCCACTAACACAACCGGGTTTTCTACGTTCACCCGTCGACCGGGTCGGTCGACCGAAATTTCTGACCACATGAAAACTTGATTTGCTGATTTTAAAAAAGCTGTTTAAAAATATCAAATAAATTCCAAAAAAATGTAAAACTTTGGGGAATGATTATAGACATGATAATAAACATGCTACTGTGACTGGTTATCGAGAAAGGACCTCCCAAATCAAAAATATCATCATTTTTATAAAATAGTCCAAAACGATGAAAATGTAAACACATGAGTTTGATGTTTTGAGCTAAACCAACTTTTGAAAGCTTTACAAAATGATTTTATAGACTTGAAGAAGATGTACTTATTGTTAGAAGTCTATAAACATGAATGTAGTATTTTATCAAAAAGCACAACAACATAACAACTAAAATGATATGAAAAAAACAATGAAGTCATGAAACAAAAATAAAACAAAATATTCAATATGCAATACTATTATACTATGATATAAAACTAAATTTCAAACAAAACCAAAACATAACCAGTATAAACATATAGCTAGACAAACACACAAAAATCAAATATACTATGTTAGCCCAGCTAGATCTTGATTCTCAATGAGCTCGACTTGGTACACATGCAGATGAAGGCTAAACTTGGATCTGACTTGAATTGTACGATGCTTCACTCCACAATTCTGCCAACCTCCTTTGGATATGATCGTTGAAGCTCTATTCCATCCATCCTCCAACTATGTTGTTTGTCTATAATAAATAAGAAAACACAAATACTAGACAAACAACATTAGTGGTAAATTGTTTGTTAAACATCATCAAAACAAGAAGGCCAACAACTTCATCATGAGGATATCTCGATACGACAAAGTGGTGAACATACGAACAGTATGACTGTCTTAGATGAGCTTCTTCCTATTTCGGTTGAGATGGCAAAGAGAAACCTCAAGGGAATTAATCTGGAATTTCACCAATCCTGTTGTTGTTAGCGACAATGAGATCCTTAAGATGTACAAAAAGTACATCAACTTTCTAAATATAAGCGGGCGAACTTTATACTGGAGGATCGAGCAGGCAAAAGTTATAGTTGCAGCGAGGAGCAATAATGAAATGGATGCTTCAAAGTTGGAGTAGTAGCCTTCCTCAGCTGCTTTCAATCGAAGATTCTCTTGTGAAGTACGTGTTTGAGCAACAAGAAGGTCTCTACTTAATTTATCACTGTGTTCTTCATTAGCCTATAAAGAATTAGCTATCATTGTTTTTAATTGTTAGTAGCTTCAGCATCGAACGATTTGTTATTCTCAAGTTTTGTGACTATTGCAGAGCATTGTCTTAATTTTGAGAGGTAGTGTAATTTAGCATTCATGTAATTAATTATTGGATTTTGCTGATCAACTTGTTTGGTGCCTAAATATTCAAGTATTATAAGGGTTATTCTATTGCATGTAAATTCTATTTGGTCTATGGTGGAAAGACTCCAAACATGATAACAACCTTTTTCTGCCCCCTTTAAAATTAAATTAATCACATTGTAAACTTGTAATGCATTATGTTTTTTTTATACCACCGTTAGTTCTAATTTTAACCATATTAGTTCTAATCTGCGTAATGTTAGTTCTATTCTGTCTACAATGTTAGTTCTATTCTGTCTACAGTGTTAGTTCTAATCTGCACAATGTTAGTTCTATTCTGTCTACAATGTTAGTTCTATTCTATCTACAATGTTAGTTCTATTCTGTCTACAATGTTAGTTCTAATCTGCACACTGTTAGTTCTATTCTGTCTACATTGTTAGTTCTATTCTGTCTAGCAGTGTTAGTTCTAATCTGCACAATGTTAGTTCTATTCTGTCTACACTGTTAGTTCTAATCTGCACAGTGTTAGTTCTATTCTGTAGCGTGTTAGTTTAAACTGCACAATGTTAGTTCTATTCTATACCATGTTAGTTCTAATTTATACCAAATTAGTTCTAATTTATATCACGTTAGTTCTATTTTACACTGCGTTAGTTCTAATTTATACCACGTTAGTTCTATTTTATACCACGTTAGTTCTAATTTAACCAAGTTAGTTCTAATTTATACACGTTAGTTCTATTTTATACCGTGTTAGGTCTAATTTATATCAAGTTAGTTTTATTTTATACCACGTTAGTTCTAATTTTAACCATATTAGTTCTAATTTATAACAAGGTAGTTCTAATTTATAACAAATTAGTTCTAATTTTAACCACGTTAGTTCTAATTTATACTACGTTAGTTTTAATTTATACCAAGTTAGTTCTAATTTATACAATGTTAGTTCTATTTTATACCAAATTAGTTCTATTTTATACCACGTTAGTTCTAATTTAACCATCTTGACTAACAATCTCCTTAACAAGCAGGCGACTTCTCATCAAATTCTAAAAAAAAGAGTGACATTTGGCTGCAGCCCCTTCTTTTCACTTTTCTTGGGCATCATGCATTCTTTTCTCTTGGTCATCCTCCTCCGGCCTACCATACTATAGGGTTCAAAAGTGGCAGGCACAGCGGCGAACTCCGCGCGTAGTCGAGGGCGAGATAGGGAGCGACGACGAGCTACCGCGACGAGGTCAGGCGGAGCGAGAGGAGGGGAGGCGGCGACGAACTCGGGGAGGCTTGGGAGCCTGGGCGGAGGTGGCGACTGCGGAGGAGGGCGAGGGCCAGAGCGACGACTTGAGAAAGCCCTTGTTTTTTAGAGAGAGAGAGAGAGAGAGAGAGAGAGAGAGAGAGAGAGAGAAACTGAGTTTGAAGGATTGAGGAGAGGGGAAGATTATTTTGGGGATTTTAGCTTAGTTGTCATGTAATAATTGTTAAAAAAGAGCTGCAGCATAAATATCACACTTCAAGGGGCTGAACCACATGGGGGAAACTAGAAGGGGCTGCAGACAATAAAGTTTCTGTTTTTGGGGGCCTGGACACATTTTTCCCATATATATATATATATATATATATATATATATATATATATATATATTCCAAATGGAAAACCCTAAGAAGGGCACCGCCTCCAAAATCTGGGTTCTGAGATTTGGGGTTCGTTCAACCAGATCAGATGCTTTCATATCGGCTTCCTGATTCTCAAGATATTAGCCCATGAACCAAAAAAAAGAGGGCCAAATTTTTCATTTTTGACCGAATTTAAATTTTATTTATCATTTTCGACCCCATTTCCACTTAATTACCATTTTCGATCCTTCAGCCACCTGGTTAAAACTAAGTTGAAAATGTTAAATAAGTGTCGAAAATTACACGGGATTGAGAATCCCGTGTAGTTTATGTCGAAATTAACACCTTACTGATCTCCACAAGATTCTGAATCCCGTTGAGATGTAGCTTCACTTTCCCATAGACTGCGAACTAGAACTCTCGGGGAAGTTAACCCTACAACTTCACTGGATTCAGAATTTTGGGGAGTTGCAAGGTCAGCTTCACAGAGGGTTCCAATTTGAACTCTCTGTGGAACCAACCCTGCGACTTCATGGGATTCAAAATCCCGTGAAGTTACAGAACATGCACACTTATGCACACACAACGAGTTTTCCTCCTTATCCACAACATGTTATATATATAGAATATTGTAACAATATACACGAAAATCCAATCACATACATGAAATTTGAACCGCATATATATATGAAATTTCAACCACGAAAATCCAACCACATACACCAAATTTGAAGTACATAAATACACGATATTCCAACCACAAAAAGCAACCATTTCGAACAATCCAACCACAATCTAACCACATATATTCATGAGATTCAGAATCATAAAATAAACATCATATCACAAAATAAACATCACATTCTAAAAGTCCTCCATCCTTCCTCTCCATCTCTTATCTC
>NC_033798.1:66017352-66020419 GCF_001876935.1 Asparagus officinalis | reverse complement strand
TTGAGTATCCAGTTGTGTATGAGGCTGAGAAGTGCTGGCTCCATCATCACGTGTTGCATTATGAGAAGTGTCAACCCCATCATTACATGCCGCACTATGAGAAGTGTTGTCTCCATCAGCACACGCCGCACTATGAGAAGTGTTGGCTTCATCATCACGCACCGCACTAGAACTCGTCTTACATTTTCATGTGTACACCAGTAAAAATTAGCATGTCCTGTCCCACATCCTTCAAACTCGTTGATATGATTCTCATGAAACACATTCGGTATTCTCTGTCTGATCTTATGGAATACTCATATTGCTTTTGGATCTTGAATCTCAACAATACTCTCATTTATATCTCCTCAATCTCATCAAATGCATAGATCTGTAATTTAATCAGTTATACATACCTTAGAAGTAATATAATTTCAAAAGAAAAATATTCTTTTTAAATGAGTTTAAAAACTTATATAATCTCTCTCAATCATGGCCCTGCGGATGTAAGTATCTGATGGTGAGCGTGGTATGAACCTAGCTGCTAGGCTTGGGTCACGTACGATCCATCTGCGTGTGATATCCCGATACCAACGCATATATAACTCACTGGATTTCTCTCATTCTCTATAAGATTTCACCTATCATTCTACCTATTTATGTAGGATTCACAGTATCACCTCCAGTCCACATGATGTGATATCATCTGACACATGCGATCGATACTCAATAGGATCCACTACAAGCTGTTCAAGATTATATTGTCGTAGAACACTATCTGGCACATACATCTCCATAATCTCGAAATAGATCAATGGGATTGAGACTCTAGCCCTCCACAAATCAGCGTTATCTTCGCAAGTAGGTGCAAGGGAATCGAGATCTTACGGAGCATAGGACGTCCACTATAACTAAAAATTAAATTAAAAAATCAATAATTGAATCAACCCGCACCATTCGACTCGATCCCACTCCTCTTCATTCCACTAGTTTAGGTCAATAACTTGCCAGACCGACTAAAAAGGTGGTACTTATCAGCTCACTCGTAAAATTAAGGTGAGAGGCATCACTTGTCGCCCCTCTCATGAAGACAAGTAGGAAGGCGGTGAGTCCTCGGGCCCCACACCAACAATTGATTCCTATCACATTTAATGTATGATTAGAATCTCATTTCTTCAGGCCTGAAAGTCTTTATGATTCACCAGACCTCGTCAGTGCCACGCATGTTCTGTCACCCTCATATTGAATGCTTGGTTGACTCATCCCCCTTTGTAGCTGACACTTGTAAAGCAGATGACGATTGACCGTTAGCTTGACTCGGTTGAATTTACCTATCTACCCCTCAAATCTGTTATAAAAGGAAACTAATGTTTGCTGCCTAGTGCAAGCAATCTTCTTGCTAAAAAACTGAACACTTAAATCTTTCTTCTCTAATCAAGCTCTCAACTGACTTCATTGATGGAGGAACCACCTTAGATCCTAACTTTGACCTCTTACATACTCATCATGTGCAGGACATGATCCTTGGCCCAGGAGCCAGCAGTCTGAATAAGATTGAAGACCCTAACACTCTTAATAATCCACACATAAACACTTGTTAGATAACTGACATCAATAGTATGGCGCTCACGGTGGGGCTTTATTTCTTCTTTGCATAGATGGCTAGTTCTAATCACCCTAGCTGATCCTCTAACCCTTCTGCTGATAATTGGCACTCAAGCCCAATTAGAGGAGCTGGCTATGTCACTCAAGCTATGTCATTCAAGCCTAATTAGAGGAGTTGGCTCAGAGAATTTCTCAATCTCTCTAATAGCAGTTCGCTTCCTTCATAAACAAGCTCCCCAGTTAGATTTTACCTCAGCAGTCCTCTCCATCATTCGCTCCTCCTTCTCCCTCTCCTGTTGGTCAGGCCAAGCATCAACCACATGAAGACTACGCTAAGAACACCTCTCTTCTGCCTCGCCAGTAGGCCTACTTCACTACTTCCTCTCTCCACATCCCCAGCCGCATCAACCACATGAAGGCCATGAACGGACCGCGTGGACAGCTTCACGGGACCCCACTATAGGTCCTTCTGCCACCAATCTAGCGTCTGGATTTGACCAGACGTTCAACACTATCACTGAGACCATCGAAGGAAACACTCCTCTCACCGACTGGATAATGAATGTTCCTTGTGCCAAATTCAAGATGCCTCATATTGAGAATTACAAAGGCAAGGAAGATCTAGCAGAGCATGCATAGAATTTCTATGACCTGATGATCATGCAGCAATTATCAGTGTTGATCATTTGCTGAGCTTTCCCCATCATCCTGATGGGGAGTGTCAAGATGTGGTGGAACTCATTGGACAAGAAGTCCATCAATAGCTTTCAGCAGCTCAACCAAAAGTTTATACATCAGTTTTTGGCTAATTCTAAGCAGAAGAAGACCTCTCATATCTTTCTACAGATGAGACAAAAGCATGGGGAAAAGTCTTAGGGACTATTTTAAGAGGTTCTAAGTTAGAATTCGACGACGTTGGCAACATGGTTATCATGGTTGTAATCTCTGCAGGTCTGCAGAACAACAAGTTAGTTGACTCGCTCATTGTAGGCCGAGTCACCAATTATGAGAAGTTGATGGCTAGAGCCTAATGATTCATAGATGTGGAAGAAGCCCGAACCTATAAGAAGGCGGCCATAGAAGCAAAAGCAACAGCAGCATCAACAGTAGCACCCACTATGGGGACCGAGTCCTCTCCTAAGTAGAAGACAGAGAAGAATCCCCCAGAACTGACTCCAGGACAAGCAGGGTCGATAGGAAAGACTAGATGAGAAAAGTTTCTAAGAAGTCAGCCCTCACTACCCTTAATACCTCTCTTACACAAACTCTTTACATGGTCTAGAAAAAATGGTATCTCAATTCCACTCATCTCTGCATGAAGTCGGACCCTCGATCTCGAGACACCAGGTAGTTTTGTCAACTTTTGAGATCACGACCATCCTACTAATGATTATCGAGTCCTCCAGAGAGATATTGAGGACTTAATACAAAAGGGTGCTTGAAGAGACTTGTCTCTCATAGGGACCTGAGAGAACCTGCTCTA
>NC_033798.1:65947808-66017342 GCF_001876935.1 Asparagus officinalis | reverse complement strand
TACCCTCATCAATCCATTGTTCAGATGTAGTTCTTAGTGATGAACATCAAGTCTTCCTACAACAATTCTTGGAAGAATTTTTCTGAATAACCTACAGGCAGTCCCATCCACTACCACTAGATGGTGAAATTTTCAACCCTAGAAGAAGTCGGGATGGTCGGGAACAACCAGCGAGAGGCTAGATCCTGCTGTCTGCTCTCAATGAAAGGGAAAGGAGTGCTGGAGACCCTGCTGATTGAGAAGACGTGCATTCAGCTAGAAAAGTGCTAGAACAGGAACGAACGACCCCTATAGAAGAGCTCCAAGAAGTGTCGATCGACCTAGATGGGTTTAAGAAGGTTAAGATCGGGTCTAGCCTTGTTGAGCCTCAATGAGGAGCTGTGACCACATTCCTATGAGAGAATGCAGATGTATTTGCTTAGGGGCCCGAAGACATGTCGGGAATTCCCCCTAAAGTTGTGAGCCATGAGCTCTCCGTCGACCGACACAACAAGCTGGTTTGATAGATGAAGAGAGATCTCGGCCCTGAGAGGTCGAAGGCGGCCGGGGATGAAGTCGACCAGCTGGTCAAAGCCAGCTTCATCAGAGAAGTACAATATTTGAAGTGGCTATCCAATGTGGTACTGGTTAAGAAGTCTCTTGGCAAATGGAGGATGTGCTTGGACTTCGCTGACTTGAACAAAGCTTGCCCAAAGGATAGCTACCCCCTCCCAAGGATCAATCTATTAGTAGACAGCGTGGGCGATGAACTACTTAGTTTTATGCATGCTATCTATGGATACAACCAAATCCTAATCGTGGAGTATGATCAAGAGAAGACCTCATTCATCACAGATTAAGGAACCTACTATTACAAAGTGATTCCATTTGGTTTGAAGAATGTAGAGGCCACCTACCAGAGGTTGGTCAATAAGATTTTCAAGCACCAATCAGTCGTAATATGAAAGCATACATGGACGATATCATTGTGAAGTCAAAGCAGGCGTCATCATATGTGTTAGATCTCGAAAAAACCTTCCTTATCCTCTAACACTAGCGCATGAAGCTCAACCTAAACAAATGTGCCTCTGGGGTGCAATCAGGCAAGTTTCTTAGGTTCATGACTACCCATCAGGGCATTAAGATCAACCCAAGAAGATAGCTACCATAGAGCAGCTATATGAACCCCACACATTGAAGAACATCCAGAAGCTGAATGGTAAGATTATGGCATTGGTACGCTTCCTTTAAAAATCTACTGAGAGAAGTCTCCATTTCTTCAAAACATTGAGAGGAAGCAAGGAGCTGAAGGAAGGCACTGGCTAGGCGACCGAGTGCAGTGAGGCCTTTAATGGCCTCAAGAGATACTTGAGCACCAAGCCACTGCTGAGTTGACCTAGTGAGTTGACCCAGAGAAGGAGAGACCTTATATATCTACCTGGTCATCTCCAAAGAAGTAGTAAGCTCTATTCTAATCTAAGAAGAAAATGCTAAGAGGTCGATATGATATGTCAACTAGATACTGAAGGCGACTGAAGTCAATTGTACTCTCATTGAGAAGGCCTCCTTCACTCTCATAATTACAGCTAGGTGGCTTTGTCCCTACTTCCAAGCAAATATTGTGGTAGTGCGAACAAATCTGCCACATAAAAAGGTGTTTGTGTCGGGAACATATTTTATTATAGAATTCATTATAATTATTTATCGATTACAATGAATACAAAATTGTGAGCATTTATACTTTGTAAAACTACTCTTTAAAACAAAACAAGATTACAATTGCTCCCTAGAAACACACAGAAACGTTTATCGTTCGCTGCTTGCGTGAGATCTTTGCTTGTGCCAGGGGTGCTATCCCATGGATGACCGAATCACAGATCTAAGTTGAATCGTGAAGAAGGCTTAGGGTTAATATTTTGTTTTAGAAATAAAGGCAGAAGTGGATATCTTAGCAAAGTAAGATAAAACACTCTTCTCAAGATCAAGTCAAAAGTTTAGATCTTGAGGAAACGCCGAAGGCTCTCGGAAGTGCTTGAAATTGATGAAGACTCTCTCTCTCTCTTGCTCAAAATTCACCAAATTGCTCAAGTTTCTACCTTTTCTGCCTTGGTCCTCATGCATATAGGTGGTAGGGGGCTATTTATATCCCATAGGGACTATAACTGAATGTTGGAGTTGAAACAAAATTAATTCGCCAATCCCTTATTTCTGAGACAGTGTCCACTGTCTCAGAAACATGGCTCGAACCTGTCCATTTTGTAACCACTCCCATCACGCTTAAATGCCATTATTTTTGTAGTTATGGGTAAGATTTTCATTTGTAACAGCTCCCCATGTTTATGGATGATCCCTAGAGTTATGAAGCCACATGGACCGCACAAAACTCGAGAAAATCGTTGCTAAGCTCACTCTAGTTTCCGAGATAGTCATCATTGTCTCGGAGACTATGAGTTGTCTCATAGCTTCCGAGACAGTGAACACTGTCTCGGAAACTATGAGTTTCCTCATAGCTTCCAAGACATGTTCTGTGTCTCGAACTTGTGTAATGTATTTTTGTGTTAAGGATATTTATTGACTTATAATCTCATTTGTCAACAGTGTCGCAAAGAGCATTGAAACTTCACTTTAGCTCAGTGGGAGTCATCTGATGAGATGTGAAACTTTCAAGTTGACTCAAGGTGTGTCGATGGACACTGCCTTTCGAGTCGACACGAAGGGATCTCGTCTTGGACTTCAAGTCGACTACCAACATCTTTTGAGACGACATGGAGGAGTCTCGTCTCGAGTATCGTATTGGACTTTGAGTCGACTATCACCGCCTCTTGAGTCGACATGGAGGTGTCTTCTTGTCTGATCGAGATGTCGATCGCCTTTTGAGTCGACATAGAAGGTGTTGTCTCATCTGATCAAGACGTCGGGTACTTTTTGAGTCGACACAGGAGGTGTCGTCTCGTCTAGTTGACTGAGATGTCGACTTTTACTCAATTTGTAGGGGTCGTCAGATTGTGATTCTCATTGTTAATTTGTCTCCTTAGTTGATCTTTAGCATTAGATGATTCTCTGTAACTCAGATGATGATGTTTACTCCTTTGATACCCTATAGGCAATTTTTGACGCCTACAGATACCCTCTCCAAAGTGTTTTAGCCTTATTCTTTTATAGAGGAGGCTAGAATACTTTGGATATGATACGCCTAGCTTTTAATTTTTAGACTTCTTTATCTTTCAGTCTATTTAGTATTTTGTCGAATAGCCAAAATTCTTTTGGTGTTGCGTTTATCGTCTGACCGCAAATAGCCAAAATTCTTTTGGTGCTGCGTTTATCGTCTGACCGTTGTCAAAATCTTTAACTAAGACTGGCGTGTTAATTTTTGAGTTGGCTCGTGTCGTTGAATCAACATTAAACTGATCACCTTTGTTGGGAATTTGTATCTGAATCGGATTGAACTCCCTAGAATTATTCTTTGACTTGGAATCTTTACTGAGCCTCATCTTGGAGAAATTATCGACGCGTTGACTGGCGTCGGCTATGTCGTGGAATAAATACAGTTTATACTCATATGTAATTGGAGTCTATACAGTTTAAGCTCTTAAGGCGTTGGAGTGGGAAGAATCAGTTTATACTCATGTACTCATTGGAGTTTTCGGGAATTAGTTTAACCTTGTGTACCTATTAGAGGTTCAAGAAGATGCAGTTTAAACTCGTATACTAATTGGAGTGTCAAAATATACTAAAACTGGGTCGAGAATGCTATACGAACATAACCGAGAACACGTCGAGTCGGGCCCATTTGCGAGACAGTCGACACTGTCTCAGAAGTGCGAGACAGTGTCGTTGTCTCGAAAAAGCACGAGACAATGTTATTATCTCGGAAGCGTGAGATAGTATTGACTTCCTCGTGAGCGGGCGGACAGAGGTGTTTGGGTCAAAAGTTGATTTCTTCATTGCCATTGAACCTGTTACAATCGTTTATCGATTACAAGTTCAGGGTCAAAAGTTGATTTCTTCATTGCCATTGAACCTGTTACAATCGTTTATCGATTACAAGTTCACAAAATAGAAAAGTTGATCTTTTATTGAACCTGTTACAATCGTTTATCGATTACAAGTTCACAAAATAGAAAAGTTGATCTTTTTATAAGATATCATTACACAATGAAAAATACAATATTACAACTTTATCAAACAATACATAGATCCTATTTATTAGTCTCTGTTTGCGTGAGATCTTTACCTGTGTTAGGGTTTATCCATGGACCACCTCGGATCAGATCTGGTTGATAAAAAATTAATTAAAGCTCTTACTTCACAAAGGAAGTAATCGCTGCAGCGATGATCCCGACCAAGCGAGATCACGGCTCTTCTTGAGATTTAAGACTAAGCTTAAATCCGAAGAAAAGGGGGAACGAGCCTTAGATCCTTCGAAACGCTCCTTCTTTATACCGGAGTTCGCCAAAATCTGCTAGCCTCTCTCAAATTCATCAGAACCTCGCCCTAGCTCCTCTAAAATTTGTTGTTCCCTTCAGATTTGACTTTATGAGGGTGCTAGGGGTGTATTTATAGGTTTTAAATGCCATGTTTGTGGATAAGAATGTCATGTTTGTGGATAGGAATGTCGTGTTTGTGGATAGGGTCGAAGAACAACCGTTATTATCCGTTTAGGTGGGTTTTTTGTTATGTAACAGCTTCTACATGTTTAAGGATAAACTCACATATTTATGGATGATCCCAAGGAGTTCTAGAACTCAATCTTATCAAAAAACAAGTTGGGAGCTGACTTGGGCGCGAGTCACTTCGACTGTCTCGCACATGTCCGAGACAGCTTGGACTATCTCGGGTATTTTAGTCTTAACTCTCTTGTTCGATCTCAGAATGAGGTAATCTAAAATGTGTTAGAAATTTGATAAAGAGACCTACAACTTTTATGTTTTGAACTTTTTTAGATTCAAATAATAGCATGGTCTAAATGCCTCTTCTTTTTGCGGACCACTTTGAGGTGTTCGACACTTTCTGACTTCTCCGAACTTGTATTACGCAGTTCGTCATTCCATTGACTTGTACACTCCAATGACTCACTTTGTATATTTGTTAGCTTTTACAAGACTAGATAATCCTTTTCTGGCTTTGATGATGACACTTATCGTCTGCATTTCGCCTCGAGTGCGTACGGGATTTCATAGGCAAATTTTGACGCCTACAAGAGGGTTTCTAGTGGTCTTTATAAATCGGGATTTTGGGGATTTTTTACCACTTCAAGCCGCCTCTTTGCATTCAAAAATTCTTCAAAATCCTTCCTAAAGAGTTCTTAAACCCTCCTTTTCCTTATTGTCTTTGATTTGGTCGGATTTTGCTCGTGGGGTTTAGGGTTTTTGAAGCTATACTTGAAATTCAACCATCCACTTCTGAACCCAAGACTACTATTCTTTTAGATCCCATGCTCTCGGAGGCTACAACCAGGATTGAGGGTAGTCCCGTTGTTCCAGTCACAAGACCAACAAATGAGGCTGGTACATCCATGACTATTATATCTGAACCAACTCCAGCGATTCGTGGGGCTGAGTTAACGAGGCCAAGCTAAGAACATCAAATTAAGGGATCTTCAGCTAGCATCGGTATGCTTCCCTTTTGTCATTACCTTAGAATCTCAGGTACTGAATCTGGTTCCAACAACTTTCAGATTGCTTATTTGTTATCTTTTTCTTACATAACTGGCATCTCTTTATTACTCGATCAAGGCATTGATCTCAGATAATGATCCAAATAGAGCTATAATCTGCCTGGAACTTTGTAATTTTACTTCCTTTCTAAGCTTGATGATCGACAAAATCCTTCATCAGGGGTTATCCATCGACCAATTTAGACGATCCCTTAATCGTCAGGTGACAAGAATTAAGGAAGAAGGATATCCAGACCTAGCCGATTTCATTGCTGTAGACTTGGATTATTTAGAACAAGAGCTCAAAAAGTTGAGGAACCTCAAGGCTACTGGTGCTTCCTCATATATAGCTGCTCAAATGGAATCAAGGCTAAAGAAGTGGCATGACACCCGAGTATCTGTCAAGACCGAGCTCCGAAAACGAGATGGTCGTGTTACACAAATTCAACAGTTCTCTCAAGGAAGGAAAAGACCCAGGCTGAATTGATCAATTCTTTAACTTTGAGTCGTGAGGAAATAACCAACCTTGAAAAGGCATTAAAATATGCCAAGGATTCTCATGTCATCCTTGAAAGTGAATTAGCCGGCGTAGAACGCACTCGAAAGCAAATGCTTGAGAATTTGGAGCCTGAAAAAGAAAAGCTAGCCAAGCTAAAAGATGAAGCTGCAAAGGCACCGAATGCCACCGAGGATTCTGTCAGGGATGATCTAAAGATCGAACTTAAGCAACCCTATGTAGAGGAGCTCTCTAAACTAGAACAGCAGATTTGTAGCCGTATATTGTCTTTAGATTGATAGAACCACTTTTGTATCTCTTTTGACTTCATTAATAAAGTTTTCTTTTTAGCGTACTTCTACTATTATGATTTCACATTCCATTTGGAATAAATAATCACAATACTCATAGGATTTTTGGTAAACCTTCAGTCGTCAACGGATTTGATGTGGCTTTACCGATTATCGTTTGAGTTGGGATAGCATGTAGATTGTCTAAATACGTTCTACATGTCACATTGTGCTAAAAAAATTCTTTTAGACTTTATGCTACAATGTTGAATATGTAGGCTATATGTGTTAGATGTAGGCTTATCTCTAATGAGAGATTGAGATAATATCCCCCATGTATAAAAGACATGGATTCGGAGATTATTAACTCAATAATAATCACTGGCTACAATATTGAATACGTAGGCTTTATCATTTTTACGGGAATGTACCACTGACAACGTGTGTTAGACGCAGACTTATCTCTAATAAGGGATCGAGATAATGTCTCCCATGCATAAAAAGCATGGATTCAGAGATTATTAACTTAATAATAATCACTGGTTATAATATTGAATACGTAGACTTTGTCATTTTTACGGGAATATACCACCCAACAACGTGTTTTAGACATAGTCTTATCTCTAGTAAGAGATCGAGATAATGTCCCCTATGCATAAAAGGCATGTATTCCAGTGTTGAAAAATTATGTCTTCTCTTGGGACAAAGACGAACCCGATGCCAAAGAGGAAGAATTTTATATTTTATCTCCTGCGTGTCTTCTTTTAGGGCAAAGACGAACCCGATACCGAAGAGGAAGAATTTTATATTATCTCTCCTGCTGCAAGATAAACTCAAAGTGGGATCTCCACTTCAAGAATCCTAAAAGGTGAAACTAAGAGTGGAATCTTCACTCCGAGAATCAAAAAGATTCGGGTAACTCTAACTTTTATAGTATTGATTACCCAGCCTGAAGATGAATTTCTTATTTATCGAGATGAAATTCAAACTTCATTCCAAATTGTAGAAAAGTTTAAGTGCAGAAGAATGGAAGGAAGCCTTTCATTTATCGAAAGGGAATCATGGTTTTGGTATTAATCGTGGGAGAGTTTGACCAAGTGGGAGTTGAGACAATTCTACATTTTATAGGTTTGATTGTTCAAATTAGGTGGAGGCCTTTCGTTTATCGAAAGGGAATCTCAGTTTTAAAAATGAATTTCTCATTTATTGAAGGAATCGAGAGGAGATTTTGGCATTGGTCGTAACTATTCGAAGGTTTGACTAAATGAGAGTTTGAGATGACCCTAACTGTTTAAAGGTTTGATCACTCGATTTGGGTGGAAGTCTTTCGTTTATCGAAAGGGAATTCTGGTTTAGAAAATGTACCTCTCGTTCATAGAAGGAATCGAGAGAGGATTTTGACTTTGGCCCTAACTGTAGGAAGGTTTGACCAAGAAACAGTGGGAGTGAAGGTACAAATAACAGTGAAAATGTTAACTTGTACAAATCACTTAGTGGGGGTTTTCGGTGTGAATTAGCAAGATCTTAACACAAAGGGGGTTCTATAATCATCATAGATTAACAAATTGAAATTTTGAATGTCGTGTTAGGACTTTAACAATGGGAGTGTTAAAGGCTAGACACAGTGCGAGTTTGAATGATTTTAACCATAAAGAATTTTGATGGATCCACCGTCAATTAATTAGATCAGTGAGGGATTTTATGATAGAGAACTACAAATCATCAAGCATTCCACAACTAAACCATGGGAGTTTCATAAGGAAAGATTGATCGGATGGAGACATTAAATCTCATCTCGAAAAGAGAGTGTTTGAAAAATCACAGTAGGAGGATAGGCCCAAAGAGCTTTACCAAGTTTATCATCCCAGTCTCGTTTATTAGTTCTCACAAGCTTTGATAAAATCTTTATGATGATCTTGTTGAAGGCTTCAGCTAAAACTTTTGCAGTGGGATTATAGGCCGTCGACGAGACGTCTTGATTTCTGATTTTTTTTGTAGAATTTAATGAACGTGTTGCTAACAAATCGGGGGCTGTTGTCATGCACGATTCATCTTGAAATACTGTATTAGTAAATAATATGTGTTTGATGAATTTTACGACATCGCTTGTCTTCTTTTAGTGGAATCGCTTCGGCTCACTTAGAGAAGTAGTCGGTGATTGCTAAAATGAAGCGGTCACCTTTAGCAGATGGAAGAAAAATAGGACCAACGACTTCCAGTCCCCATGTCTCGAATGGTCATGATGTAGCCGAAGGGTGCAAATACTCTGAAGGTTGGTGCATATAATTTGCATGTATTTGACACAAGTGACACCGTCGGGCATAGTCAATTGCGTCCTTTATCATGGTTGGCCAATAATATTACATTTTTCTGAGTTGATCATAGAGTTTAGGACTGGGTTGGTGTGCGCCACATGCTCCATCATGCTCTTCTTTGAGTGCCTCTTCCGTCGCTTTAGTTGAAAGACATCGGAGTAGCAAACCGTCATATGCACGACGATACAGTGTTTGAGTCGTTGTGTTATAATAGAATCTCAGTGCTCTTCATCAGACTGAATCCCTTTTCTTTATATCTTCAGGTAAAATACCATGCAAGACATAATCAATAATGGGGAATTGCTAATCTCGAGGCTCGAGTTCGATTATGATCGAGTGCACTTCTTTGATGTCTAAAGCGCAATCTGGTATAAAAAGCTGGTGAGTTCTCATCGTAGCCAGTTGTTCTGTCTTAGGAGGTTGTGCTAAAGATACCGTTAATACCACTAGTGCATCTACATATACATTCTGGAGATGTGGGATGTACTCGATGAAGAATTGTTCAAACGAGTCTACTAATTCGATGGTCGCCTGGTGGTATAGGATCAGGTCTAGATTTTTGGCTTTGTACTCTCTTCGAACTTGATTGACTATCAGTTGAGAATCACCAAAAGCTTCGAGATATTTAATCCCCCAGCTCTTTGGTGAAACCGAGTTCAATGAGCAGCGTATTATATTCGGCTACATTATTGGAGCATGACTCGGTAAGTGAATAGCCTCTAGGCAATATGTGTTTCTCCGGGGAAACTAGGATGACTCCGACTCCTGAAGATATTTTCGAACATCCGAGAGTGCTCACCACATTGTTTGCTTAGGAAGCACTGTCGAAGTACAGTTGTCACACTTATTGATACGAAGTAGTATTGACTTCATGGTTTCATTCGACAAATCTTCATACAATTCGGTTGTATCCTTCACAGGGCTAGCCGCTAGAAGATCACAAATTGTTTGTCCTTTCACCGACTTCTGTTGCTTAAAGTGCATGTCATACTAGGATAGGAGTAGAGGCCATCTTGCTAACCTCCAATTCATTAAAGCCGGTTGAGTCATGAACACCCGGACTGGGTTGACATTGGAAATGGCGTAGATCGTCTGTCCAACCAGGTAATGTTGCATTTTCAAGATTGTGAATACCAAAGTGAGGCACTCCTTCTCGATCATTGGATATCAAGATTCAGCCCCTACCAAAGTATGACTCAGATAGTACATTGTCTGTTCATGACTGTTGTCGTCGTCTTGTGCAAGTAAAGCACTTACTGAATGGTTCGTCGCTTTGACATAAATTAAAAATGGTTTATCTGATTTCGGTGCAATGAGGACAAGAGGACTCATCTGGTATGTTTTGATATCTTCAAATATTTTCTGACAAGCATCATCCCAAATAAATGATATGCCCTTCTTTCTGAGCTTGGAGAATGATTGGCATTTTTCAAAGAGGTTAGAGATGAACCGACGGATATAAGCTAATAGTCCTTGCAATCCCCTGAGCTCTTTGAGGTTCTTTGGGGGTTGCAGTTCGTGTATCGCCTTCACTTTATCAGGATCAATATGTATACCTCTTGTGGCGATGACAAATCTAAGGAATTTACCGCTGGACATTCCCAAGAAGAACTTGGTAGGGTTCATCTTCAATTGGTAACTCTGCATGAGATCAAACATCGTCTTCAATTGGTCATTTTTTCTATGGCTTTTCATGACCAAGTCATTAACATAGTACTCGGCGGTCTTCCGTAGGTGTTCCTAGAAAATATTCGTCATTGCTCGTTGGTATGTAGCACCCGCGTTCTTCAAGTCAAAGGGCATGACTATGTAACAGAAGATACCGAGCGATGTTCTAACTGCGGTATACTTTTCGTCGTTCGGGTATATTTTGATTTGATTGTAACCTGAAAATCCATCCATAAAGGACATCCTCTCGAATCCGCATGTGTTGTCAATGATGACATCCGTGATCAGAAGAGGAAAATCATCCTCTGAACAAGCGGTGTTTAGGTCTTTGAAGTCAATGCAGATCCTGATTTTCCCATTCTTTTTAAGGACCGGGATAATATTTTCTTGCCAATCAGGATGTTGTTCCTTCCTGATGAAGCCCGAATCGATTAATTTTTTGACTTCCGCCTCAATCGCCTCCATGATCTGCGGACGAAATCGTCTCTACTGTTGCTTGATAGGTTTGACATCCGGTTTGATGTTGAGGCGATGTGTCACTACATTTGGATCAAGTCCTGGCATGTCCTCGTAATTCCAGGAGAAAACGTCGATATATTCTCTTATGAGTGAAATCAACTATTCTTTCTCATATCACCTCCAAATCCCTTGTCGACTGCCTCCGAGTTCGTCGATGACAAGTGGACCTCCTTTGTGGAATTCGAGATTATCGCATCTAGTGACCCTCGCACGTTCTAGAAACTGTAACACACGTTGCTCTCGTTGATCACCTCTTGTCCCTTTTGTCGACTGTCGGTGATTTCCACTGGAGCTAAGCAAACTTCGAATGCGCCCAAAAACTCTCGGAAACACCGATCCCCCTTCGTCGGAAGCATGTTCATAAACCATGACTACTAATTTCTCAGCTATAAGTTCTCAAACTTTGGTTAAAAAGAATTTTGAGTAATTTTTTATAATTTCTGTCTTTCCTTTTTTGCAATTTTTTTTTCCATGAAATGAAATTTGAGAATTTTTGTAAATATTGTATCCTTTAAGGTTGTTCACGAGATGTACTTGGGAACTTTTTGGTTCTATGCTTGGTGTATTAGATAGATGTTGATAATTGTGGTGATTTTGTAGACATTGGTAATGATGGAGGTCGGTGCAATGGTGATTTTACTAGAGTTCTATAATTACTTTCTTAATGCAATATCCACTAAGTTTTAGAATTTTCAGATATCATAAAGAGCTATAATTTATTAATAAAGACCTACGCTATAGTCATAAAGAGTTATACTTTACCATAAAGAGCTATACTTTCATGATAAGGTGCTACACTTTACTATAAAGAGCTATACTTTTCACAAAAACTAAAAAACTGAGAGTGAACCTCTTGTCAACATGAATAATTGATCAAGCAACACATTGTACAAATCATCACACATTTATATTGCCCAGAAAAGAACTGATTTGATATATTTCACAAAATTTGAGAATTTTTAGATACCATAAAGAGCTATACTTTAACAATAAAGAGATATGCTATGGTCATAAAGAGCTATACTTCGCCATAAAGAGCTGCATTTAAATAATAAGGTGCTACACTTTGCTATAAAGAGCTATACTTTTCACAAAAAGAGAAAAAGTGAGTGGACCTTTCGTCGACATGAATAATTGATCAAGCAATATATCGTACACATCATCACACGTTTACATTGCTTAGAAAAAAACTAATTTGAGATATTCCACTAAGTTTAAGAATTTTCAGATACCATAAAGAGCTATACTTTAGCAACAAAGAGCTATAGTATGGTTATAAAGAGCTATACTTCGCCATAAAGAGTTGCACTTTGATAATAAGGTGCTACACTTAACTATAAAGAGCTACACTTTACCAAAAACTAGAATATTGAGAGTAGACCTCTCGTTGACGTAAATAACTGATCAAGCAACACATTATACAAATTATCATATGTTTACATTACTCAGAAAAAACTGATTTGAGATATTCCACTAAGTTTTAGAATTTTCAGATACCATAAAGAGCTATACTTTAGAAATAAAGAGCTATGTTATGGTCTTAAAGAGCTAAACTTTTCCATAAAGAGCTACACTTTCATTGGAAAGTGCTACACTTTACTATAAAAAGCTATACCTTTCACAAAAACTGGAAACCGAGAGTGAACCTTTCGTCGACATGAATAATTTATCAAGCAATACATCATACTGATCATCACACGTTTTCACTGTTCAAAAAAGAGCTGATTTGATATATTCCACTAAGTTTCAAAATTTTCAAAGACCGTAAAGAGCTATACTTTATCAGTAAAAAGCTATACTACTATCATAAAGAGCTATAATTTGGCATAAAGAGCTATACTTTATGATAATATGCTACACTTTAGTACAAAGAGCTATATTTTTAAAAAACTAAAAAATTAAGAGTAGACCTCTCGTCGACATGAATAATTGATCAAACAACACATTGTATATATCATCACACGTTTACATTGCTCAGAAAAAACTGATTTGATTTATTCCACTAAGTTTTAGAATTTTCAGAGACCATAAAGAACTACACTATGTCAGTAAAGAGCTTAACTATGATCATAAAGAGCTATATTTTGGCAAAGAGGTGGTCGAAGACGGTGGTTTGCCGAAGCATTTGGGGCCTAGTGGAGAGAAAGGACATCACTGTCTCCAAGTCTCCAGCTTGAACAGCTCTGAAGAATTTGTGCTCATCACTTGACCGGGCACATGATAAAGACTAGCCCATTACCACATACCCCCCTTTCGCCGCCATTGCCGGAGCTCCGCCTCGATGCATGATAAAGTCGAAGGGTATTTTGCGCCGGGAGGAGAGAGTCTAAGGAGTGGGGGGATGTAAGTCTGAAAGAATTCATGCTGGTCGCTCCTAGATTTTGATTTTATGAAACGAATGAAGGGAAAAAAAGGAGAGAGATAGGTTTGCTTGGGGAAGAAGGTTAATTTTGGAAATTTGTATTTATTAGGGAAATATAGTATAAGGATTGAGGGTATTGTACAGATTGGGTTTAAAAATAAATGGTTTGGGGTACATTGGGTTTATAAGTATTCATAAAAGTTGGTGGGTTTTTAAATAAATTGGGGCAAAACATTGGATTAGAAGAAAAAAACCCTAAAATAAATCCTAACAGAAGATTTTTTTTTTTAAGTAAATCCTACCTAAAGAATCAATTAATTAAATCTTTTGCGATAACAACAGAGTCAACTTGTTTAATCCTTCTTCTTAATTTGAACCTTTGTCAAACGGGATTGGGGTAGGTTTCCAAAGAGGACGGTGGGAGGGGGTAGGGTAATCAGAGAACATTTCAGTTCCATTTTGCCAAGGGCATGAGAAAGGAACTAGTTGAAAAGACATCCGCTATAAATGAGTGAAAAAGTAATGTAAAGGTATAGTCTATATTTACCAATGAACAAAATTATCACCTTATTAAGGCTTAGGTCCTAACAAATGAGATTCGTTTTGGTTCATAATATCAGAGTTATATGTAGGCTGCATTCATGTTGAATACTGTTTATCACAACAATTTGACGAGCTCTTGGCGTTTAGAGTATATGTAGGCTGCATTCATGTTGAATACTGTTTATCACAACAATTTGACGAGCTCTTGGCGTTTAGAGTAATCGTGCAACAATTTGTGTTCTTCTACTGCATACGTTAAATCCGCAATCGTCCAATGGGCTGCCCTTGGACGCACAAAATGAAGGAACTCAAAAACACCCAAGATCACCATCATCAGAAAAACATATTGAAAACCAGAGTTTCCTCCGTCCACATATAACTAGTAGAGCGGTCCGTTCTCGCGCTCCTGCAGTGCATAATGGGAGCTAGTTCTGCTGAGTCCAATCGTACGTGCAGCTCGTCCGCATGCAGAGTAGCCTCAACACTCTAGTTGATATGTCTAAGAACTCGGGGTCCTTGAGCAGGGAGTATACCGAACACAGATTGAACTTTAATACCAGGGGCACATGCTTCGACATTTGCACCCCACTGGTCCCCCTCCAAGTTGGCTATCAAGCCATCAATTACGACCGCTCCACTCACAGTCAACCATTAACACCCATATAAACGTCGCCGACACCTCCAATTCCCCTCGGACACAACAACAAAAAACATCCCAGATGGCTCGTTGTATTCTCGCCCTCGCCGCCTTGATGCTCTTCTCCTTTCGCACCTCATCCTCAGCCTGTAACGTCCAAGACAGAAGAGCCCTCCTCGCCTTCAGAGACTCCTTCCCCCCAAACTCACTCCCGTCTTGGACCTCAGCCTCCGATTGCTGCTTCTGGCAAGGCGTCCGATGCAGCAAGCGCACTGGCCGCGTCAGGCTCCTCTCCATCTTCAAGAACAAGAACCTCACCGGCGCGATCCCCCCATCCATCGGCAGCCTTCCTTATCTCGAAAGCATCGCCCTCCGTCGCCTTCCTAACCTCGTCGGCCCCATCCCTCCCCAAATCTCCAACCTCAGGAAACTTCAATTCCTTACCATTTATGAAACCAAAGTCTCCGGCCCAATCCCCAACATCTTCTCCAAAATGCCTCAGCTCAAAGAGATCAATCTTTTAAACAACAACATCACGGGCTCGATCCCTGCCTCTATCGGTGACATCCCCAACCTCTTTACGCTCGATTTGTCGGGCAACAGACTAACAGGGACCATCCCGGCATCTCTCTTCTCCAGGGCTGTGAGCTCGATTACCCCGGACCTCGATTTGTCGAACAACATGCTGACTGGAGACTTACCGTTGTCATTTAATAAAGTCAGATTCACTAACTTCGACTTGTCGAATAACAACCTCACTGGGAGCTCGGCTTGGGTCCTCTTCGGCAACTCAAAGCCAGTTACTCAGATAGGCTTGAACAGCAATGAGATGGTGTTTAACATGTCGAAGATAGAGGATTTTCCTGTGAACTTGACGTATTTGGATATTAGTCACAATAAGATTTTTGGGGCCATATCAGATAAAATTACTCACTTGACTAATCTTGTTTACTTGGATGTGAGCAACAACCATTTGTGTGGAAAGATTCCAAGCGGAGGTAAGTTCAGAGATTTCGGTCCTCAGGCGTACCAGAATAACACTTGCCTTTGCGGAACACCGCTGCCTCCATGCAAATGAAGAGATGTCAGCACCAAAAGGCTGTATGCATTACTTTCCTATTATGGAATTTATATTCCAAATATTTTAAGATGCTGCGTCATTATATATGAGCAGATTTAGTAGATGAATCATGAGTTCGAATGATCGAATTCAGAAGGCAGTTGCAATATTCAGTTTATCTCTATTCTGTTCCATGTGGTATGGTAGCTGTAATTCCTCAAGTTTTTATATGAAAATAGATTTTAGTAAATAAATAACATTGCTTCCCAGATGAATTACATTTGTCAGAAATTTCCCAAAATCAGACTCATGCTCTTAGGGCATGTTTGTTTCACCAAGTTTATGGAATAGGAATGGTATTTGGACCTGACAGTGGCGTTTTCGTAATTAATGGAATCCAACTGAATCCTAATCATGAGTTTGGTTCAAAAAAAATTTATAGAATTGCTATTCTATAAAGTGGCTCAAACAGTGGTAATTTCAGGAAACCCAAATCCGTTCTTTTTGAGAGGAATTGGGCGTGATTTCTGACACCTCTCCCAATTCTTATTCCTATTCTTATTCCGATTTCTGACACCTCTCCCAATTCTTTCTGAACCAAACATGGTATTAGGAATTGGACCAATTCTATAAAAGTGAGATTCCTAATCCTTTGGGTGAAACAAACATAGTATGCAAAAAAATAGGATTCCATAAAACTAAAACTTGTCTATAAATTTTATATGGATTAGGTTGGAATCCATAAATAAAATAGGATTCCTAATCCTATTCCTAGCCTCTATTGAACCAAACAGGCCTTTAGCAAAAGGCACAAGATAAATGCCTCTTACTTAAGCTGCTAGCTAATAAGTCAATCCTTCAAAATGGATTTCTCAGTTTTCAACGCATTATGTTGACTATGTTGATACTGATATGAGTGGGTGAAGAAAAGCCTCATTCACATCCATTTGTATACAAATGCATGTTACCCATGGAAAAATAAGCAAGAGGATAATAACATAGATATTGGTGGTAGTTATTACGAGCACTGCATCCTCTTGTGCAGACACTAACATTTTAGGCTATGAAGCTTCTTTTCCTATACGCAAGACACTTAGATTTTAGGCTATAAATCTTCTTTTCGTATACGCGCAGATAGCATGTTTCTTTACTAAAGGGTTGTTTGGTTCATTTCCCATGTAATGGGAAATACAATTCTATGTAAAGAAATCAAAGTTTTGGGTTTTCTAAACTATTCCAAGAAATAGATTGTTTAGGTTTGGTTCACACAAAAAATGATGAGAAATTAATGTATGCACTTTTCTTAAATTTGGTAGGTATGAAAAAAAAAGAAAAACTTTTGTTGATTAGACATTTCCACTTTTCTTGTGTTTGGTTGATATTAAAGGTATACGGTCACCATGGTAAGTTTATCCCCACTAAAGACAAATTTATTTGTGATCGTTATGGAAGGTAATCTTACCAAAATAAAAGTACGAATGTAACATGAACAAATAGTAAATAAACAAATTCATTATAAATATCTGTTTGACATAAAAAATCATACAAAACCTGGAATAACATGATTAATTGTTATGAACTACGTGCCTGATTTGACATGAAATGTACCTGTTTGACATAGAAAAATTACACAAAACTTGATTGAGATGAAAAAACAAACAAAATCTGTAATAACCTGGTTATTCATAATTTTATGAAATACGTACCTGAATTAACGAAAAATTCTTATGAAACTTGTGAAAAACCTATAAACAACTTGATTAATCATAAATATATATAGGACATGGAAAATCGTATCAAACCTGAAAATACCAAACATTACGTAATGGAGACTGAGTAGTTGACTCAACTACAAGAAACAAAACCAGTTAGCTTTTAAAACCATGAGCGCTTCAAAACCATGGGCAATACCAGTAGAAAATTTATTGATCCAAATAAATATTATCAGATTCAACATCCAACCACCAAGTAAATATACCAGTCCATATACATCTATAAAATATAATGTTTGCATACCAAATTCTAACTAGGAAAAAATATGAGTAAGAAAAATAAAGATATTGGTGAAAGTTAATATTCATATGAAACTGTACGCTAAACGTGGAATCACAACTAAATGTGGAGGCATATAAATACTTACTATATATTACAATAATATGTTCCATCATCATAATGTTCCACAAACACAAAAAATAACATCCCTAAGAATAGTTTCCTAAATTAAGCAATACTAGTCTTTCACCAAAAGTAAGTGGATTTAACAAGTATGTTAGAAGTGAGAATCACAAAATAGCACGTGAACCCATGTTTTATTGGTCTTTAACCCTCATTATTGAGAAATGCATCAATCATCTCTTTTTGACCAGCCAGAGATATGCTAATAAACAGTCTTGATTCATTCTCATTCAAAAAAGATGACGATAGTATGTTTTAGGCATATGAAATTGCTTATAGGTTCCTTAGCACAGTTCGGCATAAACCGACGAACCAACGAGGCGACGTGTCAGATCATTTCAAATGGAATACAAGAGACGAATCATAAAATATTCAAAGACCATTCCATTGAAGAGAATCAATGTCAAAGTTGTTCAGCAAATAAATCATCACATCAACCCATGGCTAAAAAACGTGCTGAGCTAAAACTCAGACAGCTTTCATATAAGCTCGCCTAAGCTCCTCCTGCAACTTAGCCTTGATAGACTCTTCCGCTTCGCGGCTAAAGTTCTCACAAGCAAACCTCCTCTTGTCTTAAGCCAGTGTCTATTCAGGGACTTCAGTCATCAGTAAAGCCAGCATGTGCTTGCTATTTTGCATATCTTCGTTCTTCCTTCTCACGGACGTTCTCATCGGGCTGATCTATCTGAGAATCAAGTTCCTCCAAGTGAAGCATGATTAGTGGCCAAGGTCACGTCTCAATCGATCTACTTCGGCCCACGCGTCGATCGCCCCGGACCTGCACCCTGAATCTCGAGCTGGCAACATTCGATACTGCGCCATGTTCTTAGCGAGCATCAACCGCATGGCAGGACGAATTGGATGAAGAAGCGACCTGCATCCCGGAGCACTCATGAAACATCTGAGCTCACGCTGCTAAGCGACATCAGGTCTCAACCATAGCCGTCGCCAGATCCGGACTATCCTCATGTTCTTATTAAATTTATCTTCCGAATCAGTGATAGGCTTTAAACTGGCGAAGAGATAGTTTGCTCGTGGAGAGCGAAGTTTTGCCAATTATAGCGATTTAGAAGGAGGAAATAAGGCGGCTCTCTACGCTGATGATGATCTTTCTAGCGGTCATTCCCGTGATAACAACTCCTTAACGCGGAGGACGTGAAGCTGAGAAGGAAGCCATACCACAAAGAAGAAGAAATTCGTCAAAAGAGCTTAATGAAGGAATATGAATGGCATTACTCAGTTAATTAAAATTAACCTTCCTTCCCTCGAGGTCCAAAACTGGGTAGTGGAGATTAAGACTGTTTTAGCGAATCGACTTAGTGGAGTTAGGCTCGGCACACCGCTCAACAGGGTCATGCCAGTCGTCAGCGAAAGCTGCTGTTAGCGCACAAAATAGAACATCATAGTTGATTAGTCAAAAGAATTGGCAGTCCGTTATATGAGTTTGAGGAGGCACGCTACATCAAAATAACCGTTTCTGGTGAGTCGGCAGGCGCAGTTAGGATTCCCGACCCATGCACATCGCACACCTCACGCTGACGGGCCCTCACCTCCGATTCCGGGCAGTCTACGGCGAGACTATACATGACAGGCTAGTCCCCATTAGAGTGTCCACAGCAGGCCCTCCCATCGAAAGTCATCATCAAAAAATCTGAACATAAAAGATATAGTATGAGGGAGAGGAAGGACAATATGGCCAATAAAGACAAATACCTCTTGAAGATTACCTGGGTTCATCGAATGGTCCTTTCATTTGACTGTCCGAATCTTATGAGCGCGTCTTTGCAGGCTGTTTACCTGGTGCAGTGAGTCAGGCATCTGCAGGAGATGCACGATCGAATCGGGAACTCATCTCGCCTTCCTGCACAGATATCCTGCATAGGATGGGGAAGCATGAGGCCGAAATTCTAACGATCAAGGAATATCTATAGAATAGATCTTAACCTCGGCCACCTAGACAGGATCATCGGCAGGCCAGATCAATCGTCAAGATGCTCGGACCTGCATGCGACTTGTAGGCTCAATCTTTTCCGCGTGTCCTTCAGCACGGACAGCAAATCGAAGTTTTGCCCGGACGTAAAAGAACGGATTCGGTCCTTCGATTGTTGGTCATTCTGTCCTGATAATTATCAATAGTGGTCAGGATAGGCATTTTGAAAATGCAGAAAAAAAAAAGAAAAATAGCGTGATAAACCTGCTCCAAATCTGCCTCGTAATCTCGGGCATCTCGCCTGAAGCCTTCCAGCAGAACTAAAGGCCCTGTTGACCTTCTGCTCAAGTTGGCGGGTCTTGCCTGAGCCTGCTTGACTGAGCACCATCCCGAGCATTCGCACGAGTAATAACTGAGAGGCTTTTCGGCCACCAACTCTTCATAAGTGCTTTCACGTAGGACAGTCCTTATTAGCCTGCTTAGCAATACACTTGCAGCTCAAGAACAGTGAGGTTCAATGCCGCTCAGTTACCTGGGAGACTGAACCTAGCACAGTGCAGCCAGTCCGGCTCCACAACCTATGCACGGAAGACCATCCACCAGACCTTTTGAGCCCGAAGCTGCTGGCGCGCGCTCGTTCCAAACATAAAGCTGATATAACCGAACTGGCGGATCGTCGGGTGAATCGCAAAGGTAGATACGCTCTATAAAAACATCTTCCATCCCCCCCGGAAAGTCAGTAACCGGCTAATGCTTCACTACCCAATTTAAAGCAGCCCGATCCAAATAAGTCTGTATTACTCCCTCGGCTTCTCGGCTCGATCAACTGAAACACTGCCGTACGGCTGGAGAACTGCGGAAAGCAAGTGGAGAATGCGCCCACACTTGTGGACTTGTAGCTACTCTGATATCAGGGGAATCCTCTGGCCCTACCACTTCGCCTTCTCAGTAGCAGTGTAGAAAGGTAACCAGAGTGGTCTATGGACATTCTCAGGTACCTCATCAACTGCGAAGGACAACCAAGCCAGTTCAAATAAAATATTCGGAAGCTTCCACCTTATATGGTAGAATCTGGCGTCGGTTTGTCATTATCTTTCCATGTAAAAAGCACCAGAAATCTGTCGAAAGCCCTTGATGAATGTTACCCACATCATAGCCGGAAGAATTGCGGAAGTTCTTCTTGTAGGCAAGTGGAACCGGCAGCCAGTAGAAGCATTCGAAGTGGCCAAGGAGCGCACCAGACTGATACGGGACCACCATTTCTCTCAACCAGATGGCCACTATAACCGGAAGGAGCATCGTACAATCGGCCAGCGCATGGAATTAAAAATGATCTGAACTTTAGGTCCCTGCACGGAAAAGCCGCTCTCAGGACTGCTATTGGATAGGACGCGGGGGACTGTCAGTCTTTCAGCAGTCTCGTTAACCTCTTGAAGAAGTCAGCGGTGCCATGTCACAATACTTCACAGAATGGGCTCTCCGATTTCTTGAAAGTATGATGCGAACTGCTTCAGGCTAATTTCTTGTCTCACTTCGCAGGGGCTTAGACTGCCGCCAAGCAATGTGATAATGACAGTGAGGTCCATAAGGTCTCGTAGCGTTGCGGCGTGCATCCTTCAGCTGCTCAACTCAAATGGTTGAGGACATACTCCTGTGTATAGCACTCTGTCGAATAGCGAGAAGCCAGAAATCTTGCTGCATCTCATGAAGCAAGCCAAGCCAAGTCTCCGTGGCCTGGGTCAGAAAAGTGCTTGGAATCACGATTATAAAGCCTCGATAGGGCAAAGAATGCTTCGCGTTCGTATGGCAACAGTGCATGGTGGCCCGAATTGGATGCATAAAGACCGCTAGCATTATAATCCTCGTCCATCGGCCTAAGCACGTTTACTCGTCATACGAGACCCACTAAAACCTATCAAAGAACATGACCCAACCATAGAATTTGTGGCGCGGGCTGCGGGATTCCCGTCCTACTTAAGCAGTGATTCTCAAGTAAAGCAGAGGCGAGGAACTCGTTACGAGGCGAGTACTCTATCCCAGTACTCCAGGACGTAGCTCAACAATGTGGAGTCCGCGCTCGAACCAGAACTTGCCTGATGGTTTATGAGCCGCAGTGGACGCTCTCATGCTCCTCTGTCAAAGCCCACGACATCTCCCGTTTCACAGCCTGGCACCTTGAGCTTCAGTTCTATAAGAACCGTGTCGAAGGAATCTTCGGCAAATACATTGAAACGATTGCCAGTCTATGCTAAAAGCCACTGACTCAGCTTAATAAGTGCTGCTATCGGGATCTCTGGTAGAGTCGCCAAACAAGAACAAGTCAGTCTTCTGAGAGATTAACGAATCCCAGGATCCTGCACGAGAGGCGCTCTGTAATCAGCTGGGCGAAGGGCTCTGATGTCCACTTCATTCACCACTTTGGGCAACTTCAGCACGCGCCCGGAGCCAAACTGCAGGAGTAAAGCGGATATGAGGCGAAGTCATCAGACGTTAAAATATTTCGTCCATGATGTCATTCACCGTGATGCGATAAAGGCTCCGAAAGATATTCCACTAAAACAAAGCCATTAAGTATTTGATTAATTCAGATATAAAAGGAAATTGAACTCATCTAAAATTGGGAAGATAGAGATACTTTATAAAGGCGAGACGATTTGCCACATTGGCATTTATAATAGGTATATCGACAATATATCCTGCTCTATAAAGCACGACTGCAGCAATCACAAACGCGCCTTATAGAATTGTTGACATGCAAACCATCCTTTAAAGCGTCATCATCGTACACAAGAAATCAGGCTTCCGATCGCCTCTGCCAAGGAGGCAAAGGGTCGTTGGTAAAGACTAATTTGCAATTTTCGAGAAAGAGTATAATTTGTAAAACTTCAGCTTTAAAGGATTCGATCCTTCACCAAGTGAGAATCAGTTTCGTTGCTTCACCAGGAAAAAAGGATGTAAAAAGGTACCAATTTGCGATATAGAAAAAAAGAGGACTAATTTGTAAATTTGCGAATATGCCAAAAAAGTAGGTCAACAGACATCATAGGAAGCACGCATCACCATTAGTTTTCAGCGGGAGGACCTCGAGATCTCGAGCATATGGGCCTACAAAGAAATCAAAGAGGTCAGATCTATAAAAAATAAAAAGATCACATTTTTATCCGCCCTAAAAGATAAGATCGAGCGCCAAATTATAATCCGACCCTACCGTGCTGGATCTCAATTTTCATTAAATTTGAATTAATAGATTAAAAATGTTTTGAAAATATGAAGAGTTTGACCTTGATGGAAAGCTCGAGCATCGACAAAATTAGAATGTTTTGAAAAGCCAACGCTGCGCTCGACGTCGGGGGCAAGGAAAATCTAATATGGAAGTTTCGAGGGATTTCTCAGTCAAGATGCCGAAGCGAGTTAGATTCTAGACTAATTATCAAATGTTTTAGAGAATCGGTGATATGCTTGAGGGAAGAGAAAACCAATTAAATGGAGCAAAAGGCGGGGGCCGGCCTGGTTGCGAGAAAAGAAAAAGAAAAAAGACCCTTTATAGGGTGAACCATTGTTGAACCAAACCGAACCGAACCGGACCGGACCGGTTTTGAACCAGAATCCAAATTGAAGCCGTACCGAGCACGTGCGAAACGATCTTAAACTCTGAGCGACGTTCAGTCGAATCATTCACTCACTCCTCTTCCCACTTTGTTCTGCGAAGAGTTGGAGGATTTTGGAGCCGATTTAACTGCTTTTTTGGCTCATTTTTAAGCCAGGTTCGCTTCTTTTAAGGCACAGAAATTCACTCATATAAGGCTATATTGTTATAACTATTCCTATTTTGGTTTGAGAAGTTCCTGAGCAGAATATGTTTTTATGAATATTCTTAAGATAATCAAACAAACTAGCGGACAACGCGTGTGAAATAAAGACTCGACCAACAGTTGGATGTTGTAGCTAAAAAGATCAATAATCAACTCCAGGTTTAAAATTCGACACGGTCAGACAATAAATGGCGCTTAGCACCGAATTCCTTACAGATAGGTGGTGAGAACGCACCGAATACCTTAGGAAAATTGAAGGAATCAGAACGGAGATTCATTCAATGGTCCTTACACGACTGAAGCGGTGGGGGACAATCATACTCAAAAGGTATTCCAAACTCTCCTTAGTAGAAAGAACGATGACTTCGAAATACTTTGGAGGGAGCGGTATCTGCGAGATATGGTCCTAAACTGTACGATCGCATCAGAAGGATGTGGTACTATTGGCCCACAATGGTTCGTGACGCGATCGAGTACGCCCGGCAGTGTCACGCTTGCCAAATACATGCAAATTATATGCATCAACCGCCAGAGCAGTTGCACACATCAACCACGTCGTGGCCGTTCGAGACTTGGGGTATGGATATAGTCGGTCCTATTTTTCCCCCTTCAGTCAAAGGTGATCGATTCATTCTGGCGATCACGGATTACTTCTCAAAGTGGGCTGAAACAATTCCGCTTAAAGAAGTAAAGACGAACAACGTCATCAATTTCATCAAGCATCATGTCATCTCCAGACACGGCGTGCCAAGAAGGATCATTCATGACAACGGTCCGCAATTTATAAGCAACGCCTTCATCAGATTTTGTAACAAGTTCAAAATTGAAGACGTTTCATCAACACCTTATTATCCCGCCGCGAATGGATTAGCGGAGGCGTTTAACAAGACGATCATCAAGATCTTGTCAAAGCTCGTGAAGACCAATAAACGAGACTGGGACGATAAACTCGGTGAGGCACTCTGGGCTTATCGCACCACTATACTCACGCCCACAGGTGCCACCCCGTATTCGTTGGTATACGGATGTGAAGCCGTGCTACCGCTGGAAATTCAGATTCCATCCCTTCGGATTGCCCTCGCAACGGAGATGACAACGGAGGAACAACATCAGAAGCGTCTCGAAGAGCTCGAGAGGCTGGATGAAAAGCGTTTGGAGGCTCAACAACACATCGAGTTTTACCAAGCCAGGATGTCAAGGGCTTTTAACAAAAGAGTCCGACAGAGAAGCTTCAAGGAGGGAGATTTGGTCCTCGCTGCTCGCCGACCGATAATCCTCACCTCCAAGAAGAAAGGTAAATTCGAACCCAAATGGGAAGGACCGTTTGTAATAGACACAGTCTATTCAAACGGCGCATATCGCCTGATTACTCAAGAGGGCGCCAGGCAATTAATGCCAATAAATGGGAAGTTCCTGAAAAAGTACTATCCCTAGTACATTCAGGATAACTCATTTACCGGGAAGTTCCTCGAAGAATATTACACTTAATATTCTAGAGGATAACCCAAAATCATTGTCACCACCAAAATCCCTCACTGATCAGTTTCAATTGACAGTGAGTCCACCAAAAGTATCCATCTGGCCCTCTTGACTATTTCCATAGACAAGAGGTCCCCTTTCATTTCGGAGTCCCCTTTCGATAAACGAAAGAACTCCCTCTCTTTCTCTTTGGTCAAGCCTTCCCATGGTTATAGCCAAAGTTGAAATACCACTTCGATAAACGAAGAACCAATTTTCAGTTTAGATAACCCATCCTATAAAAGGCAAGTTTATCTAAATTTTCCAGATTCTCGGAGTGGACACCCCACTTCTAGTTTCTTCTTCGCTGGAAATAGAATATAAAATTCTTCCTTTCCAGAATCAGGGAATAGAATATAAAATTCTTCCTTCCTTGTCTGTTGGGTTCGCCTTCACCCTAAAAGAAGACCGGGAAATAGAATATAAAATTCTTCCTTTCCCGCACCGCTCTTTCCAAAATTTGTCAATTTAGGATTCATCCTAGGAAGTTTATCCCGAATCCTAAGCAGGGATAAGTCTGCGCCTAACACGCGCTGCCGGTTTAGTCTTTTTCCGCACAAAAAGACACCAGAGTTCGATTCTGGGGTATTCTATCCTAAAACCTAAGTAAGGATAAGTCTGCGCCTAACACGCGCTGCCGGTTAGTTCTTAACCGTTAAAAAGAACACCCGTCCACATATTCAACATTGTGGCAGGTCGTTATTAATAACACCAAAATCCATGCCTTACACGCATGGGGAATGTCATCCTGAATCCTAAGAAAGGATATGCCGACGCCTAACACGCGTCGCCGGTTTAGTCTTTCGCCGTAGAAAAAGACACCAGAAGACCAGTCTGGGGTATTTTATCCCGAAACCTAAGTAGGGATAAAGTCAACACCTAACACGTGTTGCCGGGTAGCCTATTCCCGTAACAATGGCGAAGTCTATGTATTCGACATCATAGCACGAAGTCTAAGGGAGTTCATTCCCTTAGCACAACGTTACATGCGGAACGGATTCCGACAATCCGCATGCTAGCCCGACTCAAACGGTAGTCGGTAAAGGCTAATCAAACCCGTTGATGGCTGAGGGGTTGCCAAAAATCCTAAAGTCAACACCTAACACGTGTCGCCGGGTAGCCTATTCCCGTAACAATGGCGAAGTCTATGTATTCGACATCATAGCACGAAGTCTAAGGGAGTTCATTCCCTTAGCACAACGTTACATGCGGAACGGATTCCGACAATCCGCATGCTAGCCCGACTCAAACGGTAGTCGGTAAAGGCTAATCAAACCCGTTGAAGGCTGGGGGTTTGCCAAAAATTCCATGAGTATTATGGTCAATCATTTCAAACGAAGTGAGGAATCATAATAAAGATAAAGATAAATCAGTTCCATTAAAGAGAATCAAATGTCAAAGTTTTCAGCAAATAGGATCATACATCAAGCCCATGGCTAAGAACCTGCTGACTAAACTCAGACAGCTTCTCATCATAAGCTCGCCTAAGCTCCTCCTGCAGCTCAGCTCTGACGGACTCTTCGTTCGCGGCTAAGGTCCTCACAGCAACCTCCTCTGTCTCAGCCAGTGTCTGCTTCAAGGACTTCAGCTCATCAGATAAAGCAGCATGTGCTTGCTGATTTTGCATCTTCGCGTCTTCCTTCTCACGGAGTTCTCGTCGGAGCTGATCTATCTGAGAATCAAGCTCCTCAAGTGAAGATGATCTAGTGACAAGGTCAGCCTCAACTCGATCTATTCGGCCCCGCTGCACCTGAATCTCGAGCTCGGCAACCATCCGAGTACTGCGCCATGTCTGTAAGCGAGCATCCAACTCGGCAGCAACGAATGAAGAGGCACATGCATCCCGGAGCTCATGAAACATCTGAAGCTCACGCTCTAAGCAATCAAGATCATCAACCATAGCCGTCGCCAGATCCGGATATCCTATGTCCCTTATCAAATTTATCTTGGAATCAAGGTAGGGTTTAAACTGGCGAAGAGAAAGTCTGTCGTGGAGGAGTTTGCCAATTATAGCATTCAGGGAGGAGAAATAAGAGCGGACTTCTACGCTGATGATGATCTTCTCAGGGTCATTCCCCGATAACAACTCCTTAACGAGGACATGAAGCTGAGAAGGAAGCCCTACACAAAGAAGAGAAATTCGTCAAAAGCCTCAATGAGGAAATGAATGGCATTACTCAGTTAATTAAATTATACCTCCTTCCCCTCGAGTCACTGGGGGTAGTGGAGGTGTAACGACTGTAGCTGCATCGACTGGTGGAGTTGGTCGCACAGCCGGCTCAACAGGGTCAGTCTCAGCGAAAGCTCCTGTTAGGCACAAAACAGAAACATCATATTATAGTTGCATTAGTCAAAGAAGGGGCTAGTCCTATAATTAGCTTGAGAAGAGGCACGTACCTTCAAAATAACCGTTCCCGGGAGTCTGAGGGAGTACAGACTCAGGAAACATATCCTGAGGCGGCTGGCCATCGATCTGAGGAGAGTCATACATGAAGCTGAACATAGAAGTGTCCATAGGCAGGCCCTCCCCATCGAAGTCATCAATCGAAAAATCTGACATAAAAAGATATAAGTATGAGGGAAGAGGAAGGAAACTATGGCCAATAAAGACAAGTTACCTCTTGAAGATGTACCTGGGTTCATCGAACTGGGTCCTTCATTGACAGGCTCCCCAACATGGGCGGTCTCTGCAGGCTTTTCTACCTGGTGCGGTGAGTCAGGCTCACCAGGAGATGCACAATCATCGGGACTCATCTCGCCTTCCTCACGATATCCTGCATAGGATGGGAAAGCATGAGCCTGAAATTCTAAACGATCAAGGGAATGATCTATAGAATAGATATTCCCTCCGCCACTAACAGGATCATCGCCAGCCAGATCCATCTCAGATGCTCGCGAACCTGCATGCGACTTGTGGGCTAATCTTTTCCGCCTATCAGCACGGACAGCAATCGAAGGTCTTGCCCGGGTAAAAGGACGGAATTCGTCTTCACTGTTGGTCGCTGTCCCTGAAATATCAAATAGTGGTCAGGACTAGCAATTCGAAAATGCAGAGAAAAAGAAAAATAGGTGACTAACCTTGCTCCAAATCTGCCTCGTAATCTTCGGGATCTCCGCCTGAAGCCTCTCCAGCAGAACTAAAGGCCCTGTGACCTTCTGCATCAAGTCGGCGGGTCTTGCCCTGAGCCCTCTGTGACCGAGCACCGTCCCGGATCGCACGAGAATCAATCTGAGAGGCTTCTTCGGCCATCAACTCTTCGATAAGCTTCACAGGGACAGTCTTATTAGCTGCTAGCAACCACTTGCAGCTCAAGAAAGTGAGGTTCAACTGCCGCTCAGTACCCGGGAGACTGAACCTAGCACCAGTGCAGCCAGTCACGGTCCACAACCATGCACGAAGACCGTCCACCAGACCTCCATGAGCCCGAAGCTGCTGGCGCGGGTTCCCAACATAAAGCTGGTCATAACCGAACTGGCGGGCGAATCGGCAAGGTAGATACGGCTCTATAAAACACTGATTCCCCACCCGGAAAGTCAGGTAACCCGGCCTAATGTTCACTAGCCAATTAAAGCAGCCCATATCCAAATAAGTCCTATACTCCCTCGGCTTCTCCTCATCAATCAAACACTCGCCGTACCGGCTGGAGAACTGTGGAAAGCAAGTGGAGAATGCCCAGCACTTGTGGACTTGTAGCTGACGCCTGATATCGGGGAATCCTCGGCCCTCCCACTCGCCATTCTCAAGCAGCTGTAGAAAGGGAACAGACTGGTCTATGGCATTCGGTACCGACATCACATCGGAACGATGAAGGACGAACCAAGCCATCAAATAAATATACGGAAGCTCCACCTTAATGGTAGGAATCTGAGTCGGTTTATCATCATCTCTCCGTGTAAAAGCACCAGAAATCTGCCGAAGCCCTCGATGAATGTTAGCAACCATCACCGGAAGAAGCGAAAGTTCCTTCTTGTAGGCAAGCTGAACTGCAGGATAGAGCACTTCCAGTGGCAGAGCGTCACCAGACTGATACGGGACCACACATTTCTTCAACCAGATGGCGAGATAACCGGCAAGGAGAGTCATCGGACGAATCGGTGCGGTCGCATGATATAAGAACGATCTGAATTTAGTCCCTGCAGGAAAGCCACTCTCAGGACTGCTAATGGTATAGGATTGGGCGTTAGTCTTCTTCAGCAGCTCATTAACCTCTGAAGGAGTCAGCGGTGCCAGTTCACAAATAGATTGGCCAGAATGGCTCTCCAGATTCCTGAACAAATATGATGCGAACTGCTTCAGGCTCACATTTGCTTTGGTCCTCTTCGCTAGGGGCTTAGACTGCGCCAAAGCAATGTGATAATGACAAGTGAGGTCCCATAAGGTCTCGTAGCGGTCGGGCATGCGATCCTTCAGCTGACTCAACTCATGGTTGGAGGGAAAGTACTCCTGGTATAACATCTGTCCCATGGGCAAACCAGAAATCTTGTGCATCTCATGTAGAGCCAAGCCCAACTCTCCGTGCCTGGTCAGAAAAGTGTTGGAATCTGGATTATAAAGCTCGCATAGGGCAAAGAAATGCTTCGCGCTTGTAGGCAAGCCATGCATGGTGGCCCGAATGGCTGCATAAAGGCCGCAAGCATGTAACTCCTCGCTCCATCGGCTCAAGACATACTTCGTCATACGAGCCCACCAAAACCTGTCCAAAGAATGGACCCAACCATAGAATCTGTGGCGCGGTGCAGGCATCTCCCGTCCTAAGATAGCGAGGCGATTCCTCAAAGTAGAAGCAGTGGCGAGGAACTCGTTACGAGGCGGAGTATCTAGCCCCAGTACTCCAGGATGTAGTCCAACAATGTGATCTCGACTCGAACCAGGAACTGCCTGATGAGTAATATAGCCGCAGTGAACGCTCTCATGTTCCTTTGTCAAACTCCACGACATCTCCCGCTTCACAGCTTGGCGCCTGAGCTCAGTCAAAGAACGGTGTCGAGGAATCTTCGGCAAATACATATAACGACTGCCAGTCTGGTAAAGCCACTGCTCAGCCTCAATAAATACTGCATCGGGATCCCTGGTAGAGTCTCCAAACAAGAAGTCAGTCTTCCTAAGAGACTGAACGGAACTGGCATCCTGCACGAGAGGCGCATCTGTGATCAGCTGGCGAAGAGCTTGATGGCCACCTTCCCTCACCACTTGGACAACTTCCAACGACGTGCCCGGAGCAAACTGGGAGGTGAACGGAATGGGCGAAAAGTCATCAGATGTGGAATAATACTCATCACGACGTCCATTCACCGCATGCGATGAAAAAGCTCCGGAAGGATATTCCACTGAAAACAAGCAGTTAAGTGTTTGTTAATTTCAGATATAAAAGGAAATTGAATTCATCTTACAAATTGGTAAGATAGAGTCATTGCCTTATAAAGGGCGAGACGATTTGGCCACATTGCGCATTTATAAGATAGGGTATATCGACAATATATCCCTGCCTTATAAAGCACAATGCAGCGTCAAAACGCCCCCTTTATTATGAGATGTGGTTTTGACCAAGCAAAACCCATCTTTAAAGCGTCGATCCTCACCAAGGAGAATCAAGGCTTTTCCCGATCGCCTCACCAAGGAGAGCAAAATAGGGTAAAAGGACTAAATTGCAAAATTCTCAGAAGAAGAGGGTTAATTTGCAAAATTTCCATAAAGCGTCGATCCTCACCAAGGAGAACCAAGGCCTTTCCCGGTTGCCTCACCAAGGAGAACAACGGGGGGTAAAATGGACTAATTTGCAAATATCCAGAAAAAAGAGGACTAATTTGTAAATTTTCGAAAAAGGTCAAAAAATTGCTCACCAGCATATGAGGGAGGCGCGCCATCAACCGATGCAGCAGGAAAACGACCTCTCGATACTCGCGACATAATGGCCTACAGAAAAAGAATTCAAGAGGTCAGATCTAGAAATAAAAATCACTTTTTTATCCCCTAAAAAGGCGAGCTTGAGGCATCAAATCACTCCCTCAACCCTTATATGCGATCCCGCTATTCCATACACTAGATCAAACATGAAATAGATCAAGATTATGGAGATATACCTGAGGGGAAGCTCGAGGATCCGACAAAAATTAGATCTTGGAAGTGCTCGAACCACGCGCTCGAGGGGCTCGAAGGAAAGTCTAAATTTTGAGCCGATTTCCTGCCTTTTTTGGCTCATTTTAAGCTGGTTCAGCTCATTTAGGCACAAAAACACTCCAATAAGGTATATGAGTATAAACTATTCCCTATTTTTGGTTTGAGAAGTTCCTGGAGGATATGTTTTTATAAATATTCTTAAGGATAACTCAACAACACTACGCCGGACAACGCGTTGCAAATAAAGACTCGACGCCAACAATCGATGTTTAGCTAAAAGATCAGGAATCAACTCCAAGTTTAAAATTCCGACAACGGTCAGACAATAAATGCAGCACCGGAACTCTTACAGATATTCGACAAAGCACCGAATAACCTGGAAGATTGAAGGAATCAAGAACGGAGATCATTCCAAGGTCCCGTTACACCGACTGAAGGTGGGGACAATCATATCCAAAGTATTCCAGACTCTTCTATAAAAGAACGAGACTGAAATACTTTGGAGGGGGTATCTGTAGGCATATAAAACTGCTTATAGGTCCCTTAGCACAGCTCGGCACAAACCGACGAACCAACGAGGCGACGAGATCGACGAATCGCACGCAAGCGACGGAATGCATCCATACGCGTTCGGAATCAAGCCAAGTGTCAAAGAATCAACGAGTCATCTAACCGAGAACAGACTCAGACGAATCACGATCGAATCAAGATCAGTTTCGGACTCGAACTCAGAAGTGGATTTACTACCAAATCAGGAATCAGACTTACTGCCAAATCAGGTCAACGAGTCAATCAACCGCACAACTGAATCACGGACAAGACCAAAAGACGGAAAACAACCAAAACCACCACCTAGAGGGGCTCGGCCGAAGCCGAAGGTGGCCAGCCCAGATCTGTGCCTAGGCACAGATCTGGGTGCCTATAAATAGGCTAAGTGGTATTCATTTTCAGAGGTCGGAATTTCAAGAGCCGAAACTCTGCCGGATTGAAGAGTGAACTCAGAATTTTGAAGACTTGAAGACTTGCATGTACAGATCTGATCCTCGGCGAGCACCTACGTCAGAAAAGGCAGGATTTCGAGAGGAGGCAAAGAACAGATCTGAGATCTACACGAGATCACACTCCAGATCTAAGCTTGGTCTTAGATCTCGAGATCCGAGCGATTATTTCCTTGGTGGACTAATCCCTCCCGGCTATTATTCCCTTCGTGGAATAATACCCGTATAATCGTGTAGATCTGACCGGATCTAGATCGCGCGGTGGTCCACGGATTAACCCCGGCGTCGGCAAAGAACCCACAAAAGCGAGAGACCGCAAAACAGGATCTCGCGATTCGTTCGACAAATAAGGAAAGTTGTAATTTTTTCTCTTTTTTCTTTGATTTAGTTGTAACCGGATCTATAAAAGACCGGATCTTTGTAATCCAAGATGACAATTATTTCAATGAAGAAGAAAACAGTTTTCCCCGCGAACATATGTATCTAGCTTATCAACACTAAAGTCATGTAATTGAGCATATAGGACCATGGATAACTTCTCGGTCTAATGCATATTTACACACTTTATGTTTGCGCTAAATACATCTATCTTATCCACCATTTTTTGCATAGCTCATTATCCAGGTTGGTCCTACGATCCTTTCCCTTAGCAACACATGCCTTTGCCTTTGAACTTGATGTGGCGGGTGCTTCCTTAGGAAGAGGAGTGTCTTCGTCATCTAAAATGTGTATTTGAGAGGATTGAGAGGTGGGCAAAGGTGAGTGAGCATCATCTCCAAGATTTATGGACTCGCTATGACTAAACTTTTTCCAAGCATCACTAGAAAATTCCCCTCTAGCTTAATCATCCCCGATGATATGTGCAAGATCATCATAATGCATTAAAGATTTATTGACGTATTGTCTAAGCTTAGCATTCTTAAAGCTCTTGTTCTGAAAAGTATAGGTGAATTAATTCAATGAAAACAAGAAAATCGGATAATTAGTCAATAAAAATGCAACAAGAGTTTATTTACCTCAATACACCTATCCAAACATTCAGGATCCATGATGACAGTCTTAGTGCTATCATCACATCCGACACCACTAAGATTACGACAAGTTTTCATATCACGAAATCTTGTACGTAAAGTTTTGATGCAGTGCATGCCATTTTCCCACTTAAATATTGTGTTAAACTTCTCGTTAATATGTTGGGAAGCCATATGATAAACGGTTCTCCTAAAGCTTTTATTAGGTTTGTAACCCTTTCTTACCAAGTCGACAAGAAACGAAATGAACTCATCATCATAACGGGAATCCCAAAACACATGTTTGTTCTCTTTAGAACCGCCAGTCTTACTACTTTTTCTTTGTTGAGGTTTTTTACTCTTCTTCTTTGGATTTGGTGAGGTTGCTTCCCCTTCTTCTATGAGCACTCGTTTGGAACCTGATTCAGAAGTTAAGCCATAACCACTAGTGGGAGAAAATTACAATCCACTAATATTAGGACTATAAAACTGTGGAGGTAAAGTAGGAGAACTTAGCATGTTCATAAATGACCCCAAGTGATGATGCATCGGGAAGTAACTACCATCATGGAATGACATGTTTGGGAAATGCATGAGGTGGTTGTTCAAAGTATGAATGCTAAAATGAAAAATACCCACTATCACCTTGATGCATGGACTGAGGGGGTTGAGGTGGTGGTGGTTGAGATGGAACTACATCCTTGCCTTTATGATTATCTCTCCCACTTAATGATGTATTATCAGCCATTACTAATTAAATAGAGAGAGTTAAATGTTATATAATTTGTAGAATAAGCAAAACATAAATACATGAATGAAAAACAAAACATAATAACTGGAAGAAGTAAAACAAGAATACATGAATGAAAAGCAAAACATAATAACAGTAAAAAGCAAAACATAGAGTTAAAGAGTACATACATGAGCATAAATAGTACAACAAATATGTAAATTAAGTCTCAGTGGTTACACCATGATTATACTTATCACAATAGTCCACCCACATCGCCCAAGCAATGTCATCCCTAAGAGTCTTCCACTCATTTCTTGATTCAGTTTGCTTCCACCCACATCGCCCAAGCAATGTCATCCCTAAGAGTCTTCCACTCATTTCTTGATTCAGTTTGCTCTCTTTGGGTTTGAGCCCTAAGAGTCTTCCACTCATTTCTTGATTCAGTTTGCTCTCTTTGGGTTTGAGTTTGAGTAAAATCAACTAAGTTATTACCATTATTAGTTGTTACCTCACCATCAGTATTTTCATTAAAGTCGGACTCATTGAGAAGTTCATCACTTGGATCCACAGTTGCAATAAAATTATAAAGTATCGTGCATGCCAATACAATATCTACTTGTGTAGGAAATGGGTAATGCAGCTTAGCACACAAAACCTTAAAACGATTCCTCAATGTGTCAAATGCAGATTTCCAATCTTAGACCTTAAAGAAGTATGTCTTGGATTGAATAATTCCCTTAAATTCTTAGGTGTTTTACCCGAATGTTCTTTCAAATGATAACAAACACCTCGATATGGAGAGATGAATCCTGGCATAGTGGGGTACCCAGCATCACACAAATATTATTTACCTATATTTTTTTAAGAAAATTATTAAGAAAGCCGAGTTTGCATATTCAAATCAAATTTTTTAAGTTAAGTTTTTATATAATTACCATCATAGACTCTCAATTCATGTAGTTGTGGTCTAGATATGCATCATGGAGAATTCTATAATAATTTGCAGACCCCTCCCAACCTGCTAAAACATATGTGAACAGTTTGTTTGGGGTGTAAGCTGCAAGCACATTCTGTGTAACACCTTTGCGGTCTCAAAATCGTGTAACAAGATATATCGGAAGCATTGCATCAACATGAGTCTTATCTATCATACTAATGTAATCCTATAATACATGTATCACATTACTAAGTTAACATTTATTTTTATTGATTATACATATAACTGTGCTTAAAGTATAGATATACTTTGAAATAAGGGTAGTATAGCGGGTCGTTAACGATCTCTTGGAGAATGTCATTGGGGACTTGTCTCATGTAGCATCCACACATGCAAATAATTGCTTGTACTACATTGTTGAAATATCTGCTGACTGTCTCCACTGATCTTATAAAATAAAATCTCACAATGCGAATTTTAGATTTATGATCCAAAATGTTCAGTGTCATGATAAGTTGTTCTTCCACTTTTACATTCCTTGAGTCTTTTAGTAGTCTATTATTCCTCATTGTACTTGCTAGTTTAACAAAAGCACAACTCCGCATTCTAATGTAGTTTACATAACTAACACTAAAACCATTATAAATATGCTCTATGTGTTCAATTCTAGCCCTCTCTTGTTTTCTTTTTTCCTCACTTGGATCACCACGAATAGATTTATGTCTAGCTTGCATTCTCCTTATGAATATAAACATTATAACCAAAACAGATAGTGCAGCCCCTTGAACCATGTTAACAATGCTTTGTTCATCAAAAAACTCCTCATCACCGTCCATCTACGATGCAAACAGAGAAGGTTTCATGCAAGAATTTTGTTAAGTATTGAATTAATCTAAAATGCATGAATCATGCACATCTATAAGATAAACAGAATCATTAAGAAAGAAAAGCAAAAAAATGAAAGAGAAATTTGTGATCTTAGACTCTCAAGTCTTAATCCAACACATGAAATTTCTTCGTCTCGTATGAAAATACCCATTTGATGTAGACAATCACATGAAACTTGTTTATTGAGATTAGTCAACATAATTTTTATGTAATTTACAAATAATGCAAGGACCACCTTCATAACAATTCCTAACTGTATCACTCAAGACATCAGTTTGTGGACAGGATGCATGATACCAATTAGGAACATAATTCTGTGAAATATGAGAATATAGTCTTCATCATTTAATTGAGAACTCCTTAATTAAGGAACATAATTCATTAAAATATGAGAATATAATCTCCATCATTTAATCAAGAACATAAGATGCTAACTTGTTTAACAATCAGAGCAACACATTTCACGATACCCAATATCAATGCACTTTGACTTCGCTTAAAATATTTGATTCTACCAAGATGAATCGTTCTCTAACTATCATTAAAAAAACATATATTTCTTGAGAGAAGTCTATTGAAAATGGTATTAAATTATTCAAAGTGTTGGTAAATATGAAGATTCGACAGAGATGTGGTGTCTGTCACACCCAGGTGTGGCCGAATCTGCCCTTGTTATCAGGGGTGTGGTGTCTGCCACACCATGTATGGTAGAATCTGCCATGTTTTCAGGGGTATAGTACGTACCATACCCGGGTATGGCAGATTCGTTTTTAGATTCCCACCATGTTTGGGATTATGTTTTGTTATAAATAAAAACATATTTTTTAGGGTTTCTTGAGGAGAGAATTAGCATTATTTGGAGTACTTTGAGAGGGAGATATTATGAGGGAGATGAGAGCTTTGGTTAGGGTTATATTTGAGTGATTTTATGAGTTGTAACCCATTGTATTTCTCCTTCATATAGTAAAATCTCCCCATTCTCCCACCGTAGACGTAGACAATTGCCGAACCACATAAATCTCTATGTTTGGTTGGATTTGTGTCGTATTTGGTGGATTGCACTCGTGACTTGATTTGGTTCTCCTCTCGTGTTTTATTGACTCGTTTGGTTATCGAGTACGCTTCCGTACAATACACAACAATTGGTATCAGAGCTCTAGATTTGAGATCTAGGGTTTTTGGTATTGGGTGGAGGAAGATTCAATGTGGAAGCTTGGTTCTTAGAGTTCTAGGCTTCAGTAGAGATAGCATTGCAGAGTTGCCAATGGAGATTTGGCTTTCCTCGTGTGGTTAGGAGATCGTGTTGGAATCCTCTAGGGTTTAGTTGGATAAGTTCTCAATTTCTATCAAAGTTTGAATATATATTTACAATTTGAAGAGATTTGCAATAGGAGAATAAGTTGGTGAAAACAACAAGACGATGACGAGTACAGTTCAGGTTGGATTTTAAAATACTAAGATTATTGCGGTGAAGTATGATGACAAAATCAATTTTGGTTTGTGGATGAACGATGTACAGAATGCTCTAAATGCTCAAAATTTAGAAGAGATCATTATGGTCCATGAGAGGCCACCGAAATATGATGAGGTGATATGGGACAAGATGAATAGGAACGCTTATGGGGTGATCAGGTCTTGTTTGGAACAAGAGCTGAAATACGATGTGATTGGGGTGACATCTGTGATGAAGATGTGGGAGATTAATAATAATAAGTAACTTACAAATAGTGTTGAGAATCGGTTGCACTTGCTGCGGAGATTATTCAGATTTTAGATGTCTAGAGACACCTCACTTGCGGCTCATGACTATACAAAGGTATTGTCAGACATGGCGAATGTGGATGAGAAGATAACGAACGAGTACAAGACGATTATCTTGTTAGGCTCCTTACCCGATGAGGAGTATGATATCTTCGTACTCACTTTGTTGAACGAGAGATCTTCCATCACCTACAGTGAAGTGACTAACGCATTAACGAACTTCGATTTGAGGAGGAAGGACAAAGAGACTTCCTGTGCTAGCACTTCAGGAGAGACCTTGTCGACAAGAGATAGAAGTCCATATCCAAGAGGTGGTAATAGGAACAAGTCAAAGTCAAGAGGCCATCACCATTTAGCGAAGAACTAGTGTGCGTTCTGTAAGGAACAAGGACATTGGAAGAGAGATTGCTCGAAGCTTAAGGGGAAGGAGAATAGCAAGAAGAAGGGCCCGAAGGTTAATGAGGTGAACATCGCGAAAGCTGATGATTCTGATCATTCGTGCTTTTCTATATTGATAACTCCAGAGGTGAACCATGTGAATGTATCTAATTGGAAGCTTGATTTTAGTGCTACATATCATGTGACTCCCCGACGAGATTGGTTTGCGTCGTTCAAGAAACTCGATGGGGGCGTGGTACTCATGGGAATTGATCAATCCTGTGGCATTTGTGGGATGCGTATCGTCATGATTCGGATGCACGATGGAGTAGTTCGTGAATTTAATGAAGTGAGATTTGTTCCTCAGTTGAAGAAGGATCTTATTTTAGTTGGAGTTTTGAAGGCGAAGGGATTCAAGGTGACCTTTGAGAACGCTATAGCAAATGTTATTAAGGGATCTTTGGTGGTGATAAAGGAAGCCACAGTAGGAATTTATATTATCTAAAGGGGAGCACCGAGATTGGCCAGGTAGCTTCAGCTATTTTAGAGGCGAACGCGAGCAGACTTTGGCACTATAGGTTGGGGCACACAGGTGAAAAGTCACTGTAAACCTTGTGCAAGCAGAGGCTATTAAAGGGAGCCAAGAGTGGAAAGATTTAATTCTGTGAGCACTACGTTCTTAGCAAGAAGATAAATATGAAGTTTGGGACAACCATTTATAGGACGAGGGGCATCCTGGATTACGTGCACATAGATGTTTGGGGTCCTACCAAGACAGCATCACTTGGTGATCGATATTGGTTCGTCACGTTTATAGATGACTATTCCAGGCATTATTGGGTGTACACCATGACGAACAAGAGTGAAGTCCTAGAGATATTTGTGGAGTGGAAGAAGAGATTAGAACTGTAGGCTAGGAGAAAGATCAAGACGTTGCGATCTAACAATGGCGGTGAGTATACTTCTGACCCATTTCAGTAGCTATGTCGAGACGGGGATATAGAGAGACACTTCACAGTTAGTCACACACAGCAGAAGAATGGGGTGATAGAAAGGTTTAATCGATCTTTGCTGGAGAAAGTCTGATGTTTATTATCGCAGAGTGGTTTGGAGAAGACCTTTTGGGCTGAAGTACTTTCATATACGAGTCACCTCATTAATAGGCTGCCTTCATCTGCGATTGAGGGGAAAGCCCCTATGGAGATGTGGTTGGGAGAACCAGCACATGACTATGATCAGCTCAAGGTATTTGGGTGCCCCGCATCTTATCATGTAAAGACTGATAAATTAGAACCTCGAGCTAGAAATGCTATATTTGTTGGATTCAAGCGAGGTGTCAAAGGATACAAGCTTTGGGATCCACTTGATACGAAGATTGTGCTGAGTAGAGACGTCACAATCGATGAGGCGTTGATCTTGAAGCTTCCTAGCTCTCATCAGATGGAGAGCACCCCGACAAAGGAGATATCACAGGTAGTAGAGATTGATACAGCTCCACATTGTCCAGATGGGACCGTATTCATTAGAGTGCCGACTGAGGTGATGCTAGGAGAGCACGATGATGATTTGGAGTATATAGGTACAGTTGAGCAGGATCAGGGACCGACAACTCAAGTTTAGAATTTTGTTGCGGTTTGGAGGTCAAGGAGGGATATACGGTTACCAGTGAGGTATACAGACATAGTCGTTGTGTATGCACTTGTGGTGGAGAGTGTCAATGAGATGGTTCCTACTACATTCAGAGAGGTCGTGCATAGTTCGGAGGTTAATTTGTGGAAGGTGACTATGCAGGAGGAGATGAAGTCTCTTCATAGGAACGATACATAGGAGCTTGTCGAGCTTCTAAAAGGACAAAAGGCTATTGGTTGCAAATGAGTATATACGAAGAAGGAGGGCATTGAAGGCACTCCTGTGAGGTTCAAAGCTAGGTTAGTTATGAAGGGATATGCACAGGAGGAAGGTATTGACTACAATTAGGTCTTCTCTTCGGTGGGGTTCATGGTGATCTTGATGAGGAAATCTATATGACTCAACCATTGGGGTTCCGAGCTATAGGGAAGGAGAAGTTGGTTTGTAGGTTAAAGAAATCGCTATACGGCTAAAGCAATCTCTGAGATAGTTGTATAGGTGATTTGATGGGTTCACGATCGGCCATTCATATGTTAGGAGCCAGTTTGATCCTTGTATGTATTATTGCAAGTTGAATGGAGGTACGTACATGTACTTATTGCTTTATGTCGATGACATGTTGGTTGCTTCTACTTCCAAATCCGTGATAGATAGATTAGAGATTCAGCTTTCGAGCGAGTTCGAGATGAAGGATTTAGGTGAAGCGAAGCGTATTTTTGGAATGGAGATCGGTAGAGACAGAGACAAGGGTAGAATTTGTTTGATACAGATAGCTTATTTGAAGAAGATTCTACAGTGGTTCAATGTAAGCATGGAGATGAAGCCAGTTAATATATCATTGGGAGTCCATTTGAAGTTTTCAGCTGACCTTTTACCGAAGACAATTTAAGATCGAGAGTTGATGTCGAAGACTCCATATGCGAGCGTAGTTAGGAGTTTAATGTATGTCATTGTTTGCACTGAAAAGTACCCTAATGCCACTAGGAAAGAACTCTAGAGGGGGATGAATAGGGTTTATGCTAATCTAATCTGATTTAATACCAATTAAAAACTTATTAACAAATATTCTAGCAAATAAGATATGCAATGAGATATATGCAAGGATAAGCAATATAAACAAGGGTAAACAAATAGTGTAAACAATATAGTGGGCAAACTAAATAATAAGACAATGGCGATATGAGCAATGATCACAAGTATAAATGAACGCCAATGCAAACTCAAACACAATCAAATGAACACGTAGTTCGGACCTTCCGTCCTACGTCTCCTCTCCCCACTCCCGGGAAGAAATCCACTACACAACCGGGTTTTTAACGCTCACCTGAATAACGTATTACACATCACAATTCGGTTTTCTAGCTTACCGAAAACTTTACAATCACTCACAATGTAAACACACTAGCTAACTACCACCTCAAGTGTTGGTCTCTAGCCCGTGTCTCCCTCAAGTGTTAGGAATTACAACCTCTCTCTAGGCATTACCACCTACCCCACTCCTCTTGGGATGACCTCATCTCTCACCACACACTCCTCTTGGTGTACTAGTGTATTACAAAGTGATTTTCATAATTAAGGCTCACAATACAACAAGTTTGTTCTCTACAATAGATGAGAACTCAAAGTAGGCTCACACTCAATTGTTATAACTCTCACAATCCTAAATATACTATGTATAAAAATACTAAAAGCTCAATGTGGGTGTGTGTAACAATGAAATTTAATAAAACAAAATCAAACTAAACTCAATTATGAAAATCTAGCTTATAGAGATGATAATCAACAAACAATGTAAATACAAAGCTAGAAATTGAGTTTAGAAAACTTCTCTATACATAATAAGAGAGAGGGAGAAGAGTGAATGCTCAAACACCAAGTTATGATCTCCACTTGCTCTTGTGAAATTGTCTTCATAAACAAAACACTTAAACAAGGCTTAAACACCTTTAAACAAACTAAACAAACTTTTAAAACCCTTGTAAAACTTTTCTCTTGAGTTAATAAAACTGAGGATATGTGGGGATATTTATAGGAATCCCAAAGCCAAGAGAAAACAAGGCAAAAAGACCAAAAACCCAAATTTGTAAAAGGCTAAAAAAACTAACCGTTATGCCATCAGTCGACTGACAACTTTCATCAGTCGACTGATGAGCTGATCGTTAGAGGCGTTTTTCAGCTCATCAGTCGACTAACGGACCTTATCAATCGATTGATGACCTCATCAGTCGACTGGTCAGTCGACCAAAACAAAACAGAAACTTTTTGTTATTCCAGGCATTTTCTTCAGTCAACTGAACATATTCATCAGTCGACTGATAGTACTGTATTAGCCTGATTTGAATAGTAAAACTGATTTTTGAAGTGCCTTTAAAAATAGCAAATAAATTCTAAAAAATGTAAAACTTTGGGAAATCATTGTAAACATGTAAATGAACATGTTACAAAAAGAATTTTTTGGAATTGCACTTCTCAATAGTGAAAACTCATCATTTTTCAAATATGTCCAAAAACATGAAAACTAAACATATATGTTTTCGTCATTTGACATAAACACAATATTGAAACTTTTGTAAAATGATTTTATAAACTTGATAAAAAGTATAAACTATAGTAGTTAAGTCTATAAACCATATAAACTAAAAACATAATATTTTTCCAAATGCAATAGAAGATGAAACATATAAAAGAATATAAGAAGATATATATTGTTTCATGTGTATATAGCTAAACCAAAACATATATGTATATATATAACTATATATATACAAAAATCAAAATGTATATGTGTGTATATAATTGAGCTTAAAGTACTAACACACATAATATAAAGCCTAAACTAAATTACCCAAGCTTGATGAAGATCTTCAATAAGCTCGACTTGGTAAACTTGCGGATGAAGCTTGAACTTGGAGCTTTAACTTGAATTGCAAGGCTTCAACCACTATTCTGTCAACCTCCATTAGATATAATCGTGAATGCTCGATTCCATCCATCCTCCAACATATTGTTTGCCTAGAATAAATATAAAATACAAACACTAGAGAAATAACATTAGATGTAAATTGTTTGTAAATCATCATCAAAACAAAAGGACCCAACATGCACAAGGCCGGATTTATCACAGGCAGAGAGCATGGTTTCGAGATACATGCACGACCTGGGTCCTTTTCATTAGGATGCTGTGAGATGGATTTTGAGGTACATTCGAGGTACTCTTAATGTTGGTTTGGTTTTTAAGAGGGATACTATCAGTGGGCAGCTATATATTGGACACATAGATTCAGATTACGATGGAGATTTGGATAAACATCGGTCGACGACAGGGTACGTGTTCACTTTGACCCGTGCATCGGTGTGTTGGAGATGCACCTTATAGTCTACGGTGGCTTTATCGACGATGGAGATAGAGTATATGGCGATTATGGAGCACTAGTGGAAAAGAGCAATTTACCGACGGATAAATAGCGACGGAATTTTCCGTCGCTATAACGCATATTATAGCGACGGAATGTTCCGTCGCTATTTATCCGTCGGTAAATTTTTTTTACCGACGGATATTTACGTTGTAGCGACGGAAGTTATCCGTCGCTAAAAATTATAGCCACGGATTATTAGTGACGGAAATGTCCGTCGCTAATAACATCTTTAGCGACGGATATTTTCGTCGCTAAAGAAATTCAGTGAGAAAAATTTTTGGGCGCGGGCGCCCAAAAATTTTGGGCTGCCCGCGCCCGTAAAACCCCCTTCCCCCCATCTCCCGAATTCCCCCTCTCCTCCTTTCCCCTCCCCCACCCTCACCGCCTCCGCCGTTCTCCGCGCGCCGCATCTCCCCCCCTCTTCCCGAATTCCCCCTCTCCTCCTTTCCCCCCCCCACCCTCCACCGCGCCGCCGTTCTTCCGCCGCCGCCGCCATCTCCCCTCCCTCTCCCGAATTCCCCCCTCTCCTCCAAAAATTGTAAAGAGAGGTCTCAAATCTCTCTCCCCCCTTTCCTCCTGTGGGATCCCCAAGTCTCTCTCTCCCCAACCCCCTTTCCTCTGACGTGAGCACCCCAGTTCCTCTCTCCGACGCGAGCACCGAAGTTCCTCTCTCCGGCCTCCCTGCAGCCGACGCGAGCACCCCCTTTCCTCTCTCCGCCTCCCTGCAGCCGACGCGAGCACCGAACCCGCCATTTGAATTTTCTCAGGTGAAATCCCCATCCAGGTTCTTTGATTGCCAATTTTTGCTAATTTAGCATTTTTTTAAACCTCTAAAATGATTATATAACAGTCATAGGGTATGAAAAAGTTTGGATTTGTGGGTCTTGCTTAGTTTGTGAACTATTAATTTGTTACCAAATGTATGATGTCGAGATCCTGAAATTATTAATTTGTTACCAAATCTAACACAGCCTCCTCCTCTGCTGCTGCTACACCTCCATCATCATCTTTGTGCTCTACAGAAGCAGACAAGGCAGCGTCTAAGATCACTATTTCGTGGCTTAGATTCATGGTTTCTTGTTCTAGACTAGAATACCAATTTATCTACCCAGCTATGGAGCTACCTACCTAGCTCCATCAATTAGTAAATACTCCTCGTCATTAATTGCATCATAATAATTATTATTGTATCTGATTATGTCATTGATTAAGTTTTCAATAGAAACATCCTTTCTCTGTGTTACACTTTCATCTGCCAGGGAGGGAGGACGTGCGCCTCACCTTCTGTGTTAGATCGATAATGATCATGTAAACAATAATTATTATAATTTTGTTACCAAATGTATCTGAAATTATTATAATTTGTTACCAAATGTATTCTGAAAGGTTTAATGAGTGACTTGTTTTTATCTATTGTCATTATTAATGATACAAGCTCGATAATTTGGTGTTAATATCTTTCTGTTTGAAAAAGGAGTACAGTGGTTAAAGAACAAAAGTATCGAATATTTCTATGTCATTATTAATGTTTTTCTTTGTCCCAAATAATATGGAGAAGAGAAAATGTTTAAGGTGCTTATGGTTAGAGGCCAATCAATCGTCGGCTGAGCGCATTAGGGTTAGGGTTAGGCGAGGGTTAGGGTTAGGGTTAGGGTTCGATTAGGGTTAGGGTTTGGGTTTGGGTTAGGATTAGGGTTAGAGGAGGGTTAGGTGAGGGTGGAGGTGATGTTGAGGGTGAGGGTTAGGGTTAGGGTTAGGTGATCGAGGGTGAGGTGAGTGTTAGGTGATCGAGGGTGGGGTGAGGGTGAGGGTTAGGGTTAGGGTTAGGCGAGGGTTAGGGTTAGGGTTAGGGTTCGATTAGGGTTAGGGTTTGGGTTTGGGTTAGGATTAGGGTTAGAGGAGGGTTAGGTGAGGGTGGAGGTGATGGTGAGGGTGAGGGTTAGGGTTAGGGTTATTTGATCGAGGGTGGGGTGAGTGTTAGAGTTATGTGATCGAGGGTGAGGTGAGGGTGAGGGGTGATGGGTGAGGGTGAGTTTGAGGGTTAAGGTTAGGGTTAGGGTTAGGGGAGGGTGAAGGTGAGTGTGAGGGTGAGGGTTAGGTGATGGTGAGGTTGAGGGTTAGGGTTAGGGTTAGGGTTAGGGTTAGGTGAGGGTGAGGGTGGGGGTGGGGGTGAGGGTGAGGATAAGGGGTTAGCGTAACTATTATACGAGGGGTGTAAGGAGTTCACAAGGCTTTCTTTTATGCTGAGGCTTATTCATATTCAAAGGATAATATCTTATCCGCATCTCCCGCCTATTTTTGTGCATGAGGAGATCTTGGCCTTTGATTGATAAATCAAAGGCCAAGATCTCATTAGGAGATATTAGGAACCCTCTCATTAGTAGAGGATCCGGATCCGATTAAGTACAGCGGGTAGGTGCTGCCGAAATTTTGACGAAATAAAAGTACACTTGAACACACGTAAATACATATACACGCTACGTTTACATACCTAATGGGATAGAAGCCTTCCTCTGACAGCCGATCACACACACTTGTCCTATAACTTAAAATGATATATGTAGGGATATGCTCACTTCCATTAATTTTTAAATTCTAGATGCGGACAATTCCTGACAAATCGTTCATGGGCATACCACGTGATCGAAGGCATCTAGACACTCGATACAAGGATGGGATAGAAGCTTTCTTAGCCTACTCTGACACCAACCCTCTACGGTCACTCAGCGGGTTGATTTTTTGTCCTTGTAAGAATTGTAGGAATGATAAAATGCTCACTAGGAGTGACGTAAGTTTCCATCTGTCAATCAATGGATTTGATAGCTCTTATGTATTTTGGAGTCATCACGGTGAAGGCGTCCCGGTGATGCAATTAGAGGAAGAGTTTACTGATGTCGACAATCCGACAATTGACACAACTGATATGTTGGAAGATATTCTTACCGTGCCGTCTTCGAGTGATGTTAACACTACTGATATGTTTCAAGATGTAGCCCGATTGATGAGACTTGTTGAAGAAAACGAGTCACCGTTATACGAGGGTTGCACCGAGTTCACAAGGCTTTCTTTTATGCTGAGGCTTCTTCATATCCAAACACTCAGTGGGATGGCTGTTACACATTTCGATATGTTATTAGACTTGCTCAGGAAAGTCATTCCAGGCGGCGAGAAGAGCATCCCCACAACTTATTATGAAGCTCACAAGATTGTTGATACCCTGGGTCTTGATTACAAAAAGATAGACGCCTGTCCTAATGACTGCATCTTGTACAATAAGGGTAATGAAGGTCTAGAGGAATGTCCGACGTGTCATGTATCACGCTGGAAAAAACATACGGGCACATCTGAAGGCATATCATCCAATAAACAGAGCAGAATCCCTGTGAAGGTTCTCCGATATTTTCCTATTATTCCTAGGCTGCAGAGGTTTTATATGTCTGCCGAGCTGGCTGAGAATATGCGATGGCATTCGACCGATCGTAAAGAGGACGGGAAATTGAGACATCCTGCTGATGGTGAGGCATGGAAGCACATCGATCGTATATACCCTGACTTTGGTAAGGAGTCTCGGAATATTAGGCTGGGGCTTGCTAGCGACGGATTTAATCCGTTTGGAGTAATGAGCTCTGCTTGGTCTACCTGGCCAGTGTTGCTGACACCGTACAACCTGCCGCCGTCGATGTGCATGAAGCAGCCATACATGATACTGTCACTCTTGATCCCTGGAAGATATTCTCCTGGAAATGACATTGATGTTTTCCTCCAACCATTAATTGACGACTTGAAGCTTCTCTGGGATGAAGGCGTCAGCACTTACGATGCTTATGGTAAGGAGGCTTTCCGTATGCGTGCAATGGTCATGTGGACAATTAATGACTTTCCAGCATATGCTAACTTGTCTGGATGGTCGACGAAGGGTCAGATTGCTTGTCCGGTTTGCATGTCAGATTATGAGGGAAAGTTCCTGAAATACAGCCGCAAGTTCTGTTATTGGCAACACAGAAGATGGTTACCTACAGGGCACAAGTTCAGAAAGTTAGTAGGAAAGTTCGACGGCAATCCAGAAAACAGACCGGCACCACCAAGGCTGACCGGGGAAGAAATATTTGAGCTTCTACATCCTCTACCTAAAAAAATATTTGGAAAGAAAAGATTCAACAAAGAAAATCCATTTGGGGTTAGGAGAAAAATATTGAAGCAAAATTGGAAGGGAAGGGGAAAGGGTAAGCAAACAAGGATGGGAAATAAACCTCGCACTGTCCAATCGCATGTGCGTGTCTCTAAGGGTACTGAACTTCCGCATGGATGGTCAAAATTCAGCATATTTTATCAATTGCCATATTGGAGAAGTTTAAAAATACGTCACAACTTGGATGTCATGCACATCGAGAAGAACATATGCGAGAATCTCTTGAACACTTTGTTGCAGGATGGGAAAAAATCAAAAGATGACTTAAGGGCACGTCGAGACCTAGCAGAATTGAACATCCGTCCCGAACTGCAAGCTATAGATAAGGGTGACGGAAAGTTTGTACTCCCAGCCTCCCGTGTCACACTGTCGAAGGATGAGATCCATAATATGTGTTTATTTCTAAAGTCCGTGAAGACACCGGATGGTTATGCTTCAAACATTTCAGCAAATGTGCATATTGAGGACAGGAAAATTTTGGGACTCAAGACACATGACCATCATATTCTATTGCATCAACTTCTCCCGGTTGCGTTGCGACATGCTGAGAAGGAACTCGCGATGGTGGTAATAGAATATTGCGGTTTCTTCAAGCAGTTGTGCTCCAAGGTGATTGATGTCAGGGAGTTTGAAGAATTAGAGGGACGTGTAGCCAATACACTGTGTAAAATGGAAATTCTATTTCCACCCTCGTTCTTTACGGTCATGGTGCATCTCACAATACATTTAGCATATGAAGCCCGCATCGCAGGACCAGTTCAATATCGCTGGATGTACCCTGTGGAGAGGTATTTATTATTATAATGCTCAATTAATATTTGTTAAATTACGTATATCAGTTTTATTTTGTCACAAATCATGAAACTATATGCTTGTAGGTATTTGGGTTTCATGAAACATTTGATGCATAATCGTGCACGTCCTGAAGGATCGATAGCAGAGAACTATATAAGTAATGAGAGTTTGAATTTCATCTCTCGTTACTTGCGGGGTGTGGAGACAAGGCTCAACCGTCCCCAACGAATAATTGACGGAACATTCTATAATGATCGTGGGGAGGACACTAGATTCCCCAGAATGGAGCTAGATCAAGCCCACACATATATCTTGAGCAATGATACTACATTTAACATATACGCGACGTAAGTATTTAACTGTTTGAATCAGATCATATCACATCACAATAACTATCTCTATTTAACTGTTGTAAATGATTTTATTCTAGGCTTCACATCCGATATGTCCAGACTATTCTTAAATGCAGAACAAAAAACAAAAGAGTTATGGACACACACTCTAGACAATTCCCTGCATGGCTGAAGGGTGAAGTAAGATTTATTTACATTTCTGATTCGTATATCAAATATGTGCCTGACAACAGATATTTAAACTATTTGTTTCTTTTCTTAAAGGTTGACCGATGTATTACGAATGGGGTTAACCTGCCTGCAAAAATATGTTTATATACCAGAGGTCCTTCTAACGTGGTAAAGCGTTATGGAGGCTACTGTATCAACGGCTTTAGGTTTAACACCATCGGTTTCGAAGAGAGACGACAAACGCAAAATAGCGGTGTGTTCTGCTCCTTCTCGCAACTGTCATACGCTAGTTCAAAAGATCTAAATCCGATACAAGGTGAAATCTATTGCTACGGTCAGGTAGAAGACATTGTGGAGATTTTCTATGGGATTAATAATGAAGTCAGACATGTGATGTTCTGTCATACGCTAGTTCAAAAGATCTAAATCCGATACAAGGTGAAATCTATTGCTACGGTCAGGTAGAAGACATTGTGGAGATTTTCTATGGGATTAATAATGAAGTCAGACATGTGATGTTTAAGGTTCGTTGGAGTGAGCTGAAAAAGGCGAAGGATGACTACGGTTACACACTCGTTAATCTTAACAAGGAAATATATCAGACTGAAAAGTACATGTTAGCTGCTCACGCAAAACAGTGCTTTTATGTCAAAGATATAATGAAAAATGACGAATGGGTTGTCCTTAAGAATCCGCCTAGATCCTACATTCATGAAGCCGTGTCTGACGAAGATCATGAAGATGTTATCTTGGCCGACGAAACAGTTGCTGAGTTTTCATTGACACAAAATAATCTGGTGGATGAAATTGCACTGGCGCGCCCTGATGTACCTGCGATTATATGTGAGCCAAGGCGTAAAATCAAAAAACGAGTCCACGGTAGAGTCGATAAAACTATAAGGACAGTCCTTTTGTCGGCACGCACACGATCGCAGGCTAACCGCACACGGTCGCAGAGTAGAGCCTCAACATCATCATAATAACATGTATCAGTTTGTGTCATGTATTATAGTATTGCCTTTATATTATCTGTTTGACTGGTTATCATGTATCAGTTTTTGTCATGTATTATAGTTTTGTTGGGTACTCATTATGTTTTCAAAGTATAGATGACAAAAGGATTACGTAAGAGAGCGCTTGAGAGACTTATTGGTAGACATTCTGGAGGCGACGCACATGGCTCTACGTCAGGTATTTTTATTTATTTATTATATCTGTACATTTCTATAAACTATTAATACGAGCCTAACATTATTTTTTCACATTTCCTACGCAGGCCGCATCGCTGCTACACATGACGGGCCGCCACAGGACACAGGACGAGGAGATGCTCCACCTGATGCGGAGACACTCGTTGATCCTGCCCAGCATGCAGAGATGCCGCCGTCGCCTCCTCAGGCTGCAGATGTATTGGAGGAGCGCCGATATGAGCCATATAGCGCAGCTGTAGAAGCTGCGCCACTACCGCCGGATTCTATTCCGGATCAGCGAGCCCACGACCCGGCCAAGGTAAAGGAGGATTGGGATGCTTATCATGATTTGCGACTTATCGCACAGCAGAGGTATGAACAAGCAAGGCGTAGATGCCTCGAATTGAAAGGTGTGTATAGATTTTTATAGTTATATGTGAGTCAAGGCGTAAAATCAAAAAACGAGTCCACGGTAGAGTCGATAAAACTATAAGGACAGTCCTTTTGTCGGCACGCACACGATCGCAGGCTAACCGCACACGGTCGCAGAGTAGAGCCTCAACATCATCATAAGGACATGTATCAGTTTGTGTCATGTATTATAGTATTGCCTTTATATTATCTGTTTGACTGGTTATCATGTATCAGTTTTTGTCATGTATTATAGTTTTGTTGGGTACTCATTATGTTTTCAAAGTATAGATGACAAAAGGATTACGTAAGAGAGCGCTTGAGAGACTTATTGGTAGACATTCTGGAGGCGACGCACATGGCTCTACGTCAGGTATTTTTATTAATTTATTATATCTGTACATTTCTATAAACTATTAATACGAGCCTAACATTATTTTTTCACATTTCCTACGCAGGCCGCATCGCTGCTACACATGACGGGCCGCCACAGGACACAGGATTTTATTAATTTATTATATTTGTACATTTCTATAAACTATTAATACGAGCCTAACATTATTTTTTCACATTTCCTACGCAGGCCGCATCGCTGCTACACATGACGGGCCGCCACAGGACACAGGACGAGGAGATGCTCCACCTGATGCGGAGACACTCGTTGATCCTGCTCAGCATGCAGAGATGCCGCCGTCGCCTCCTCTGCATGCAGATGTATCGGAGGAGCGCCGTTTTGAGCCATATAGCGCAGGTGTAGAAGCTGCGCCACTACCGCCAGATTCTATTCCGGATCAGCGAGCCCACGAGCCGGCCAAGGTGAAGGAGGATTGGGATGCTTATCATGATTTGCGACTTATCGCACAGCAGAGGTATGAACAAGCAAGGCGTAGATGCCTCGAATTGAAAGGTGTGTATAGATTTTTATAGTTTATCTGTTAATATTTTAATTTGTATTATCGATATTGATTTATTTATATTTCGCCTGAATTTCAAATATTCGTAGGTACCGAGCGACCTACTAGGCGCGGCCGCAGTGGTACCAAGCCAAAGAACCTCGTCCCAGATATTCGTCGGAGGGTCGTGATCCGATGGGAGAACGGCATGCCTGTCGGGCCATTTGCTAACTCTTTTAACAATTTCCTCACCTCTTTAGCCAGGAGACATGATTTCTTCAACATATATTTGACGTGGAAGTCGCAGCGGATTGATGCGCTGGTGGCTTGTTGGCGATATATATGTGTGAGTCATTTATTTTAATTCTCATAATTATTAGTCATTTTATTATTTTGTTTAACATACTGATTTGTATCTCTTTTTTCATTGTATGCTGAAGCGATTTTTCTTTCTTGACGATTACGCTTGTGCCTGGACTTGATGCGCTGGTGGCTTGTTGGCGATATATATGTGTGAGTCATTTATTTTAATTCTCATAATTATTAGTCATTTTATTATTTTGTTTAACACACTGATTTGTATCTCTTTTTTCATTGTATGCTGAAGCGATTTTTCTTTCTTGACGATTACGCTTGTGCCTGGACTTACTGCTTCACGCAAATCAATCTATCGTTCAAGAGGTGGCGGTCAGAGCTGAAGAAAAAATATTTTACTCAAAGAACAGAAGATTGGGAGCGTTACTGGCATCTTGACGAGCGCGTGGATGGAGTTGATTTTTTTGCACTTTGCGATTATTGGGACACGGCCGAAGCTCAGGTATTATTGAAGTATATATCTTTGTTTATTGTTTGAAATTCTATATTATATCTGTTTAACATTCTTTTGCAGGAACAAGCTGAAATAGCAAGGAGGAACCGCAATGCGCCCCGCAGTTACGAGCATCACGGGGGCTCCAGGTCCTTCAGCCAGCATTATCATCAATTGGCGCTTGAGGTATATAATATATTAGCTCTTAGGTTATCAATTTGAGTATAATTTATGTGTTATGAGTTAATGATATATGTGAATAAAATAGGGAAGGGGAGAACTCGGGCATTTTGCAGATCGTATTCTGACTGGTTGGAGTCCAAATTACGCCGATGAAGTGAAGAAAGCGCAGAACCGGGATCTGGCTGTAAGTAGCAGTTAATTTGTATATTTAATTTTTATAACAATGCATTTTAAATGTGTTAGAATTGACCGGGTTGTTTTGGTATATCGCAGGAGAAATTACATGCTAAGGTGCAGGAGCAATTATCACAGACTCAGGTCGATTCTAACACTCCGACCCGATTAAGTAGAGAGGAGGAGGATAGCATCATCGAGACGGTCATTGGACCGAGTAGGAAGAACAGATACAGGTGGAGAGGATCCGAGCATCGGCCGTACGAGTCCAGTAGCACCTACGAGTCTGCAGCTCCACCAGGATGCAGTTCTTCTCAAGACCCGACTATGGAGCAGCGGATGAAAGCGATGGAAGATTGGCAGTCGCGTCGGGAGTCGGAGCTACTCCAGATGGCGGAGGAAGAACGGAGGCGCCGGGAGCAGAGGGAGCTGGAATTCACCCAGTTCATATCGACTCTGCCTTCTGATGCTCAGGAGGCATATAGGAGACGGTTTTTGGCGGATCAGGTAATATATATATATATATATATATATATATATATATATATATATATATATATATATATATATATATATATATATATATATATATATATATATATATATTACCTGATCCGCCAAAAACCGTCTCCTATATGCCTCCTGAGCATCAGAAGGTAGAGTCGATATAAACTGGGTGAATTCCAGCTCCCTCTGCTTGCGTGCACCAAGATACTACTGATACTATGTGGCAATTCTAAAAGATAACAAAAGAATCATATCAATTATCAAATTATCAATCCGCTTCTCTACACAAGACAACAAAGTTTTGCTCTATGAAAAGCCATCATCATCAAACTGAGCTTATTGAAATCAGTAATAGTAAAGACAGATAAGAAGAAGGACAGCTGAAGGAGAGGCCTTCATAGAGCAACCTGATTAGATATACAGAGTAAGCCAATTTGAGGCATACTGGGTCCAAGGTTGAGAAACCATCGATAAAGAAATTCCAAAGCATAGTAAGCCAATTTGCTATTATCAGCTTGCAATGCAACATCAGCATTAGTGTTACACTTACACATGTTCCAGTTTGGACTCAAGGCCTTGTTCAGGTCACTTGTCTGAAAGCATACAGATAAGGACGCATGATCAATGTAGACAATGAAATCAACACAACAAAATTAAGGGTGTGTGTATGCGTTGTTGTAAAAATTGTGTGTGTGTGCGTATAATACATAAGAATATGCCATGATACCCTCTTATTGCTATACTTGAATGTCATGCCATGTTGTTAACGTTTGATTTATAATTGCAGGCCGGGACTTCTAGACAAGGTGGAGCTGGTGATGAGGATGATGATCAAGAGGACTGATTTGTTTTTTTACCTTTGAAAACAATGAATGAGTGTGTTGTATAAACAATACTTATCATGGTGTGTACTGTATAAACAACGCTGACTATGTTGGGATATTTTAATTAAATTATGTGTTATATATGCGTGAGAATGAATATTACACTGCTGATTGAACAGGATTTTAAATTTATTATATTATTGTACAGGTTTTTTCAATTTTCAAATTATTTTTTAAAAAAATATTGGAAGATTTTAGCAACGGATTATCCGTCGCTAAATACACTTTTAGCGACAGAAAATAGATAATATTAACGACGGATTTTTCGTCGCTAAAGTTAATAGCGACGGAATATTCGTTTTTTTATTTTTTTATTTTTTCAAAAATAGTTATTAGCGACGGATGTTCCGTCACTAATAACTATTAGCGACGGAATATCCGTAGCTAAAAAATCTTTTAGCTACGGAAAATCCGTCGCTAAAGTTTTTTAAATTTTTTAAATAAAGTAATGCGACGGATTATCCGTCGCTACTTTTTCGTCGCTAAAATTTAGCGACGGAATATCCGTCGCTAAAACAAATTTCAGCTACCCTCACTATACGGACGATCCTTTAGCGACGGAATTTTATATTTTCCGTCGCTAAAGTTTTTAGCGACGGATTATCGACTTTTAGCGACGGCTTTGTCCGTCGCTAAAAGTTATGTTTCCAGCAGTGGAGGCTGTTAAAGAGGCAATTTCACTTTGAGGACTTTTGGAGGATCTTTGTGTTTTATAGTGATCCTTCACCATTTACTATGATAGCATGAGTGCTATTTATTTGACAAAAAATCGGGTCTTTCATGTGAGGACGAAGCTTATCGACGTTCGTTATCACTTTATTCGAGATGTTCTTAAAGATGGGGATGTGGAGCTCGTAAAGGTCCACACAAAAGACAATCCAGAGGATATGCTCACAAAGGTATTTCCGAGCAACAAGTTTGATCATTGTAGAAACTTGTTACAAATTCGTGATTGTTGAGGCCGTTTGCGGCCATTTGGATGAACTACGGACGGCTTGATCCCTTGGGAGAGGGAATACGTAAGCAACCACATTGGTGCAGCCATATTTGGTTAGACGATGCATTGGTGCTCATGTTGATGTCGGCTTAGTTTTGGGAACACTTTACCGAGGTGTAGAATTGTAGAAAACGGCGTTAAGTTGTTCAAAGTATTGGCAAACATGAAGATTCGACAGAGGTGTGGTGTCTACCATACCCAGGTGTGGTAGAATCTACCCTTGTTATTAGGGGTGTGGTGTCTGCCACACCCAGGTAAGGCAGAATCTGCACTGTTTTTAGGGGTGTGGTGTGTGCCACACCCAGGTGTGGCAAACTCGTTTTCAGATTTTTACCATGTTTGGGATTGTGTTTTGTTATAAATAGAAAGATATTTTTTAGGGTTTCTTGAGGAGAGAATTAGCATTGTTTTGAGTACTTTGATAGAGAGATACCATGAGGGAGTTGAGAGCTTTGGTTAGGGTTATATTTGAGTGATTTTGTGAGTTGTAACCCGTTGTATTTCTCATGCATATAGTGAAATCCTCCTCATCCTCTCCCCGTGGACGTAGGAAATTGCCAAACCACATAAATCTCTGTGTTTGGTTTGATTTGTATCGTATTTGGTGGATTACACTCGTGACTTGATTTGGTTCTCTTCTCTCGTGTCTTATCGACTCCTTTGGTTATCGAGCACGCTCCCGCACGGCGCGCAACGAAGTCTAGTTCCATCATGGACATCTTCAACAAAAGTAATTCCTTATAAACTTCTTCGCGGCATGAACTCTGCTGTTGTCGTAGACAAAGCAACACTTTGCCAAGCCATTAGTTCAGTGCAAAGTTACTAATCATGCACCACCAAGTGGATTTTTGCATGCGAGTTCTCTTTCTATGTCGGAAGCAGTATAATCGATTAGCTAGCTTGTTAATATCAAAACTCAGTTTCTGACTTGAAGTGTGGAAGACTATCGCTGATGAATATGTGTTTCGGATTGACCTCGTTGCCCATGTTCACTTGGACCACTTTGTCTTCAGTGGGAGGTTCCCTTTGCTCGAATCGATCACCATATTGCATATTCAAGTGATGAATCCAAAGAGTCTTCCCAAGTTGGCATTTGATCATCTTTCTTCATTGTGGTAGGATCAACAGTAGCCATGTTTGACATTAGGCCTTTGAACATTTCTCTAAGGCTATCATCAGAACCCCAATCTATAGAATCTGATGAATATCCGTCTCTACTCAGGTTCGATGACTGGTTGATGACTTGCCAACAACATTCATCTTCAGATGAAGAGACATACCCTAGGCCCCTCTTATGTTCATAATAATTGTCAGGCTTCCCTCTTGGTACATAAGCAGGATGAGGTGGAACCCGGATACCTTGACCAAAACGAAGACCTTCACCAAGCGTGAGGTTATATCCTTACTTCTTCATATAGTTACGTTCTTGTGAACTGTATCTGAAGAAATGTCGTCTGGGTCCTTCATCATTAGCATTGATTTCCAAGAAAAGATTGGAGGGTAGGGATGTGTCACGCCCCGCTTCCTAAAATACCCGGGAATCGAATCGTGAACAAGCCCGCGACGTATTAGATTGAGAAGAAATATACACTACCATTTTTTTCCTTTCTTTTTCTTCTCAACCTAATACGCTAAGCGTCTGGAAATAAATACAATGCGAAGTCATAGATCCCCGATCACAATCAGCAAGAATATAATGAACAATACAGAATAAAAATAGTACATATCACAATGAATATTCATCCCAGACATAATAATCGGGTCAACATGCCCTTATATAAAACTATCTGAATGAAATACTGGAGAATATAAAAGTACACTGATCAAAAGAAAATGGAAGTGCTATAAAACAAACTGAAAGGAATGACTAAGCTTCGGCTTTTTCTTCTGCTACGTCTGCAAGGCACTCCTGCTGAGAATCCTCTGGCTCCTGGCGATCTCCTAGCTAGACCTGTTATTCCTCTAAGTCCGACGTACACCAGAGAAAACAGGTGTACGTCAGGGTGCATGGCACACGGCAAGACCCCACAAAAGAAAAGAAGGAACGAAAACCCAAGCGGAAAATGATACGAAAACCGAAATGACAAAAGAACGTGCAACTAGTAATCCAACAAAACCGACATGCGATAACACTACTAAAACATGATAATCAGAAGAAACCAAAATAATCGAACAGGTAATGAGGTCATGCAACTAGCGATCAGAACAATCATACAAGTCACAAGGTCATACAACTAAATGGAATTAATACTTAAAAATCTACAACTCGAGACGTAGTACGTCGAGCGAAATAATCCAAGCAAGGAAACCCTCATGTATATACCATATGTCTCGAATTGTACATAATTAAATATTAATCCCGATTTATGTATGAAAAGAAACACAACTGGACTACCTCTCACAAGAAATCATACCTAGCCAAGAAAAGAGGTCATGTAAATAGCCATCCTATAACAGGTCACTAGTTCACATCTCACATAGAGTCAAGGTTCACATTATCGGATATCTGGTTAACAACCACATCTCACTAGTACCTCAGACCCTCCCCAGTGCGAAACGATTCACTGGTGTGTGCCTGGAAATAATCAATAATCACAATATCACCGATCCTCAGACCCACCCTAGTGCGAAACAATTCACTGGTGTGAGCTTGGAAATAATCAATAAACACATCCGATCACTGCTCCTCAGACCCACCCCAGTGCGAAATGATTCACTGGTGCGAGCCTAGAAATAAACAATAAACATATCCGATCACTACTCCTCAGACCCACCCCAGTGCGAAACGATTCACTGGTACGAGCCTGGAAATAAACAATAAACATATCTGATCACTGCTCCTCAGACCCACCCCAGTGCGAAACGATTCACTAGTGCGAGCCTGGAAATAAATAACAACATATCCGATAACATGAACCCAGAGCTTCTCATCCTAAGTCCAAGTCAACAACTCATATCTCACGGGTCACTATGGTCAAGCAATAATCGCGATTCTTAACTATAACAATGTATAAATGCAATGAATACTATGTAACGGTGTCATGAATCATGAACAGGAAACGTGAACAACTACTAATAACAGTGCAAGATGGAACTACGACTATCAAATAATTTCATATGAAATGTCGTAATTTCCAATCATCATGATCATAAATTGATTAACTCCAAAAATACTCTTTTCCAAAATAGATTACTTTAAAAATAATCCCTTTTCCAAAAATTTCCATTAAAATTATTTAACATTCAAAACTAACCCATTTTCCAAAATAAATTCTTCTAACTTATTTATTATTATAATAATTCAAATTAAACCATTTTTCCAAAATAAACTCTTTTAAAAATTATTTCTCATAATGATAATTATAATTAATCTAGAAAAACATTAATTTATCATTTAAAATCATTTAATATCATCGTCAACAGTCCCACGCAGATAATCGCAATATACTAGTGATAACTAATTATATTACAGCACAAATAATTCGCAACAGATCCAGAAATTGAATTGACGAGTCAAAGGGAAGCGGGATCTTGCCTCGGGGTCAACGGCGGATCGGAAGTGGGACAGCGCAGGTCGGATCTGACGCGGAGAGGCGGCGGTTTGGGCTGAGGCGCGATGGGCTGCTGCTGGTGCACGGGGCGAGCTCGGGGCAGATGAGAGTGGCGAATGGAGTTGGTTCAGGGGAGGAAGTCGGCGACGCTGTGCAGAGAGCTCGCTGCTGCGGTGGTTGCTCAGGTGGGCGCGGCTACTCGAGGCGTCGGGGAGGAGGCAAGGGGATGATGATGATGGCGGCGAGCTCTGGGCGTTCATCGGAGAAGGGAGGGGCGACGAACAGGGGAGGCGTTGCTGGGCGTCGACGTGCTCAGGCGGCGGCGACGTGCTCAGGCGGAGGCTGCAGGTCGAGGTCGGAGGTCAGGCCGACGGGAGATGGGAGCAGGTCGGAGGGAGCTCGAAGGGGTGAGGTAGGGTTAAACATATATATATAATTGTAATTAGGGTTAGGGTTTAGGTTAAAATAATTAAAATAAGGGAAAAATGCTTCCAGCCCCCAAATTCGTAATAAGTATGCTTCCCCCTCCCAAGACTTTTTCAATGCTCTCAAAACCCTCAAATTCATAATAACTATGCACTGAGCCCCCAAAACACAAAGCCCAAGAATTTTACACAGGTAAAGACTATAATGACCATTCTCTTTCTCACCATGCAATCCCTCTGCTCTCCTTCCCCCACCATTTTTTCCCTAGCCCCCTCCGTCCCTTCCACAACCCTCGTGGCGGCCGAAGCTCCTCTCCGGTCTCGCGCCTCGACCCCTCGTCTCCGTTCGCCGAGATCCGTCATGTCCACTGTCGATCCCAGCACGACCTTCGCTCGACCCCTCGCCTCCGTCCCCAACCCAATCCCTCAGGTCCATCATCCTCGAAAAACCCTACCACGTGCTCTCGAGCTCGTCCAGTCCGGCTCCGGCCGCCTCTCCGACCACGTGCAGGAGGAGCTCGTCCCAAGGCGGCAGAGTACAACAGCAAGAGAGCAGAGCTCGAGAGCGGCTTGCCACTCAAAGGAGTTGATTTGGACGAGCTCAGGGCACGCGACGTGGCACTGCGAAGGCCTTTTCATGCTCTCCTTCTTGTATTCCATCTGATGGTCCCATATCGAACCAGGTACCCACCCTCACAAAAGCGGTCAAACATTTCATCCAGCGACGTGAACGGAGCATTAGGGGGCCTGCTAGCATTCGTAAAGTGCCAAAAGGGGACGAGCGCATCCTTAGGATCCCGGCTGACCTAGACGACACGAGTGGATTTCTTGAAATTGAGGGAAAATATTCAATTCATTTGTTTATTAATTTTAATTTTCTGATATTTGAGGTTTGATCTATTTTTGAAGAACAGTTATTATAACCAGCAACTTTAATTTGGGTTTTTTTGGGGTTATAGGCTCTATTTTACTCGTGTAAAATTAGGAATCAAGAACGAAAAGAATCAAGATCAGGTCGGTTGTGAAGGATACGCGTTGGTTGTGAAGGATACGGATTGGTTGTGGAAGTTACGAATTGATTGTTAAGATTACGGGTTGATTGTGGAGGTTACGGGTTGGTTTGTGGAGGTTACGTGTTGGTTGTGGAGGTTACGGGTTGATTGTTAAGTTTACGGATTGATTGTTAAGGTTACGGGTTGGTTTGTGGAGGTTACATGTTGGTTGTGGAGGTTACGGGTTGATTGTTAAGGTTACATGTTGGTTGTTAATGTTACGGATTGATTGTTAAGGTTATGGAGTTGGTACATAAAGCCTATAAAGTTTGATACGTAAACGTACTCGTCCTCTTGATTCATTCAAAGCCTCTGACCAGATTCTTCACGTGAGCCTGCAATAGTTACTAGTACTCCTCAACGGTACTCGTTACATCCACTATTTGATATTAGTCCATCAAATCTTTGGTATTCCTAAAAAAATCCTTTAAATCATTGAAATGGCTCTAATCAGAAAATTAAGTCATGTAGCTATTTTAGATCTGGGCCCTTAATTCATAAAGCTGTCATTATGTAACTCAATTCTCATAATGGGCGAACTAATTTCAAAGTAAACTATGAAAACTGGGGGATCTTGTAGAAGTTTCAACGATCAGAGGGGCTAACCTCAAACTTCACAAGGTTTAGGGGACAAATATCTAACAAGACCCAATAAGCTAATGAACCGGATTCTCTTGTGCGGGCATTAAACATTGGCATCACATATAGGGCGTTAAACGAGGCACAATAATGCTACTCTCTATGTGCAATGTTAGCTTAGCATTAACAATCAACTCGTAACCTTTTATTCTCCATGTTTAATAATATAGGCTTTATGTACCAACCAACTCGTAACCTCCACAAACCAACCCGTAATCTTAACAATCAATCCGTAACATTAACAACCAACACGTAACCTTAACAATCAATCCGTAAACTTAACACTCAACCCGTAACCTCCACAACCAACACGTAACCTCCACAAACCAACCCGTAACCTCCACAATCAACCCGTAATCTTAACAATCAATTTGTAACCTCCACAAACCAACCCATAACCTTAACAATCAATCCGTAACATTAACAACCAACACGTAACCTTAACAATCAATCCGTAAACTTAACAATCAACCCGTAACCTCCACAACCAACACGTAACCTCCACAAACCAACCCGTAACCTCCACAATCAACCCGTAATCTTAACAATCAATTCGTAACCTCCACAACCAATCTGTATCCTTCGAGTTGGTACATAAAGCCTATATTATTAAGGGCCCAGATTTATGTGGAGGTTACGGGTTGATTGTAAATTGAGTTTACTTTGAAATTAGTTCGCCCATTATGAGAATTGAGTTACATAATGACAGCTTTATGAATTAAGGGCCCAGATCTAAAATAGCTACATGACTTAATTTTCTGATTAGAGCCATTTCAATGATTTAAAGGATTTATTTAGGAATACCAAAGATTTGATGGACTAATATCAAATAGTGGATGTAACGAGTACTGTTGAGGAGTACTAGTAACTATTGCAGGCTCACGTGAAGAATCTGGTCAGAGGCTTTGAATGAATCAAGAGGACGAGTACGTTTACGTATCAAACTTTATAGGCTTTATGTACCAACTCCGTAACCTTAACAATCAATCCGTAACATTAACAACCAACACGTAACCTTAACAATCAATCCGTAAACTTAACACTCAACCCGTAACCTCCACAACCAACACGTAACCTCCACAAACCAACCCGTAACCTCCACAATCAACCCGTAATCTTAACAATCAATTCGTAACCTCCACAACCAATCTGTATCCTTCACAACCAACGCGTATCCTTCACAACCGACCCGATCTTGATTCTTTCCGTTCTTGATTCCTAATTTTACACGAGTAAAATAGAGCCTATAACCCCAAAAAAACCCAAATTAAAGTTGCTGGTTATAATAACTGTTCTTCAAAAATAGATCAAACCTCAAATATCAGAAAATTAATAAACAAATGAATTGAATATTTTCCCTCAATTTCAAGAAATCCACTCGTGTCGTCTAGGTCAGCCGGGATCCTAAGGATGCGCTCGTCCCCTTTTGGCACTTTACGAATGCTAGCAGGCCCCCTAATGCTCCGTTCACGTCGCTGGATGAAATGTTTGACCGCTTTTGTGAGGGTGGGTACCTGGTTCGATATGGGACCATCAGATGGAATACAAGAAGGAGAGCATGAAAAGGCCTTCGCAGTGCCACGTCGCGTGCCCTGAGCTCGTCCAAATCAACTCCTTTGAGTGGCAAGCCGCTCTCGAGCTCTGCTCTCTTGCTGTTGTACTCTGCCGCCTTGGGACGAGCTCCTCCTGCACGTGGTCGGAGAGGCGGCCGGAGCCGGACTGGACGAGCTCGAGAGCACGTGGTAGGGTTTTTCGAGGATGATGGACCTGAGGGATTGGGTTGGGGACGGAGGCGAGGGGTCGAGCGGAGGTCGTGCTGGGATCGGCAGTGGACATGACGGATCTCGGCGAACGGAGACGAGGGGTCGAGGCGCGAGACCGGAGAGGAGCTTCGGCCGCCACGAGGGTTGTGGAAGGGACGGAGGGGGCTAGGGCAAAAATGGTGGGGGAAGGAGAGCAGAGGGATTGCACGGTGAGAAAGAGAATGGGCATTTTAGTCTTTACCTGTGTAAAATTCTTGGGTTTTGTATTTTGGGGTCTCAGTGCATAGTTATTATGAATTTGGGGGTTTTGAGAGCGTTGAAAAAGTCTTGGGAGGGGGAAGCATACTTATTACGAATTTGGGGGCTGAAAGCATTTTTCCCTAATACTTTTTATTAAGTTCTTAACCTCTTTTTTTTTTTGTTTATAAGGGTGGTTAAGACCTCTAGTACTCCAGCAAGATAGAGGATTCATCTAGGCTTATGAGGCATTCTCCTACTTCCTGTTGGAAATTGAGGTTAAATCTGGAATGAAACAATGAATTAGATATGTTGTATTTTTAAACTTTTCAGTTAACTGCTGTGCGTTATAAAAACGATGTGCTTAAAGCAATATTTGGCCTACTCTGGTGCCAGGATCCCAAGGCCAAATTGCTTCCAGGACAGCAGTGCAATACTCTGGTGTGCACCAACCCAGTATTGTCAAGATCTCCTCGATCTATAAGACCTTTCAGTCTAGGCAAAAGATCTCCTCGATCTCAGAACCTTTCGGTTCAAAACCTTTCGGTTTAAGACAAGTTCCTGTGGGCACAAGTTCCTGCAGCAGCAGCACAACAGCAACAACGTCGGGATCGACGTTCGTATTCCAGCACGCGACGTTCGTGTTCCACGCTCGCGAGAGGATTTTCAACTAGCAACCAAGAGCTGCCCAATGGCATTATTTATAGGACTCTAAGGCCAGCTCAAGAGTCACAAGCAATTAATGTGACTGTTACAATTTTTAATGGCAATTAAGATTGTAACATCAATGCATTAAATTGCTCTTAATGCTGTTGTAACCGTGCCCATGGGTAATGGACGTGCATGCTCTATTAGTGGTATTGGTACTATTCGAATTAGGATAAGTGATGGGATGATGTGAGAGTTGGATGATGTAAGGTTCACTCCACAATTGAAGATGAACATCATTTCACTTGGAGCTTTTGAGGCAACAGGCTATAGGGTGACCTTGGTACACGCACACTTGAAGGTCACATTGGGGTTCATGATTGTGATGAAAGGTGTCAGAAGGAGCAACTTGTATTATTTACTTGGAAGCACGGCGATTGATAAGGACCTGACGACTTTATCAGATTCGGCTAGACTGTGGCATTGTTTGATGCTGGGTTATTTGATTGGTAATGCCGTGCATAGGTTGTTGAGGAGTGTTTTGACCTATAGTTTGAAGTCCTGTGAACCATTGGTATGACCAAGAAGACCGGGGTGGAGTTTGGCACTTCTATCCATCATTCGAGGGATCCTTTGAGGGGTGTTCATTCAGGCATTTGGGGGTCTTCCAAGGGAGCATCATTGGGAGGTAATAGGTATGTGGTTTCTGTAGTTGGGGATTGCTCTAGGCATTAGTGGGTTACAACCAAGTCTCGTTGGTGTGAAGTCCTAGAAGCCCACAACAGAAGGAAGAAGTGTGTTGGTAGAAAGGTAACCCGACATTCTGATAATGGTAGGGATTCTTTCTTATGATTGTGCCGAGCACACGGCAATAGGTGTAAGGACTATTAAATTTTGATACTAGTTAAAATAAATCTTCTGGTATTTTAAAATATTCAATTATTATTTTTAAAAAGAGTATTTGTATTTTCTCGGCCTTCTAGAATTTTCTATGATTTAAAAATCTGATTTTTATATTTCTTCAATGACTTTGATAATCATAAATTAAATAATTACGGTTAAAACTTTTAAATTAATATTGTTGTATTATTGTTAATTTTATTATTATAATTGTTAATTAATTACAAGAATTTATCCCCTAATCATTCTTATTTTCCCCCTATTATTCCTCTTATTTACTAATTAAACCCTATTTAATCCTTAACCCTAACCCTAACCCTAGACTAACCTATAAATATTCTTCTTTCTCTTCTCTTCTTCACGTGAACAACCCACAGCCGCAATCTTCTTCTCCCTCCTCTCTCTTCATCCGTAAGAAACCCCATGCCAGCCCCTCCTTCAGCCCTCTCCGCCCCCGTTCGCCGCCTCCAACATCATCACTGTCTTCCTCTCCTCGTCAACCATCTCCAGCGCCTCCACGTCCTCCTCCAAGTCCGACGAGCTCCGACCACATCGATGCTAGTCCGCTCTCCGACCTCCACAGCACTCGCCCTGGCCGCCGCTCGCCGATGATCGAGCCCAGCGTCGCTGCCTCCTCGCGCGAGCCTTCCATTGCAGCAGCGACGCCGATCCCTGCTCGCTGTCCAGACCCGTTGCCCTCCGACGACCAGCGCCTCCATCGCATGCCATATGTTCGACGGTATGCCAACAGCCCCCGTTGAGCCCCTCAGTGATGACAACCACCATCGTCATCGCCGTCCCTAAACATCGCCATCACCCCCTCGACGGCAAGCATTCTTTTCCTCAATTATTAACATATTTTATCTTATTCATTCTTATTACGAAAACATTTCTCATCCTTAAACTCTTTTATTTACCACCATATTTTTTTCATAACCAGCAAGCATTTTTTTTTCTTAATTATCTCCATATTCAATTTCAATGATTGATTATTCTATGCACAGTTGGATTCTTGTATATTTTGCACATACAGGCACTTATGCATAACGATCATTTATATATGAGTAGTTGTATGGACAGATTTATCAGGTTGGACCTGGCTACTAAAATATCTTTTGGAAAATCCTATGGGATGGAGCCAGAAAGGTTAAATATTATGACATTTGTGAAGAGAGATGAAGGGAGAGAGGGACTGAGTATGCGAGGCGACATGGAGGGGACCCTAGTGAGCCTTGCAAGGTTAATTGTTATTTAAGAGAGGAATAGCTTCAGCTTAAAAACATGTGAACGTGCTGGTGATGAAGGATTCTGAATGGAGTAATTAAAAGAGAATGACTTTAATTGGAAAGCATTTAATTAGATTGTGATAGTGGATTAAGCACGTGGCTTTGAATTTGGGTCATTAATAGAGGGAAATCAATCAAACCAGTAAAAGCTTTTGTGGGAAATTATTGAGGTGTGAGGGTGATGACGTTTCAAGGCTTTAAAATCAATACATAGATACATTTAGGGAAGTTTAATGGTGTTCTCTAGAATGATGCATCTATTTTTTTTAAAGTAAACTGGGTTATGCATGTAGAATATCGAGGATTTAATTTGATGCTTACAAAAAAAAAAGTAATTTTGAGTCAATATTAATTCTCCCTCTTTAGATCTAGTTCCTTATTAAATTTGACGTGCACGTTCTACAACTTGTACTCTATTATGGCCACTAGATTAGTTCATTAACCAGGATTAGTATTATTCATGATTTGATATCACCACACCTCCCCTCCCATTGATTTTCCTCTTGACCTCTTACCTGCGTGAAATAAAGCATTTGTCTCTTCATTTGTTTATTTAGGCTATATACTTAAGTGCCTGCTGCTTTCATTTTTGCTTGCATTCTAATTAATGAGACAACTTTAAGTGTTATTATTTATGGAGGATTCAACAAAATGGATACAACTATTGTTTGTCTTTTGTGGTCTCAAACATTATAAGTGACGATGCAAAACCATTGAATCTCCTTGTGGATAATTTAACAATGAGAAGGAATTTACTATAAAGTGGAGAGTTCATGTTTTATGGATATTGTGTCATAGGAACTCAAGTACCTAAATAGGTAAGACTGGTCTGATATTGATAATGGAGATCACCTGAAATGTCGTGATTAGATTTATACGTGTCGTACTTATCTTGTTTGATTCCGTGTTTGACATGCATGATGTTATGGAAAAATTGTTGTTTGATCACCTAGTTGCCATCCAATAGGAGAGACTGTGCATGAAGACGACTCCTGTTAAAATATGATTTATAAGCGTGCTTTTATAGCATGGCTATGCTCTCGATATCGACATCCCGATATGAGATTTTTTTTCCCTTGGCTATTACTATTATAGCATCGACTAGACGATGCACCTATCTTGATTTGGACATGTTCTGGGTCACGGTTATTTTTATAGTTGTACAGAAGTCGTTCCACGGTAATACTGTGGTTAGTGCACAACATTTCATGCACAGTCACTAAAAATGTAATTGACAAACATGGGGTGTATAAAGGGGAATTAGACGGAGAATATAACATGTATATAAACGGGCATATGCGCATTCCTGATATCCTGAGTTATATATACATGGACCAAAGGGCCAATTTCTGACTTGAAGCCGTGTTCCCGGGACGGTTTACGGGGAACCGATTTATATACATGAAAATATTCTTCTCTAATTCAAATAACATGTAAAATAAGAATAATGTGCTTATAGGCTTTGTGATAGATTTGGCATGCACGACATGTTCTGGATGAGGTTTTGATGATGTATATTTGTATTGTTGTGTATAGAATTTTGGGAGTTAATATTTAGAGATTTACAATTTGAGATATATAGTATATACGAGGGTTTCCTTGTTTGGATTATTACCTCGACGTACTCATCTCTCATGTTGTGGGTTTCTAAATCTTACCTTCCTTTAGTACGTAATTGATATCCATGTTTAGAAACTTCCTTTATCATCTTTAATTAAGTTTTCATCGTATTTTGGTTTATAAGATATGCATTTTCTTTTATCACTGAAAATTTAGAATTTATCTTTCATTTATATCTATCACTTATACTTACACGCGCACAATTTCCTCATTTTACATGCTTGCTGGGAGTTTTCTGACTCCCCTGGGGTTTGCATGCCCCAGACCCGAGAATTATTCTTTCTTCGCAGGACCAAGAGTACTTTAAGGATTAAGGATTAAGACCAGCGACAGTGATCACCTTCTTTCTCTTCACTCTCTCAGCTTCAGTTATGGAGTCTTTCTTGTAATCACTTGTGGTACTCTAGACTAAAATATATTTTTCCTCTTTCCTGTTTGAATAGTTGTGGACATGTAAGAGAACTTGTCTTTTCAGAGTTTCTTTATCTATCTAGTTCCTTTGTTATTTTAGTTACATGCTCTAGGTAGTAGTTCTTTAGCAATATATCTGTATACAGGATGATCCATAGGCTGGTTTTATTGGTATCAGAGCCAGGTTAGGTAATTGGACTCTCATCCTGTACATAACTATTGGAGCTTTAAAAATAGGAATAGGTGTCTGAGCATGTATGTATTAGGCTCATTCCCCCTTGCAATATCTTTTTGCCCTTACTCCTTTGATTCCACGTCCAAAATTCATTTCTATCCTTACAGTTAATTTTTCCTTCTCTAGCCAAGTGTATACAGACATAGTCAATGAGCGCAGATAGGTTTTGTAGACTAGTCCCAAGCTTCATAAGTTAAGTTAGCATGAAAGTTTATCCAGCCACTAGCCCTCACTTTAGCAGCAACTACAAGTTCATGGCTTCCTGTTTGGATGAAGTTATCTCAGCCAACGAATCATCTAAATTTTAATCTTTTAGCTCCAGCTAGTTCAATCAACTACAAGTTCATGACTGCCTGTTTGGATGAAGTTATCTCAGTCAACGGATCATCTAAATTTTAACCCTTTAGCTCCAGCTAATTCATTCGACCGAACTTGGATGTTCTTTATGTGCTAACCAATCAAGATATTAGTAGACTTGAAAACTTTGTAGTTACCTCCAGCTAGACTAGTATCTTAGCACCGTTAGGTCATGTGAGAGGAATGTTTTTAAGCTTAACTTGAGGTAGATATGCATGCAAGGAAAATCCATATGGTGACGTATGTGCAATTGATTTTCTAGATTATAAATTCTGAATGTGGTTCGTGCTTGATAATATGCATGGTATCCAAGAATGAGAAATCATGTGGATGATATTGAGGGTATATGTTGGAAACTTTAGACTAGTATCTTAGCACCGTTAGGTCATGTGAGAGGAATGTTTTTAAGCTTAACTTGAGGTAGATATGCATGCAAGGAAAATCCATATGGTGACGTATGTGCAATTGATTTTCTAGATTATAAATTCTGAATGTGGTTCGTGCTTGATAATGTGCTTGGTATCCAAGAATAAGAAGTCATGTGGATGATATTGAGGGTATATATTGGAAACTTGATTTTGTGAGATAACAGCCCTATAAAGTTAAGTATTTGATTTGAAGATATTATATGATTATGTACCCGGTATATGATCGAGATAATACATGATGCTTGATATCTAGAAGGATATATTAATACTTGAGAAGTGCCACCGAACTATGATTCCAACCACATGTCTATAAGTTTAAGAACTACAAGGACCAAAAAAAAAATCATGAAAGGTCTCAGGGTAAGATCTACCAGTTTTATATTAGTATCAAATTATCTTATGTTATACATGTTTATGATGCCATAGTGTTGAATGTCAAGTGAGTCCTTCAAGACACCATTGTAACATTAATATTGGGATACATGTTTTAGTGAGAGGGGGCTCGTGATCTTCCTCCACTGGATTGTGATTGGTGGTGGTCCTAAGGGTGACGATCCTTAGGACCAAACTTGGGAAAGAATTGGTTTACATGTATCACGTCTTGAATGATCTCGCAGGGGATTCATACTATGGAGAACCGTCATTACAATAACCTATAGTATATGGTATTTAGTATATACGACACAATCTTAGATCTTGGCATACCACATCGCTATTTTATTTCTGGAGAGCATGGCTTCTCGTTGTGCTTCTTGATTAAATTCCGAGGCACGGAATTTGTTTTAAGGGGGTAGAATGTAAGGATCATGAAATTTTGAATACTAGAAAAAAAAATTCTGGTATTTTAAAATATTCAAGTTAATTATTTTTAAAAGAGTATTTGTATTTTCTCGACCTTACTAAAATTTTCTATTGACTGATTTTTTTATTAGTAATGATTTTGAAAATTATAAATTAAATAGTTTTAGTTTTTTTTTTTTTTTGGTGAAACTTCACATAAATAATTGCTTTTATCAATTATTATTGTTATAATAGTCTATCTGTTTATATTTTACCAAAGAAATTTCCCTAAAATTTCTCTCTCTTTGAATCTCTACCATATTTTTTTCACTAATTAATTCGTTAATCAAATCGCCAAATCATGATCAATTATATTAATATCTCCCAATATTACTCCCGTGATCAAATCTCTCCTTTCTCTCTCTCTCTTATTTCCTCTCCCTCTCGTTCACTCTCAATCCAGAGAAAAAAAACACCAACCACACTTCCAATCTCATCCCGCCCTCACGAACCCCTCTTTAGCGTCGGCCGCGAACCCCTCTTCGCGTCGCGGCGCGAACCTGCCGACCCGCGCGCCAGCTGACCTCCACGCTCTGCGAGCCGCAGAACACGCCTCTACCTCGCCGCCCTCAAGCCGTCACCACCCGCGATTCGCTCCCGGCGGCGCCTGCACCTCAACGCAGACGCGCAGAACGCGCCGACCGACGTATCCCCCTCAATCAGCGCCACCCTCACTCGCATTCTCCTCGCGTCAGTCCCCAACTCGTCGTCGCTCAGATCCACGCAGAGCTCCACCTCAGTTTCTTCGTCCTCCATACT
>NC_033798.1:65895578-65939404 GCF_001876935.1 Asparagus officinalis | reverse complement strand
AAGCATGCATACATCCATCCATTCATGCATAAATCTATGCATCCATCCATCCGTTCATCTATGCATTCATCAATCTATCAATGCATTTATCCATGCATGCATGCATGCATCCATCCATTGAGACATCCATCCATCCATGCATCAATGCATCCATCCACCATGCGTCAATGCATCCATCCATTGAGACATCCATCTACCCATACATCCATCTACGCATCCGTCTTCCACACAAACATGCATCCAATTTATGCATGTATTCATCCATACATACATCCCTACATTTATACATGCATGCATGTACACATGGATGAATACAAGCATGGATATATATATATACCATCCATTGAGACATCCATCCATCCATGCATCAATGCATCCATCCACCATGCGTCAATGCATCCATCCCCCATACAACATCCATCCATTTAGACATCCATCTACCCATACATCCATCTATGCATCCGTCTTACATACAAACGTCTTATATACAAACATGCATCCAATTTATGCATGCATTCATCCATCCATACATCCCTACATTTATACATGCATGCATCCATCCATGCATACATGCAAGCATGTATATATACATCCATGCATGTATTCATCCATGTGTACATCCCTGCATCCGTGCATGCGTACATTTTTGCGTCCATCCATCTATTCATTCATCTACACATTCATCCATACATCTATCCATACATCCATACATGCAGATATCTATGCGTCCATCCTTTAACCATACATCTATACATACATCCATACATCTATGCTACATCCATGCATGTATTCATCCATGTGTACATCCCTGCATCCGTGCATGCGTACATTTTTGCGTCCATCCATCTATTCATTCATCTACACATTCATCCATACATCTATCCATACATCCATACATGCAGATATCTATGCGTCCATCCTTTAACCATACATCTATACATACATCCATACATCTATGCTACATCCATGCATGCATACATACATCTACGCTAACATACATACATGCATATATACATACATACATACATACATCATATATACATGCATCCTTGCATGAACGAATCCATCTACCCGTACATATCTATGAATACATAAACTTATTTAATTAGCAAAATCAACCATAAACTTATTTAATTAGCAAAATCGACCATTTTTTAGCCACGTCAGAATGTGGTTGAAAATTGGTCAGTTTTTCAAAACAATAAAGTTCAAAAATAACTCAAGACTAGCACTCTCGTGCTTCGTGCAAAAATTGAATGTGTGAGTTAATTACGTAGTTTTGGGTAAGAACTAATATATTGGATTCTAAAAGACTATATGTGGGGTCCAAGTCAATGGTGAGAGATTTGTTACACAAGTTTTATAGATAAGCGTGTTTGATGGTCCTACTAGGGAGATTGGTATGAGTGGGCCCCATGAGAGAGAGAGGTGAAAGTACATATGAATTAGTTACGTAGGCTTGATTCTCAATGCCAATAAAATAGTTAGAATTTGTGTTCAATTAATTACATGGTACTAGCAGTGATTTAAAAAGCGGTTTGGGGCGCGCGCCTCGGGCGCCGGGCGCTGCGGCGCAGCGGTGTAGCGCCCCGCATGAGGTGCGGGGCGCTCCGCTTCGCTCAGGCGCGCGCCTCTGAGTGCTCCACAGCACCGCCTGAAAGGGGTCGAGGCGTGCACATCATTTTGAAGGGGGTCTGGTTGTTTTAATTGTGGGCTATCGGGTAAAGAACCCGACTCAGAACCCGACTCAATCTAAAAACCCAAAGTCCCAGCTTGTTATTCGATCTCACCTTTCGATTGTCACAGCTGCAAACATTTAGGGCTTCTTCCGTTCTCTCTTTTGCGGCGGCAAGCTTCTTTCAGCGAACGGAGGTCGACGAGCAGCCGGAGGTCGACGAGCAGCCGGAGGTCGACGAGAACGCGGTGAGCAAATTTTTTCCATTTTTTTCTTTCTCTGCAGCTCTGCTCGTTTTTATTTTCTTTTCTTTCTCTTCTTTTGGTTCTTTTCCTTCGTTTTTTTTCCTCTGCTCGTTCTCTCTTCTTGCTTCTTTTCCTTCGTTTTTTTTCTTTTTCTGATCGTGACCGTGAGTCGTTTCTCTCTCCTCTTTTTTTCCTTTTATTTTTTCTTTCCCTTCGTTTCTTTTTCTGATCGTGACCGTGAGTCGTTTTCCTCTGCTCGTTCTCTCTTCTTGCTTTCTTTTCCTTCGTTTATCTTTTTCATCTTCGTTTTTTTTCTTTTCTTTAACTGCTCGTTTTTTATTTTTTTTCATTTTCTCTGCTCGTTTTTCTTTTTCATCTTCGTTTTTTTCTTTTCTTTAACTGCTCGTTTTTTTTTCATCTTCGTTTATGTGCTCATTTCTCTGCTCGTTTATTATTATTATTTTCATCTTTAGAAGACAGTTCTGTTCATGTGAATAGATAGATAATTTTGTCATATGCATTATGAGGAACAGAGGAACTAGACATCATTTGATAGATAACTGATAGATAATTTTGTCATGAATTGATAGATAGTTCTGTTCATGTGATTGTTTGACTGTAGAAATGCTAACTAACTTACAAAGAGATTTACGGACTAATTGCTTGTTTCTTATTAATACATATCATGATATCAATCATAATTGTCCAAAATGTGATACTATTTGAATTCCTGTGCGAGATTGCGAGTATTGATTCTTGCTATTTGAGCTAGGTGTAGTGCTACACTGCTATTAGTTGACTTGAAAGTTAAAACTTGATTCGCCATTTATAACCTGTAAAGAAGGAAAACAAAATTTAGCAATATAGTTGTTAGTGTCATGCAATATAATATATTAGTATGAAAGTTTGAATAATTTTTCATTCATCTTGTATATCTCAAAATACTAGTGATGCGTTATGTCAAAAAAAAAACTAGTGAATAGTGATGTAATATTGCAATATGAATTTAATGTATATATGTGTTTTGGTGTAGATATGTCTTCATCGGCGAGTGGTGGAAGAAGACAAGATCCTACATGGAAATATACTTCATTAGTTGATGATGGGAATGCCAATAGACATAAGTGCATATTTTGTAACAAGATCACAAATGGCGGCATATCCCGACAAAAAGAGCATCTAATCGGGACGGATAGAAAACGCAAAAATGTGAGTCTTTGTCAAAAAGTCCCTCCCGATGTGGTTGAAGAGCTAAAAGATTATGAAGAAAGACAAAAGATAGCTAAAAGACAACAAGCTATAGATGAATATCTCCCCGAACTTGGAGATGAGAACATGGTGGAAATTGATGATGAGGAGAATGAAGATGAACAAGTACAAGAACGTAGAGATAGAGGAAAAAGCCAGGCAGTTCCTAGGTCATCTTCAGTAACGGCAAGAGGAAGAGGGAGTGTTGGCATGCACAGTGCGGGATCTTCCATAGGCCCAAATAGGAAGGGGCCGATGGATGTATTTCTTACATTCGATCCCGCTCTTGAGGTCGCCAAGGATGAAAGAAGGCGCAAGTTGAGACAATCGTGTATTGAAGAAAGCCTCAACAAAGATGCAGTGGCTAAAGTGCATCAAGACATAGCTCGGTGGTGGTATCAAGCCGGCATTCCCTTTAATGCCGCTCGTCTTAGATCTTTCAAAATCATGTTAAAGTCCGTGGGGGCTTTTGGGCCTAACTTGCCTCCTCCGACATTACACCATTTGAGAGAGCCTTTGCTTAGGAAGGAGAAAAAATACACTGATGATCTGATACAACCTCATAAAGAGGTGTGGGCTACCAAAGGTTATTCTTTCATGTCAGATGGTTGGAGTGACAGAAAGGGGAGAACATTGATCAATTTTCTTGTGAACTCTCCTCGTGGTACGGTGTTTCTTTCATCTATTGCTGATATTTCATTATCCATAGTTACATGCTCTATGTAGTAGTTTTGGAAAACTTATGTGTACAGGATGATTCAGAGGCGTGAATGTGACCTTATTGTTGCATTGCCGGCCAAGTCACGTCCCAAAATAAAAAAAATAGAACCGGGGCGTGACAAGGTTTTTAGTGGTATCAGAGCTAGGTTAGATAACTGGACTCTCATCATGTACATAACTATTGGATCTTTTAAAATAGGAATAGGAGTCTGAGCATGTATAATATTAGGGTCGTTCCCTTTTGCAATATCTTTTTGCGCTTACTCCTTTGATTCCGCATCCAAATTCTTTTCTATCTTAACGGTTAATTCTTTTCCCTTCTCAAGCCAAGTGTATACGGACTTAGTCAATGTGCATAGATAGGGTATTTGTAGACTAGCCCCAAGCTTCATAAGTTAAGCTAGCATGAAAGTTATCCAGCCACTAGCTCTCACATTAGCAGCCACTACAAGTTCATGGCTGCCTGTTTGGATGAAGTTATCTTAGCCAACGGATCATCTAAATTTTAACCATTTAGCTCCAGCTAGTTCATGCGACTGAACTTCGATGTTCTTTATGTGCGAACTAATCAAGATATTAGTAGATTTGAAAAATTTTCAGTTACCTTCATCTAGGCTAGTATCTTAGCACCGTTAGGTCATGTGAGAGGAATGTTTTTAAGCTTAACTCGATGCAGATATGTGTGAAAAGCAAATCCATCTAGTGATGTGTATGCATTTGATTATATAGATTATCGATCCTGAGAGTGGCTTTCCTGTTTGTTAATATGCATGGTATCAAAGAATCGGAAATCTTATGGATGATATTGTATAAAATTGAGGGTATATATTGGAAACTTGATTTTAGGAGATAACAGCTATATAAATTAAGGATTTGCTTTGAGGATATTAAATGACTATGTTGAGTAAATGAGAAACATATTCCTACGATAAATGGATACTGATCGGATTTCTTTTCATGGTTAGGTTTGACTATGATCTTGGATTTAATGATTGTAATCTCTAAATAGAGTTAAATCGGATATTCATTGGTTATCAATCAATTTGGGGTGTAAATTGGGTACAACATTGATGAATTTTGTAAGTTAAAATTTTATGGTAAGAAGTGGTTCATAGCTAGTTCGTGATCACTTATAGGAGACTTATGATGAAATCACATAATGAAAGCATAATCAGATCCGATTAGTTAACAGACACACGATTGGATTAAACCTATGAGAACTTTAGGAGGATTCATTGGAATTGAGATTATGGTTGGAATCTACAATGTGATAATTTTTTGGGAATTATAATGGATACATCCTTATAAAATAGGTTTAGCGGGATAAATACTAAGTGTTGTAGATAGATTAGCTTAGAACTTTGATGTATTAAAGTGGTTTAGTAATGAGTAACTGCATAATATAATTTTCTTATATATTAGGTTACAAATATGATGAGGAAGATGAACTAGACTAGAATGTCTTTGTAATTAATCCTCCTATTTTCACTTTATATCTTTCAAGAATTTTTAACCAAGTGATTGCATATATGAGTAGATGTAGCTTGATACGTGAGCTTGTCATGAACCCGTGTTTGCTTGATAATTGTGCTCCTGAACAACTTTAGACTATTCAATATGTGTTATGCATGGTGTATGATGTTAGTATGACTATGTACCCAATATACAATCGAGATATTACATGATGCTTGATATCTAGAAAAATATTTTAATTCTTGAGAATTGCCACTGAAACATGATTCCAACAACATGTTTATAACTTTAAGAAATACAAGGACAAGAACTTCATGAAAAGTTTCAGACTAGGATCTACCAATATTTTATTACTATCAAATTATCTTAGGTTATCTATATTTATGATGCCATAGCGTTGAATATCAAGCGAGTCTTCTAAGACACCTTTGTAATATTGATATTGGGAGTTTTAGTGAGAGGGGGCTCGTGATCTTCCTCCACTGGATTGTGATTGGTGGTGGTCCTAAGGGTGACGATCCTTAGGACCAAACTTGGGAAAGAATTGGTTTACATGTATCACGTCTTGACTGATCTCACAGGGGATTCATACTATGGAGTGTCATTTCCAATAGGCTTATAGTATATAGTGTGAGATATATACGACGACAATCTAGATTTTGGGTAGAACATATCATGTAATCGAATAGTAAAATGAAGTTCATAAGGGATAAGGAGAAATTGATGATGAAGTTTTAATGCATATACGAGCGACCTATCATATGCATATCCGGATGCATAGATATACATTTAGGTGAAGCCATACACTTGATATGTCAGGGTATTCCCGAGTGATAATTGAAAGTATTTATATGCATGGATGTGTTTACCATATTTCCAAGAATTTTTTTTTGATAAAAGGTAAAATAATGAATAAATTGCGTTACATTTTACATTTCTACAAGTAAAATACTTTTATGACTTTACTATATCAGATGGCATGTTTTCTAGACATATATCTATCATGGAGACCTCATTTACCTTTTTGCGGCATTATCTATATATACCGCCTAGGGAGAGATATATATGTTACAAACTGTTCTTTCTTGTACTTAAATAAAATTTCGAAGACGAAATTTTTTTTTCTTAGGTGGGTAGGATGTAATAATCCATTTTTTTGTTGCAAATCAATAAATTAAGTGGGTCATATGTGCAACTAAGAGGCCCACATATGTTGGAATTAGACAAGAAAAAAAATTAAAGCCCCCAATAGTGTTAGCTATACCTCAAAAGCCCATTTTCCTTTTTTTCCCCTTTGATTTTTTTTTTCTTCCCTTTCACGTGTGAGGGAGTAAATTTCGGTCATTTTTTTCTCCATTAATCCCTCAACTAATTCCTCTAATCTCTCCACGAAACAAATTCCTCCATAAATCTCTCCACACTAATTCCCTTACCTAAAATTTCGTTACTAAATTCCTCCATTAAATCCAGTACCCCTTTGTTTTCCCCTAACTCAAAAAAAAAAAAAATCTCACGAAAAAAAAAATTGAGACAGAAACCGGAAAAAAAAGCGCGAGCCTTCCATTGCAGCAGCGACGCCGATCCCTGCTCGCTGTCCAGACCCGTTGCCCTCCGACGACCAGCGCCTCCATCGCATGCCATATGTTCGACGGTATGCCAACAGCCCCCGTTGAGCCCCTCAGTGATGACAACCACCATCGTCATCGCCGTCCCTAAACATCGCCATCACCCCCTCGACGGCAAGCATTCTTTTCCTCAATTATTAACATATTTTATCTTATTCATTCTTATTACGAAAACATTTCTCATCCTTAAACTCTTTTATTTACCACCATATTTTTTTCATAACCAGCAAGCATTTTTTTTTCTTAATTATCTCCATATTCAATTTCAATGATTGATTATTCTATGCACAGTTGGATTCTTGTATATTTTGCACATACAGGCACTTATGCATAACGATCATTTATATATGAGTAGTTGTATGGACAGATTTATCAGGTTGGACCTGGCTACTAAAATATCTTTTGGAAAATCCTATGGGATGGAGCCAGAAAGGTTAAATATTATGACATTTGTGAAGAGAGATGAAGGGAGAGAGGGACTGAGTATGCGAGGCGACATGGAGGGGACCCTAGTGAGCCTTGCAAGGTTAATTGTTATTTAAGAGAGGAATAGCTTCAGCTTAAAAACATGTGAACGTGCTGGTGATGAAGGATTCTGAATGGAGTAATTAAAAGAGAATGACTTTAATAGTTTAATTGGAAAACATTTAATTGGATTGTGATAGTGGATTAAGCACGTGGCTTTGAATTTGGGTCATTAATAGAGGGAAATCAATCAAACCAGTAAAAGCTTTTGTGGGAAATTATTGAGGTGTGAGGGTGATGACGTTTCAAGGCTTTAAAATCAATACATAGATACATTTAGGGAAGTTTAACGGTGTTCTCTAGAATGATGCATCATCTATTTTTTTTAAAGTAAACTGGGTTATGCATGCAGAATATCGAGGATTTAATTTGATGCTTACAAAAAAAAAGTAATTTTGAGTCAATATTAATTCTCCCTCTTTAGATCTAGTTCCTTGTTAAATTTGACGTGCACTTTCTACAACTTGTACTCTATTATGGCCACTAGATTAGTTCATTAACCAGGATTAGTATTATTAATGATTTGATATCACCACACCTCCCCTCCCATTGATTTTCCTCTTGACCTCTTACCTGCGTGAAATAAAGCATTTGTCTCTTCATTTGTTTATTTAGGCTATATACTTAAGTGCCTGCTGCTTTCATTTTTGCTTGCATTCTAATTAATGAGACAACTTTAAGTGTTATTATTTATGGAGGATTCAACAAAATGGATACAACTATTGTTTGTCTTTTGTGGTCTCAAACATTATAAGTGACGATGCAAAACCATTGAATCTCCTTGTGGATAATTTAACAATGAGAAGGAATTTACTATAAAGTGGAGAGTTCATGTTTTATGGATATTGTGTCATAGGAAACTCAAGTACCTAAATAGGCAAGACTGGTCTGATATTGATAATGGAGATCACCTGAAATGTCGTGATTAGATTTATACGTATCGTACTTATCTTGTTTGATTCCGTGTTTGACATGCATGATGTTATGGAAAAATTATTGTTTGATCACCTAGTTGCCATCCAATAGGAGAGACTGTGCATGAAGACGACTCCTGTTAAAATATGATTTATAAGCGTGCTTTCATAGCATGGCTATGCTCTCGATATCAACATCCCGATATGAGATTTTTTCCCCCTTGGCTATTACTATTATAGCATCGACTAGACGATGCACCTATCTTGATTTGGACAAATGTCCTTGGGTTCATGGTATATTTTCATAGTTTTACAAGAAGCGTTCCAACGGTAGATACTCGTGGTTAGTGCTACCAACTTTCATGCACAGTCACTAAAAATGTAATTGACAAACATGGGGTGCGTATAAAGGGATATAGACGGAGGAAAATATAACATGTATATAAAACGGGCAAAATATGCGGCATTCCTGATATCTGAGTTATATACATGGCACAAAGACTCAAATTTCCCTGACTTGAAGGCGTGTTCCCGGGAGGTTTACGCGGGAACCGATTTTAATATAACAATGAAAATATCTCTTCTCTCTAATTCAAATAAACAATGTAAAATAAGAATAATTTGCTTATAGCTTTGTGAATAAATTGCATGGCCACGACAATGTTCTGGATGAGGTTTTTGATGATGTATATTTGTATTGTTGTGTATAGAATTTTGGTGGGTAATATATTTAGAGATTTAACAATTTGAGATAAATATATACTTACGAGGGTTTCCTTGTTTGGATTATTACCTTCGACGTAACTTCATCTCTCATGATTTGTGGGTTTCTAAATCTTACCTTCCTTAGTACGTAATTCGATATCCATGTTAGAACTTTCCTTTTATCCATCTTTAATTGAGTTTTCTCATCGTATTTGGTTTTAAAGTATTGCATTTTCTTTATCACTGAAAATTTAGAATTTATCTTTCATTTATCATCTATCACGTTATACCTTACACGCAACCAATTTCCTCCATTTTACATGCTTGACTGGGAGTTTTCTGGACTCCCCTGGGGTTTGCATCCCAGACTTGGAATTGTTCTTTCTTCGCAGGACCAAAGATTAACTTTAAGGATAAGACCAGCGAAAGTGATCACCTTCTTTTCTCTTCACTCTCTCAGATTCAGTTATGGAGTCTTTTCTTGAATCACTTGTCTGGCTATCTCTAGAACTAAAATGTAATTTTTCCTCTTCTTTGTTGAATAAGGTTGTGGACAATGTAAGAGAAACTTGTCTTTTAGAAGTTTCTTTATCTAATCTAGTTCCTTTGTTTATTTTCATTACATGCGCATGTAGTAAGTCTCTGTATGGTTGCATTGCCGACCGAGTCACGCTCCAAATTATCATGTTTTGGACCCGGGGTGTGACAAACACAAAATAAAAATAATTACAGTATAACGTGACCACAAACAAAAAATTATAATAAAAACATAATAAATACTGAATCACAATAAGTATAGCAATACACAAATTGAAACGTGAAAACATGAGCAAGAAGACATTGCATAAAATATAAAACTCACTAACTACAAAAATATTTTGACTAAATACGTAACCATAATATAATATGTAAAAACACAAAAATCAAAGCTAAACAAACATGCATACCGTAACAACCTTTAATAACATTATACACAAACTATAAAGCCATAACCACACACTCACACCGAAAATAACAACTCCTATTCAAAGAAAAATATAAGAATAAAACAATATTGATAAATTATGATGTACGAAAAACACAAAAATTAGAGAAACGAAACAGAAGAGTAACACGATGTAAAATAACACAAGTCAAAATAATGAAATAACAATCTGACAAGAAAAACATAATTGAAGGACTCAATGTATTCAAACAAGTAATGAACAATTTGACAGCATAAAACTCAAAATAATTTAACACGTACAAAAATCATAGAATACACTGAAACATAAATACTTACTAACAATACTGACACTCACAAACATACTACTAGATAAAGAAGTATAATATATAAAACAATTACTATGAAAGGTAACATAGATATTGGGCAAATGAAAACATAAGAATATAATAAAAACACCGATATATTATATATAAACATACAATGAATGATTGATGAACATGTGAATATAAACACCGATAATACATGAAATAGAACACGATTAAACACAATTGATACTAAAATCATGAATGCCTATAAATCAATAAAATAACATCGTAAATATAATAATCTACGTGAATACATTCTAATGAAAAGAGAATAGTAATTATAATGAATGAAAAGTAAAACATAATACAAGTAACGAAAATAATGAATGAAAATGAACAACAAACAACGACACAATAAAAGACATAAAAATCTAAAAATTACCATAAAATAAATACTAAAAAAGTAACACGTGTATACAATGTATATTGTCACAATGATAAAATAATACATATCGAAAACGAAGCAAACAACAACAAATATGCAACTACACTATAAACAAACCATGAATAAATACTTTACATACTCACAAATGCTATTTAGAAAAATCTTTTATATTAGGAATAAAAGATTAATAACCAATGGTACGAGATAATGTAACAAAACTATATAATTAGTAACCCAATCCAAACCTAACAATATGAATAATTATTTGAATATCAAAATAAAAATACATTGCTCTTAGAAATAACAAAACCAATGCGAACATACTAAAACAACCTAACCAAGACAAAATGGACTGATAATAAAACTATGTACTGAAAATGTAAATGATAAGAATATACTGCATATGTGGAATATTAAAATCACGAAATTATTAAAGTATATCACGAAATATGAACACTATACAATAATTTAGATCATAAGTGAAAGATAGATGGTATAATAGAAAACACACACCTAAACAATATAGATATGCAAAAGTATAATTAAACATAATAAAATAATCTAAATATCAGATATACTATGCAATGTACATGTGGAGTCTAGAGTAATGTAAAACACTTAATGAACAAGATTTGAACAATAAAAAATATAAGTAATGTTTTTATATTTTTAATAAAAACATACAATATAACACTGTGTGTGATACTTAAAATAATATAATAAATAATACTAAAATTAATACAATTAAATGATATATAAGTCAAATCAAGGAAAACATAGTTGTAAAAATAATAACACATATAATACGAACGGTATAAGGAAAGAGAAGTTGTAGAAATAGTCGTGAATCGATGAAACATGAGCAGTGGGAAGCCCCGGAGTCAAAGAGTGATAAGATAGGGACAAAACGAAATCTATCAAGAAAAAATAGGATAAGGGCTCAAGAATAGTCTCACGGATGAAATATGATATGTATCTAAATTGCCCATTATATTCTCACTGGTAGTAACTCGGGACCGTGATCGGAATCGTGACCTGCATGGGCCACCAAAAAAACCTGTCACGCCCCGCTTCCCAAAATACCTGGGAATCGAATCGTGAACAAACCCGCGACGTATTAGATTGAGAAGAAATATACACTACCATTTTTTTTTCCTTTCTTTTTCTTCTCAACCTAATACGCTAAGCGTCTGGAAATAAATACAATGCGAAGTCACATGTCCCCGATCACAATCAGCAAGAATATAATGAACAACACAAAATAAAAATAATACATATCGCAATGAATATTCATCCCAGACATAATAATCGGGTCAACATGCCCTTATATAAAACTATCTGCATGAAATACTAGAGAATATAAAAGTACACTGATCAAAAGAAAATGAAAGTGTTATAAAACAAACTAAAAGGAATGACTAAGCTTCGGCTTCTTCTTCTGCTACGTCTGCAAGGCACTCCTGCTGAGAATCATCTGGCTCCTGGCGATCTCCTAGCTAGACCTGTTATTCCGCTAAGTCTGACGTACACCAGAGAAAACAGGTGTACGTCAGGGTGCATGGCACACGGCAAGACCCCACAAAAGAAAAGAAGGAACGAAAACCCAAGCAAAAAACGATACGAAAACCGAAATGACAAAAGAACGTGCAACTGGTAATCCAACAAAACCGACATGCGATAACACTACTAAAACATAATAATCAGAAGAAACCAAAATAATCGAACAGGTAATGAGGTCATGCAACTAGCGATCAGAACAATCATACAAGTCACAAGGTCATACAACTAAATGGAATTAATACTTAAAAATCTACAACTCGAGACGTAGTACGTCGAGCAAAATAATCCAAACAAGGAAACCCTCATGTATATACCATATGTCTCGAATTGTAAAAAATTAAATATTAATCCTGATCTATGTATGAAAAGAAACACAACTGGACTACCTCTCACAAGAAATCATACCTAGCCAAGAAACGAGGTCATGTAAATAGCCATCCTATAACAGGTCACTGGTTCACATCTCACATAGAGTCAAGCTTCACATTATCGGATATCTGGTTAACAACCACATCTCACTAGTACCTCAGACCCTCCCCAGTGCGAAACGATTCACTAATGCGTGCCTAGAAATAATCAATAATCACAATATCACCGCTCCTCCGACCCACCCCAGTGTGAAACGATTCACTGGTGTGAGCCTGGAAATAATCAATAAACATATCCGATCACTGTTCCTCAGACCCACCCCAGTGCGAAACGATCCACTGGTGCGAGCCTAGAAATAAACAATAAACATATCCGATCACTGCTCCTCAGACCCACCCCAGTGCGAAACGATTCACTGGTGCGAGCCTGGAAATAAACAATAAACATATCTGATCACTGCTCCTCAGACCCACCCAAGTGCGAAACGATTCACTGGTGCGAGCTTGGAAATAAACAACAACATATCTGATAACATGAACCCAGAGCTTCCCGTCCCAAGTCCAAGTCAACAACTCATATCTCACGGGTCACTATGGTCAAGCAATACTCGCGATTCTCAACTATAACAATGTATAAATGCAATGAATACTATGTAACGGTGTCATGAATCATGAACAAGAAACGTGAACAACTACTAATAACAATGCAAGATGGAACTACGACTATCAAATAATTTCATATGAAATGTCGCAATTTCCAATCATCATGATCATAAATTGATTAACTCCAAAACTAATCTTTTCCAAAATAGATTACTTTAAAAATAATCCCTTTTCCAAAAATTTCCATTAAAGTTATTTAACATTCAAAACTAACCCATTTTTCAAAATAAATTCTTCTAACTTATTTATTATTATAATAATTCAAATTAAACCATTTTTCCAAAATAAACTCTTTTAAAAATTATTTCTCATAATGATAATTGTAATTAATCTAGAAAAACATTAATTTATCATTTGAAATCATTTAATATCATCGTCAATAATCCCACGCAGATAATCGCAATATACTAGTGATAACTAATCATATTACAGCACAAATAATTCGCAACAGATCCAGAAATTGAATTGACGAGTCAAAGGGAAGCGGGATCTTGCCTCAGGGTCAACAGCGGATCTGAAGTGGGCGGAGCTCGGGGTTGGGGCGGATCTGGACGGCGCGGTGATGGCTCGGATCCAAGCCCAGGGGGCTGAACGTCGACGCATGCGAGCGGCATGCGGCTGCTCAACAGAGGTGCGGTGTAGCGGAGGGCGGGCGAAATAGGGCTGGAGCGCCTTTGGTCGAGCTCGGAACTGGGCGGCACGAGAGGTGAGCGATGAGGGTTTCGAGCGGCGAAAAGTGGGCGGGGCGGGTGGCCCGATGACTCCGGTCGGAGGAAGGCTGAGGACGGTGCGCTGGGAATTGGTCCGGATCGACCCCCGTCTGGTCGGGGATGTTTCCAGCGCCCGACCGCGCGTGGAGTGTACGAAAGTGCCCGGGTGATCCGGAGCGAGGAAAGAGGGTGACCCCGGCTGAGCCTCGAGCCGATAGTCGGGCGGAGAGCAAAAGGCCGCGTGGCCGACGGAGGTTTGGCATGGCGGCTGGCGTTGGCTGAGGGCGGTGACGGCCAGGCCGACGGGGGAAGCCGGAGGCGGGCGGCTGCTGGGTTTTCCACATGAGGGAGGAAGAAGAGCGAGAAGGATAATGAGGCCGCGCGGCGCTCGCGTTGAAAAACACAAGAGAGACGACGAGAAGGGGCGCGGGGCGAAGTTTTAAACAATGAAGATGGGGGCGGCGGTTGTTGAATACGAGAGAGAGAGGGGTATAAATATATATGTATAATTGTAATTAGGGTTAGGGTTTAGGTTAAAATAATTAAAATAAATACTTTTGAGTACTTAAAAATTAAACTAATTACATAATAATTATCTACAATTAAAAACATACATGTTGAGCTAATACAACAGTTGATACGAAATAGTCGAAATATTCGCATATTATACAATTAAACAAGAATAATTAATAATAAAAATATATTTACTTATATTTAAAATCAAATAATTATGGGATAAATATCTACAAATCAAAACATACTAGTTGTGCTAATATGACAGCTGATACACGATAATTAAAATAATACAACAATTTATACCAATAATACATAATTAATAATACTACATATTATAGAAAATAATACAAAAATATAACAATAATACATCGTATTATTCAAAATGATACGTAATAGTATCGATAATACAACAGATTAATTCTATAAATTTTTAGAGCACTAAACTAATTTTATAAGTATCAAACCCATTTAATTAAATATAAAACTTGGACTTTAAATCATAGAAAATTCTAGAAAATCGAAAAGTACAAATAATCTTTTTAAAAATAATAATTAAATATTTTAAAATACCAAAAAATTATTTTAACTAGTATTAAAATTCATGGTCCTTACAGGATGACTCCCCTTAACCAAAGATTATTTCTTTTCCACCACCTGCCTTTGCAGGTAGGATAAGGGTTGTTCTGAAGGGATCTTGGACGCGCTTCTTTATCATGCAAGACGATTGAAGTGGCATGTGTATATTAGGGTTATTATATAGTTCCTGCATTACATCGTTAAGACAAAGAGAGTGCTCTAAATTGTCATTTATTACATGATCAGCAAGTTGCTAGTTACAACTTTCATCTGATGATTCGCCACTGTCAAGATCAATTACAAGAGGTTCAATGTTATTGAATATAAGACCTTCATCATAATCGAGCCTATTTTTGGTATTAGCTTCTTCTCCACTATCTGTACCTTGGGCCGATGGTTCAGCATCGGATTTAGCACCGTAAAGAAGAGAATCAGTAAAGTAATTTCTCAACTCCTTAAATGGTTGCTTATCCGCGACCATCGTCTTAACCTCGTTATTAGTGTCAACATATTTCAAACACTGATGGAGGGTGGAAGGAACTATAACGTTGCTATGGATCCATGATCGACCCAATAGCAAGTTATAAGAAGTATCTGCATCGATCATGTAACATGTGACTTCGGACTTCAAATCTCCAAGCTGGCACTTTACTCAGATTTTACCCAATGGTCTGGATCCACTGGTATTGAATCCATAGATTACAGTGCTCGTGGAAGCCAATTTGCTGGCGGGGATTCTGAGATAATATATCAATTAGAGTGGCATGACGCTAATAGCGAAACCTGGGTCGACTTGTATCCGGTTGACAACGCTGGAGCCAATGTATATGGTGAAATACAAAGGCCTGTCATGTTTTGAATTCCTCACTTGCATATCCTCCTTGGTAAAAGTAATGCAAAGGAATTGTGTGACCGTGAGGCTGAAGTGCTGAATTGATGACTCCGGCTCCTCAGAGGTTAGCTTAATCTGAGTTAGAAATATATCAGAATCAGCCAAGGCTTCTTGTAAAGCTTCACTGGTATCTTTTCAGAGGCGTAGCAACTCATATAAAATGATTCTCGCTGGGATGTTGGCCAACTGAGCCATGACATCGAAGCGGTATGGAGTATTCAAACATTCCGGTTTATCTCTTCCAATCGATTGATTGAAACGAGACTGCTTCGGATCTTGAACCTCTCTGTGCTGAGGCTCTTTCTCCTTTTGTTTAGCAATTGGCTGCTACTGGGGTTTCTCAGTGAGTGTAGGTGGAGTTGTGACCACCCCCAGTTCAGCTAACGTTTTTGCATTCAGATCAGAAGTTTCAAGATACTTGTATCGATATTCATTCACACTCCTGGTGGCAAAGACTTCATGCTCCACTTCAGAAAGTGGAAAAGTAGGAACACTTTCATCAATTTTCTAAGGGATTGCTGTTGCATAACAATAAGATTTGCCCTTTCATTTAGGCTTCTTCTTTGAAGAGGACCCCGCCCATTGCTCACCTCTAAGAAAATCTGGATGGACCCAAAGAACATCACCATTAGGTGCGGTGTGTGGTACAAGTCCCTTCCGATGCTATCCATGAGGATCGTCGTTCACTACCTTCATCTCTACCTTTGACACAGGCTCTGGTTGGAACCACGATAGAAGGATGGAACCGAAATTGATAGACACTGCATTCGCACCCACTTTCTTTTTCTTGGGTTTCAAAGTTATGATGCCAACATCGATCAAGGCTTGAATTCGATCTTTGAGAACATAACAAGCCTTCATAGGATGGTGGACTCTTCTATGATAAGTGTAATACTTTGGATCTGAGGTTTTCTTAGCTTCCTCTTCATTCGTGATTGGTGACAGCTTGATTTTGTTGTTATCGAAGAGATACTTAAAAATAGCCAGTACTTCATCCTCTTTGAAGGAATATTCCTTCGGAAATCTAGGTTCTGAAGTCTTTGGCTGCCTTAGAGATTGTTGTGCTTGGTGCTGCAATTGAAATGATGACTGCTGCGCGGACTGCTATTGTGGCTAGCTGCGGGAGCCTTTTCTCTACCTCGAGGATTAAAATTCTGCTTTTGAGGGTCGGCTAATGGCTGACCCCTCTCAAGCTTCTTTCTCTTGAGAAAGCGTTTGGCCTGTTCACCACGCATCTTCAATTCTTTCCAAGTCTTGGAAGGCATGACCCCCATGGCTTTTAGAACATCCAAAGAGAGATTATTGTGACACGTTTGGAGAATGAACTCCTCCATGACCGGGTCTCGACAGTTCATTACTTTATTTCGGAAACGTTTGATGAAGTTGTCAACTGACTCTCCATCTTTTTGTTTTTCATCCAGCAAGGTTCCAATTGATACTTTGGTGTCATCGTTAAAGAAATTGGTGAGGAACAAGCTTTCCATATCATCCTAACTATTAATGCTTTCAGGCTTGAGACGCCGGTACCAATGGAAAGCGACCCTACGAAGGGTGCCAACGAATAACCGGAACATCAAGGCTTCATTCCCATAGATCATATCCAAGTGAAATATAAAGTAGATCAAGTGTTGGGTTGGTGAGCCTTTCCCGTCAAATGACGTGAAGTTAATTAGACTAAATTTTGATGGATATGGAATTGACTCCCACTCCCTCGGATATGGGCATGGAATACCCGTCTTCTTCACCTCTTGAGCCGACATCAAAGCGTTGACTTTGTTCTTGAGCTCTTTCATTTTCTTGTCTTTGCCCATATTTTTCTTCGGGGGATGTTGACTTTGAGGATGCTCAACTGGACCCCCCCCCAGCGTTATTGCTGTTGGGAGGTGTGTTGGCAAAGATGTGTTCATCCACCTCTAGGTCATTATCAACCACATGTATGGTATTGCGCCCGCTAGACTCAGCCCGTTGACTTGGTTCAGGTTGTTGATGAGATTGTTGAGTCTGCAATTCTCTCATCTGTTGCATAGTCAACTTTATCTCCATTCTCATCTCAGCTCTGATTTCTTCTTGTTGCATAGCTAGAGCTTCTTGCAACATTTGATCTAATTGGTCCAGTGTGATGGTGAATGCATCCCTAACCTATCCTACACTAGACATTGTATCATCGGAGGCGACTGCAGAATAGGTATCTGAGAGCTCCTCATCTGAAGACAAATATTTGTGAATTCTTCTGTAATCTCTGCATCTAGTGGCTCTCAGCTGCAGCCGTGACATCCTTTGAGAGAGCCTCTAATTAACTCTTCCTCCTAGAGAAAAATCGGGGTCCGAGTTTGTCGAATGTTGTTTCCCTCTATCTGTCATATTGATGGTGACTTCTGGGAGTTCATCATCTTGAATGGCTGATCTTTTCTTTCGAAAACTTCTCGATTTAGGCTTTGACGCTTCGATGGAAAGTCTCTAAAATACAGAAACCCTTGGTGGAGTGCCTTTGGAACAGCTACATTTAGATAGTACTACTCTGATGAGTCTTTCACATGAGAAATGAGGACTTGTTTCTCAAACAATCCTCTTTCGAGATTTATTCTTACCTTTAGCTTGATAGTACAACTCATCACATGATGGCCGGAGCACCCTATCTTCTGTTGGTGTGGTTGGGCCTTGTTGACATACTCATGATGACTTGTCATTACCTTTGAGAGATCCAAGGTTACGTCAGGAGTCGCACATTTAGAACCACTCCCTTGCAGGTGCAGAGTCTTAACGGGTGGAAATTGGAGCCTTCCCACTCTGGGATTGCTTTAACTTGGTGGAAGGATGCGTACAACCCCCAGCCTACAGAGTTACTTGGGATGTATTCATCGGACCCAAGCGTTCTTTGACTGGAACTTTACCTCAATTCTCATGCAAAGGATTAAGGCAATCCACCATTATGATTTTGAACTTTGATAGGTCAGGACTGACCCAAGGCTTCACCAAAGGAGTAGCAGAAGTGGTCGCAGCAGACGAACAAGGAGCAGATGTCGACGGAGTCGAAGAATTAGCCTCCGATGCTAATCTTTGGCCGAGACACTTGCTAGTGTCTTAGACAGAGCCGCCTCTTCCAAGACAATGGTAAGTGTCTCAGACACAATCCCTTTGACCGAGACACTGGCAAGTGTCTCAGTTGAAGGTTGTAGTCTGAGATTCTGATTTTCGCGCAAGTTCGGACTTTGGGATCCAAACTTTATTGGTTCTTTGACCACCATTTCCTTCTTCCTTTCTTGTGTTTGTTGTAGAAGGGCACGGGCACGAGTGACGTTTGCACGATGCTTTTGAACGTGTTCTTTGAGAGTCGAACAGACTCTTTTGACGAGAACTCATTCCTCCATTAATAGTTTGGCTGAGATGCGAGTGGTTTGTCATTGAGGCAACTGGACCACTCGATGTTTTCTCAACTCTAAATCCACATAGTAGCGAATCCCATCAACTTGTTCTAATGCCTTAGCCATTTGACGAGCGCAGCACTAACGTTGTCTCTAACGAGCCCTCTTCGTCAGTGCCAGTGGATTTTGATTCAATGACTCCTTAACTAGAGAAGAATCATTGCGAGCAGAGTTTTCGATATTGTTGATTGCCAGAGAAGCGTTGTAAGGGGAAGCCTCAACAACAATCGGGCAAGAGTCTTCACCCGTAGCCTTCATTGGAGTTGAAAATTGGAAAAACTTCTTTAAAGATGAAATTTTCCTGCATTTGCAAGGCTAGGAAGATTTTGAGGATGATGATGACAGATACTCCTCAAACTCTGCTTGGTCGAACTCGTATTAGACCGTGGATTCAACCAGGATCTTGATCGGTTGTGACATGACAGTCTCGACAGCGAGACCGTTGGCTCCTATTGTGGTCGCGAGCGTATTTGCGTCGGGAATAAATTTTATTGTAGAATTCATTATAACTGTTTATTAATTATAATGAATACAAAAGAGTGAGCCTTTATGATTTATAAAACTACTCTTTACCACAAAACAAGATTACAAGTGCTCCCTAGAAACACACGCAGGAACGTTTATCGTTCGCTGCTTGCGTGGGATCTTTATCTGTGCTGGGGGGACGTTAGCCCGTGGACGACTGAATCACAGATCCAAGTTGAATCATGAAGAAGATTTAGGGTTGATGTTTTATTTTAGAAACAAAGACAGAAGTGGATATCTTAGCAAAGTAAGATAAAACACTCTTCTCAAGATCAAATCAAAGCTTAGATCTCGAGGAAACGTCGATGGCTCTTGGGAGTGCTTGAAATTGATGAAGACTCTCTCTCTTGCTCAAAATTCACCAAATTGCTCAAGTCTCTGGCTTTTCTACCTTGGTCCTCATGCATATAGGTGGTAGGGGGCTATTTATAACTCATAGGCACTATAATTGAATGTTGGAGTTGAAACAAAATCAATTCGGCAGTCCCCTATTTCCGAGATAGTGTCCACTGTCTCTGAAACATGGCTCGGTCCTGCCTGTTTTGTAACCGCTCCCATCATGCTTAAATGCTATTATTTCTACAGTTATGTGTGAGATTTTTGTTTATAACTGCTCCCTCATGTTTATGGATGATCCCTAGCAGTTATGAAGCTATGTGAACCGCACAAAACTCGAGAAAACCGTCACTAAGCTCGCTCTAGTTTCCAAGACAGTCGCCACTGTCTTGGAGACTATGAGTTGTCTCATAGGTTTCGAGATAGTGAACACTATCTTAGAAATTATGAGTTTCCTCATAGCTTCCGAGACAGTGAACACTGTCTCAGAAACTATGTGTTTCTTCATAGCTTCCGAGACATGTTCTGTGTCTCGAACTTTGTGTAATGCATTTTTGTGTTGAGGAGATTCATTGACTTGTAATCTCTTTTGTCAGAGTGTCGCAAAGAGCATTGAAACTTCACTTTAGCTCAGTAGGAGTCGTTTGATGAGATGGGAAACTTTTGAGTCGACTCAAGGTGTGTCGATTGACACCGCCTTTTGAGTCGACATGAAGGGATCTCGTCTCGGACTTCGAGTCGACTACCAATGTCTTTCGAGTCGAGATGGAGGAGTCTCATCTTAGGTCTCGTCTCAGACTTTGAGTCGACTATCACCACCTCTTGAGTTGATATAGAGGTGTCTTCTTATCTGATCGAGACGTCGACCACCTTTTGAGTCGACCAAGGAGGTGTCGTCTCGTCTGATCAAGACGTTGGCTACCTTTCAAGTCGACACAGAAGGTGTCGTATCATCTGGTTGATTAAGACATCGACTTTTACTCGATTTGTAGGGGTCGTCAGATTGTGATTCCCATTGTTGATTTCGCTCCTTAGTTGATCTTTAGCATCAGATGATTCTCTGTAACTCAAATGATGACGTTTATCACCTTCCTTTCAACTTGAGCTATGTGTGATACCCCATAGGCGATTTTTGACGCCTACAAAAGGCATTTGGCAGTCCTACCACTTCAAGAAAGATGATCAACTATTCAGTTGAGCTCAGTAAATATGATGTGCAATTTGAGCCCAGGACGACTATAAAAGCCCAAGTCTTGGCTGATTTCTTAATAAAGTTGCCCGCACCTGAAGATGAGCCATCTTCGCTCGTGCCAGCTCCCCCCCCCACCTAAGTGAACTCCTAAGACAACTAAGGTGCCCCCTTCTCACAAGTGTCGCATTCCTAAGCGTGATTTCTCTGAGTTCTCCTTGTAGTGGTTATTAAAGGTGGATGAATCTTCAGGAGATAGAGGCAGTGGAGCTGGAGTAGTTCTGCCTAGCTCTGATGGGTCCACGTACAAGCACTTCATTGCTTTTGAATTCTCTGCCTCAAAGAACAAGGCCAAATATGAAGCACTCTTGGCAGTCAAGACTGAGCTCATCTACATCCCGGTTCACTACCATCTTCTTGTCTACCAAGTGAGGGGAGATTATATGGCCAAAGATTCAAGAATAATTTTATACCTAAAGGTAGTCAAAGAGCTCTTGAGCAACTTCAAATACTTCAAGATTGCCCAAGTCCCCCATGTCCTCAACACTCAGGCGGATGCCTTATCCAAGTTCGGGTTGTCCAGCTTAAGGAGTAGTTTAGGACCTAAGCACATAGACACTCCCAAGAACCCTAGCCTCATGGAAGCTTCAGCAAACTAAGTCATGCAACCCGAAGCTTCTATTGGCTTTGTAGGATGGATCCACTCATACAGTACCTAATAGGGGGGCTCACCAGAGGATACTACTAAAGCAAGGAGTTTACAAAAAAATGCTCGAAGATATCTTATGTTCGATAACCAGCTTTATCGAATGTCATACTCTACTAGTAGTGTGGACCCCTATCTCTGATGTCTCTAGCTGGCAGAAGCAAGTTATGCCCTGAGAAAAATCCATGAAAGGACTTGTGAAAATCATCCAGGAGCCAGAACTCTCACCCATAAAGTGATCCTCCAAGGTTACTACTAGCCCACCATCCTAGCCGAGTCAAAGGGACTTGTTTCCAGATGCAAGACATGCCAATTCTTCTCAAATGTGCTATGAGCTTCAGCCACTGAACTCATGCCCATCATGAACCCACTTCCATCTGCTCAATGGGACTGGATTTATTAGAGCCTCTGCCAATAGCTTCGAGGCAACGGAAGTTTTTAGTCGTCGCCTATTGACTACTTCACAAAATGGATAGAAGCGGAGCCATTGGCCACAATTGGCGAGAGCAATATCACTAATTCTGTAAGGAAATTAATTGTCTGTAGTTTTGGACTTCCTATCTCTTTCATCACTAAAAATGGCACTCAATTCAATAGCATAGGCTTTTGAAGTTTTTGTGAAGAATGGAAGATATGACTCAAGTTTTTCTCAATGGCACACCCTAAGTGCAACGGACTTACAGAAGTCACCAACAAATTCATACACCAAGCTTTGAAGAAGAAGTGGACAAGGCAATTGAAAACTAGGTCGAAGAGTTAGCGGAAATTCTATTGTCTTACCACACCACTCACAAGAATTCCACTGGAAAAATCCCCTTTAAGCTAGCATATGGAGCCGAAGTGTTAGCCTCTTTGTTTTGATGATGTTTAACAAACAATTTATATCTAATATTGTTTGTCTAGTATTTGTGTTTTATATTTATTCTAGGCAAATAATAAGTTGGAGGATGGATGGAATCGAGCTTTCACGATCATATCCAATGGAGGTTGGTGGAATAGTGGAGTGAAGCAATGCAATTCAAGTTAAAGATCCAAGTTCAAGCTTCATCCGTAAAGTATACCAAGTTGAGCTGCATCGAAGATCACAAGCTTTGGTATAATTAGTTTAGGGTTTATATTATGTGTGTTAGATACTTTAAGCTCAATATCATATACACACACATTTTATTGGTTTCTATGTATATATATAGTTATGTATATTTATATACACAAGTTTTGGTTTTATAGTTTACAAATATAAAATTACATATTTCATATTTATTACTGTGTTTTGGTTTAGCCACATAGATATGAAACAACAAACAAAGTTTTACATTTTTCATTTGTTTCATATTCTATTGTGTTTAAGAATATATTGCATAGAATATGCAATTTTATGAAAATATTATTTTCTCAGTTTTTGGACTTAACTATAATCATATACATATTTTATTAAGTCTAAAAAATTATTTTGTAATGTTTCAAAACATGGTTAAGCTAAAATATCAAAACTCATGTGTTTACATTTTTATGTTTTGGACTATTTTACAAAATGATGATATCTTTCATTTGGGAGGTCTTTTTTGAAAACCAATTTTTGTAACATGTATATTATCATGTTTACAATCATTTCTCAAAGTTTTACATTTTTTCTAATTTTATTTGCTATTTTTAAAAGATGTTTAAAAATCAGATTTCTGTTTAAAACAGACAATGTGCATGTCTTGAGTCGACTCATGAACAGTGTTGAGTCGACTCATAAACTATTGTGTAGTTTACATTTTGTTTCTGACGAGTCAACTCATAACATCATGAGTCGATCCATCAGGTTGAGTCGACTCATGCCTGTCATAAGTCGACTCACAAACTGTGCTGGAAAGTGTGTTTTGTTTCTGCTGAGTCGACCCATGACTTGATGAGTCGACTCATGAATTTTATGAGTCGACCCATAAGTTATTTTTAGCCTGTAATGGCTAGTTATGAGTCGACTCATGAATAGTGATGAGTCGACCCATAACACTGCAACGACTATATTTGTACAGAATCAGATTTTTGATTCTTGGGCTTTTTGGTCTTTTCCTTTGGGGTTTTTGGCTGAGGTTTTGGGTGGCTATATATACCCTCTTGCTCTCATTCTTTAAACATCTAAGAAGTTTTTAAACAAGATTTAATAAGGGTTTAAGATTGTTTAGTTTGGTTTACGTTTAGGATTTTTGTTTACAAAGGAGGAAGCTTACGTTGCAAATTGAGGGATTCATTCTCAATCTTCTTCATCCTCTCCTTTGTGTTTATAGAGAAGTTTTTCTAACTCTTTTCTCTAGCAATTTTATTATTGATTTTTATATTCTTATTATTGCTAGTTTGCTATTTGAGTTAGATTTTATTTCACTCATTGTTTACACACACCCACATGAGCTTATCGTATTTTCATACATAGTATTTGGGTTGGTGAGAGTTATAACAATTGAGTATGAGCTTTCATTGTGTTCTCATCCATATTAAAGAACAAACAATTACTGTAATTGTGCTTTATTGTGAGATCACTTTGTAATACATTTGTACGCCGAGAGAAGTGTGTGGTGTGAGTCGGGGATCGTCCCAAGAGGAGTGGCGTCGGTTGACGAACCTAGGGAGAGGTTGTATCCGAGCACTTGATGGAGACACGTCTAGAGTCCAACACTTGAGAGGGTGTAGAGTGAGATTGCAAGAGTATTGATTGTAAAGTTTTCGGTTAGCTAGAAAACCGAGTGTGTGGTGTAAACGTTATTCGGGTAAGCGTAGAAAACCCGGTTGTGATAGTGGATTTATCCCCGGGAGTAGGGAGCGGAGACGTAGGACGGAAGGTCCAAACTCCGTAATCATTTGCTTGTGTTTGAGTTTGCTTTGGCGTTTTATTTGTTCTTAGTGTTTATTCATTCTTGTCGTCATAATCTATTGCCCTATCACATTTGTAGATTGTTTATTTCACTCTTGTGTTAGTTTATTTATCCTTGCATATATTTCACTATATATCTCATTGCTAGGATATTGCTCTTTTTGCTTATTCTTGCTTGTAACATATTGTATATCTCTCTTGCAAGAATAATTTTTTAATTAGTTTTAATTGGCATAAAATCAGATTAGATTAGCATAAGACCGTAATCACCCCACTATAGGGTCTAACACGAAGTAGTCGTTCAGGTAGAAGTCGGCATGCCAACCATCAGACTGCAGCACTTCAATGAAGATTTGGATTCCACTAGGCTTCAAGTCAGACTTGACCTCATTGATGAAGTTTGAGAGAAATTTCTCTGATCATAAGTCATCAGTCAACAGCGTATTGCCCGACACTATAATAGCAAGGTCCGGCCCTGGAGATTCAATATTGGTAATCTCGTCCTTCGAAGGGCCATTTTCTATAGAGACACCAAGCACGAAAAATTAGCCATCAATTGGTAAGGACCATGTACGGTCATCAAGGAAGACCGTCCAGGTACTTATCGACTGAGAAGCTCCGATGAAAGAATCTTGCAGCATCCTTGGAATATAGAGCATCTAAAAAAACTTTTAGTAATTCGACTATAAGACTCTCTTACGATATAAAATTTCTCATTTTTTGGCAACTTTGTTGTGCTTTGATTGTGTACTACCTATAAGACCTCGGTGCCACCCGAGGCATGCTCAAAAGACCTTGGTACTTATTCTGAATAAAACCAAGACACGTTGTCAACATGGCTGTTTTTTACTCAAAGACCTTGGTACCCATTCGAGATAAACCCAAGGCACACCATGGACTCCAAGACCTTGGCGTCATTCTCATGAATAAGCCTAAGGCATGTACCTAAAGACCTTGGTGCCATTTCAAGTAAACCCAAGGCATGAAGTTGAGTCAACCCTAATGCAGTTGATCCAACTCAAAAGACCTTAGTACCCATTATGGATAAAACCAAGACACACCATCAACATGGACTCTTAGACCTTAGCATCATTCTCATGAATAAGCCTAAGGTATGTACCTAAAGACATTGGTGTTATTTTAAGTAAACACAAGGTGTAAAGCTGAGTCGTCCCTAACGTGGTCGACTCCAACTCAAAAGATCTCGGTACCCATTTGAGACAAGACCAAAGCACGCCATCGACTCGATCGACTTTAACATATAAGACCTTGGTATCCTCTCGAGTAAAACCAAGGCATAAAGTCAACTCATCTCATTTACAAATCTCAAAATGAGGTAAATTACAGATGAACACAACAAGCAAAAAATGTGCACAAATCAAGTAGGCAAAAGTAATCATTTTATTCATATATCAAAATATGTACAATAATACTTATATCAGAAAATACAAAAAAAACAAAAAGAGATATATAGAACTCTCAAGGAACTCGACTCGGAGCAAGAGTAGGACTTTAAAGTGCAGTACTAGACCCCAAGAGCTGAAGTTAGTCGAAGAGAAGTAGATGCAGTAGGAGTCGACTGACAAGTCGACTGGGTTCAGACCCAACCTCTTCATCTTGGTTATTGCTAGGCTAGCTAGACCAACTATCTCAAGCAGAGCTCACTCCTAACTCCTCACCTTCTTAATCCCCATCGTTGACATTGAATGCTAGCCCTACCTCTCTTCCTCTCTATCTCCCTGAGAACGTCAAGGCAATTGGCGACACGAGAGGGGTAGTAGAAGCGATCAGGGTTGAACTTGAGCTGATGAGGGATCTACCCTAGGAGGAAATCAAAGCGAGGTTTGCAAGCTAGAGCCACCTCCACCTTGCTTAGAGTGCTACTATGACATTTCTCCACAACCTCCAAGTGGTAGGCCTCAGATTCGAGATAGCTAAGGCGACCCTTCAATGATTGCCCTTTAGCAAAAGATAACTCCCATTGCCTCTCAGCCTCTAGTGCCACTCAGGTCATCTCATAGGCTTTGACCTCCTCATTCAGCTAATCTCGGAGGCTTTTGGCATGTTTGTGAGTAGGTCAAGCCTGCTCGAAAGCGACCTCGCTTTCTCACCTTTTGACCATGATCTCATCATCTAAGAACTTCACTCGGTCTTCTCACTCGTGGATCTCATGTTGAAGATGACCGATGTCCTTCTTGAGTTTTTCGATTGTGGCCAACTTCTTGTTGTTGTGCACCTTGAGCCCCTTGAGCATTTCCTCCCGCATCTCCACCTCTCGACACTACTTGCTGTCACTCAGCCTCTAGGCCACCAGCTCGGCCTCCTTAGCAGTGGCATTCTTCTCAGCCTCTTCCGGAGCCACACTCTCAGCCTCTAATACCTTCTAGAATTTGAAGTGGAAGCTTCATACGTGCTCGAGCTTGGAGAAAAGCTCATGTTCAACTAGAGCCCCCGCAATAGATAGACTTTGAGGGTCTGTGAAGGCTGACGTCAGGCATACCTAAGAGGATTTGGTCATCTCAGGGGAGATAGAACTACTCCAGAGCATGAGACTGGGTAATCCATGGCTCCAAGACCGACCCTCATCTCCTCCCACACGTTTAGCTTGAGTTCATCGATACAGTAGGGAGAAGGACCACTCAATGCGACTCTCAGAAGCTAGAGGTATCTTGGCCACTGCTGGCTCCTCGGCTAGTTCCTTCCCTACTAATGGGCCTACTCGGTTGGAGAAGGCTAGGCAATCTCCTGCCTCGAGCCCGAGTCTCAGGCTCAACTGGCTCGTTCGCCCCTATTTCTCCCCCCTCCAGCCAAGCGAAGGACTCCTCATCAAGGACCACCGATGACCTGCCGGTTAGCTCGATTGGAGGGACGTCCTAGAGCAGTAGCAGGGAGATGCTGACCAACTTCCTAGACTTGGGATGGGAGTGGATGGCCTCGGCTTACACCCCTGCCTAGCCAGCAGGGCTCAGCTCAGCACTCCTAAAAAGGCCTCAGCCACTCACTTTCCACATGTGTATCCTCTTCTTCTTAGTCCTCTCAGGCTGAACAGTAGTAGCGCTTGGTCTAGCTAATCGGGTTGCGATCTCGGTAGCATTTGCTGCTACCTCCTCGGCCTCCACAGTCGCCAACTCAGACCTCAGATGCTTCTGGGGCCTTATCGACTCCTTCATCAACAGAGCTAGGGCCGCTACTTGAATTTTGTCCTCCTCTATCGATAGGACTCTTGAGATGCCAGCCATTCCCAGAGCTGTCAGGTCGAATAGATTCTCGATCCTTCGAGACCTAGAATAGGCTCGAATCTTCTAGAGCCCCTACTTCTCCTTGGCCATGAGGAAACCTAGCTTCAGAACGTCTTTTTTGATCTCTAGCCAAGCTGAGCAAGACAAGATGGGGTCAACTCCAAAGACCCATATGAGCTTCTCCTTCTAGTCTTTGTTCGACTCGGGAGCATTTGAGACGACTTTGAAGCTGCCTAAGTTGTAGAACTAGTAGTTCCCCTTCTTCTTCCTAGTTTTGACTCTAAGGAGATGACCGAGCATATGAAGGGTTGGGTCGACTCTAATCCAGTGGTAGATCACCGTGAACTCTACCAATGTGGCAGTGAAGTTGTGCTTGATTAGCGAAAGCGACACTCCCAGAGCCTTGAAGACATGACAAAAGAAGGGATGGAGCCCATAGTGGAAGACAAAGTCCATACTCCAAGTGCTTGAGTTAGACCAGAGCGACAGTGCCTCTATGGTCAAACATAGCCTGAGCCCTCTCCGGCACCAATAACATGAACACTTAGGGGACGTCATAGCGGTCGTAGAGGCCTCGAGCTCTATTGCACACAACATCGAGAAGAACTTCCTTCGGAGATTGATCCTCATCTCATTACAGACTATAGCTGGAGTAGAAGAAGCCGTCAGAGATTGTCAGAGGATGATAAGAAATAATTCAAAGAACTTTATGGTTCAAAAGATGAGAGAGTTAAGAAAATTCATAAACAGAACCCCTCTGCAGAATGGATATATATAGGCCAGTAGTGGGCACTTGTTGAGATCAGAGCAGTGGACTTGATTGTAGATGGATGGCCAAAATTGACCGCGAAAGATGAAATGACCACTCGAGAACCGAAGCACTACTCTTCCATTGACATGCCATCTGCGGTAAGGAAATGAGGACAACACCGGTGCATGATCTCCGGTGACGTTAGAGTATCACATCAATAGAGACCTATCTCTTTCCGCATAAATGTGTCTTAAATAATTTCACTCAGACTCGGCTCACCAAGTTTGAATGAAAGAGGCTAGTGTTTTTTGAGAGTCGATACATGTCGCAGGTTGGCTAATCCTCAGTTCGGCTTTGCCCTGGCTCTAGCAGCATGGGCACAACTTTTCCCTAGAAGGGCCAAGTTGAGAAGCATTCTCACCCACACTCACCCTTTTGAGCTGACCTCTTCTAGTTCAGGTCAACAACTTGCGAGGCTGACCAAAAAGATGGTACTTATCGGCCTGCACCATTCGACTTGACCCCACTCCTCTTCAATCCACTAGTTTAAGTCGACAACTTGTGATGCTCACTAAAAAGATGGTACTTATAAGCCCACAATATTCACCTTTAGCCCACTCCTCTTCATTCCACTAGTTCGGGTCAACAATTTACGAGGCTAACTAAAAAGGCAGTACTTATCGACCCACTCACAGAATGATACGTGTCGTCGTACGAGCACATTTGATCATGAAATTATCAAAGGTGGTTGAGAAAAAAGTAATAAGAACACAAGGACAATTCAGTGGTGGTGAAGGAAAATACCTTCTCTAGATTATGAGAATTAAATAGTTTACAATCTCTCACAATCTCACTAGAATTAAAGAACAATCTCTCTCAATTCTCAAATACAATCTAATCTCTCTTGATTGTTTTAAAACCCTAAAACAATCCCTTATATATATGTAACAACGTGGATGGCAAAGTGGTAAATAACCAAGCCCAAACCCCATAGGAATTCATGCAAACAGAAACCTAAACGAACCAGGAAACCATCGATGAGTCGACTCATGTGCATATATGAGTCGACTCATGACACATAGATCGACTCATGACAAGCATGAGTCGACTGGTTAGAAACTTCTGACAAAACGGTTGGGTTTCGTGAGTCGACTCATGACAGTCATGAGTCGATTGGTCAGAAACTTCTGACAAAACGGCTGGGTCTCATGAGTCGACTCATGACAGGCATGAGTCGACTCAACCTGATGAGTCGACTCATGTGCATGTATGAGTCGACTCACGGGCTAAAAACTGGATGTTTCGATTCTTTGATTCGCCGTCTCATTCCACGCTTCGACGTCTCATTCCACGCTTCGACCTGCGTTCCACTGTGTTATTTTAAACCTCTATTATCAACTTACCATGAGAATAATCTATCCTCAAGCTTTCATGAGGATCGCTAAGTTCCAAAGAGGAGATACACCCGTATCATGGCTCCCCCCCTTTAGGAACTTGAAGTCCCGTTCAAATTAGAACTTCAGCCGAGGAAACTCGTGAGCTCCTCCTTCCCTATTGAACCACTGAGCCTTTCTAGGAACCTGACATTAACGTCCAATGAGAAACGACTCCTTCTTCGCCCGCCTGTGGTCGTCTTCCGCTCCAAAATGCAATCTTCCTTCAACGGCTCTTCTCTATCAAACCACAAGTCTTCAACATGCGGCAAGATCACCTTATCGTTACCTTCATCATCCAGCAATGGAGGCTCAAACAACTTCAAATACTCGGCATTGATCACTGAACACATGCCTAAGTAAGGTGGTAAATCCAGCCTGAAGGCGTTGTCACCAATCTGATCGAGAATCCAAAATGGACCATATCGTATAGGTTTCAACTTCTTCCCTTCTCCCTTTAGCCTCTCCTTACTCAATTTCAGCCATACCATGTTGCCTATGCCAAAGTTACAAGGAACCCGATGCCGATCATGTTTCGCCTTGTACTTGACTTGTGATTTCTTCAATTGAGCTTCAACCGTGGCATGAATATGTGCAATCTTTTCCAGAAATTGTTGAGCACGTTGTTTCTCACTCCCTTCCTTGCCGTCGGCCGTAGCTTCTCTAGAAAACACGAGATCAAATGGACTCGGAGGTAAAAACCCATAATAAGTCTCAAACAGTAACTTTCCTGAAGATCCATGAGTAGCCCGATTAAATGCAAACTGAAGATATGGTAAGCTCTCATCCTAAGTCTTGGGATGCTTGGAATTGTATCCTCTCACCATATGTACCATAGTCCGATTAACTACCTCTATTTGTCCGTCGGTTTATGGATGAAAGGTCGTGCTCTTCTTCAACCTAGTATCCATCAAGTTCCACAAAAAAAATCCCAAAAGTGTCCGAGAAACCGGCTATCTCGGTCTAAAATAATCAAATTCGGTAACCCAAAGTGCTTCCGTACATGCTCAAAGAACAATTGTGTCGCACCCGCTCCCATCACAGTCTTCTTACAAGGAATCAAGATGACCATCTTGCTGAACCAGTCTACCACAATGAACAAATAATCATTCCCACGCTTAATCGTCGGCAATCCTCCTAAGAAATCCATAGAAATACTCTCTCACAGTCTCGACGGTACCGGCAATGGTAGATACAATCCCCTTTTTCTATTTGAAGGCTTCATATGCAATATAGCTGACACCCTCCAACATACTTAGTGATATCCTCTAACATCTTTGGCCAAAAGACATGGCGCCGTAGATTGAGAAGCATCTTTTGCATCCTAAAATGACATTGCACACATGATGTATGGACTTCTCAAATCCAATGCAATCAGTCGCCATCCTCTGGAATGCATAACGACGTCCCTTGATATAATAAGCCATCCGTACCAATCTCATACTCCCCCTTTCAACCAGCCTTCGCCTGCTCGAACACACTGCTAAAATCTCAATTGGATGTGTACATTTGTACATACTCCAAAGGAACCAATGGCTAAATGCGCGTCGCCACCATGAGAGCTCTCACGGGTGGGCGAGAAAACATATCGGCTAACTTGTTCATCGTTCCCTTCTTGTACCTAATGATGATATTGAACGCCATCAAATAGGACATCCACTTCATATGCCGTGCCTGCTATAGCTTCATCTGGGCATGTAAAAATTCCAATGGCTTGTGATCTGAGTGTACAACCACCTCCTTTCCCAACAAATATACCCGCCAATGCTTGATTGCTTGATAAAGTTCATAAAACTCCTTATCATAGGTAGGGTTGTTCTGAATAGTACCCATAATTATTTCTGAATGGTACTCCACTGGCTTCCCATCCCGAATTAATATAGCGCCTATAGCATAACTAGAAGTGTCGGTCTTTACCTCGAAGGTCCTCTGTAAATTCGGCAATGCCAATACCGGTGCCTTCGAGATCTTCCTCTTTAATAACTAAAAAACTTCCTCATGCATCCTCCCCCAACTCGAACTGAACCTTCGCCTTCGTAAGGCCATGTAAAGGTGCCGCATAAGTTAAGAAATGTCGAATGAACTTGCACGAATACTGGCAAGCCCCCATGAAGCTTCTCACATTCGTCACTATCCTAGGTGTCGGCCACTTCGTGATCACCGCCACCTTGCCTGGATCTATCCTTCGCTAGCCTTTCCCCACGATGAACCTAAGATACACCAACTAGTCCTTCCCGAATTTGCACTTTTTCCCGTTAAGCTTCAGTTGTCTGTTTTGCAGCACTTCAAACACCTTCTCGACATGAACAAGATGCTCCTCCTAGGTCTTGCTGTACACCAAGATATCATCGAGGTAAACTATCACAAAATCCTCTATAAAGGGTCGTAATAAATCATTCGTAAGTCTCATAAAGGTACCCTGAGCGTTGCACCATCCAAACGGCATTACCAACCACTCGAACAGGCCCTGCTTGGTCGTGAATGCAGTCTTCCAAGTGTCATCCTCCCGAATCCTCACTTGATGGTAACCAGACTTCAAATCCAGCTTTGTGAAAAACTTCGCTCCTTCCAACTAGTCCATAAGATCATCAATCTGAGGTAATGAGTATCGATTCTTGATGGTTATCTTGTTAAGCACCCGGTAATCCACGCACATGCACCAGCCTCCATCCTTTTTGAGCACCAACAACACTAGTGACCCGCAAGGGGAACAACTCGGCACAATTACTCCTGTCTACAAAAACTCCTGAACCTGCCTCTTGATCTCCTCAGACTCCTCTACAGATATGCGGTATAGACCTATATTCGGCAAAGAACCCTCACTGGTCAACATAATCTCATGCTCCATACCATGTCGTGGTGGTAATCACGTGATCTCCGAAAACAAGTCTACGTACTTGGCCTTCAACCTGTCAAGCTCTCCCTCCTAAAACTTGCTTAAGGTAGTCAAGCACACCCTACTCAGCTGCTCCTCATAAGCCCTAATGACTAACAATATAAACCTCTTTCTTACATTCACTAGCCTCTTCACCTGAGTCACTATCACCAAACTCGTCTCCTGTGGAAGAGATGCCGAACGAAAGATGAATTGCTCGTTATCTTTGGTGAACGTATACTTCTGGGCTTGCCTATCATAGACCGCAAACCTATCCCATAAATAAGGATTATCCAGTATTACTTGGCAAACATCCAACGGAACAATGTCGCATATGACCTCGTCAATATACGACGCGTGGAGTGCAAATCTGAAAGTGCATTGGTTGACTACACTCAATCACGCCTCCTTCTGAATCCACCCTACAGGATAAGGTTTCGGATGTTTAACCGTCTTCAATCTCAGCTTCTGAACCAAGGCCTTAGATATCAAATTCTTTTGGTTCCCTGGATCAACTATAGCATCAACCAAGCTGGTCTTGACCTGTAATTTCAAAACAAAGAGCTGCTCCCTCGGGTCTTCATCCTCCATCGTAGTCTGCTTTCCCGCCATCAGGTTGAGACTACTATTGGGTGCTGTCATCCCGGGAACTTCCTTCGGACCCTGAGCTACTACATATGCCTTCTTCTCCTCTTTTTTCTTTAATCCTTTTGGTTTCAAATAAGGATACTTCTCCCAGCAATGATCAACTACGTGTCCTGTCTGTTTGCAGTGATTGCATGTCAATCCTGCCAGGATACTTCTCCCAGCAATGATCAACTACGTGTCCTGTCTGTTTGCAGTGATTGCATGTCAATCCTGCCTTCCCCGAATCACCCTTCTTCTTCCACTACGTGTCCTGTCTGTTTGCAGTGATTGCATGTCAATCCTGCCTTCCCCGAATCACCCTTCTTCTTCCCTTCTTTAGGCTGAGAGCCACTTGACTTTCCTCCCGTCTGTTTGGAGTCTCCCTTCATTTCGTTACCTTTCTTTTGTCTGCCCTTAATGGCAATGGTCTTCATACTCGCTTCTGCCATAGACTCGACTATGAACAACTTCATATCCTTTAGGATATATTCATTTAGACCCGCCATATACTTCATAAAGATGGAATATTCCTCCGTCATGATGTTGAGAACCATCGCCTGCTATTGGAACTTCGTCGTATATTCTTGAACGGTCTGATTGAATCTTTGGCGCAAGCCGTACCACTTGTACCAACGCTCCTCAAGGAACCCCACTGGATAGAACTGCTTTCTCAGTAGCTCCTTAAACTTGTTCCACGGTACCGCCTTCTTCTCCTACTTACAGTAGGATTTCCATCACGTCAACGCATACCCTGAAAGCTTCAAAGTCGTGAACACAATCTTCTCCTTGGATGAATATCTATAGAGAGTGAAATACATCTCCATACGTTCGATCCAATTATCAAGCTTCTCCACATTGACACTCCCATCATAAACAGGAATCTCTACCTTGAAATCAATTTTCAAATTCTGGTACTAATTTTTACCCTCTTGATGCGGAAAAGTTTTGACAATCTCAGCCTCCCTATCAGAATCAGATTCCTCGCCTTCTCCATCGGACTCCATAAGTTTCTTCTTGTCTTTCGAAGAAGATTCCTCCTTTTTATCCTTTTCTTGGAAGATATTGATGAGATGTGTGAGAGTCGAACTCATTGTCTCCATTTGTTTTTCCAATGCATCTAGCATCACTGAACTATCTTCTTCAGTCATCTTCTTCTTACTAAATTTCTGGACCCCTTCTAATAAAATAAGGATCTCGCCTAACTTCTTGTATTATGATCGAGTCAGGACTATATACAGGATGCCCCCTTCACAGGATCTGATCGCTCTAATACAAACTTGATACGTGTCGTCGTGCGAGCACCTTTGATCACGGAATTATCAAAGGTGGTTGAGAAGAAAGTAACAAGAACACAAGGACAATTCAGTAGTGGTGAAGAAAAATATCTTCTCTAGATTATAAGAATTAAATAGTTTACAATCTCTCACAATCTCACTAGAATTAAAGAACAATCTCTCTCAATTCTCAAATACAATCTAATCTCTCTTGATTATTTTAAAACGCTAAAACAATCCCTTATATATGTGTAACAACGTGGATGGCAAAGTGGTAAATAACCAAGCCCAAACCCCACAGGAATTCGTACAAACAGAAACCCAAACAAACCAGGAAACCATCAATGAGTCGACTCATGTGCATATATGAGTCGACTCATGACACATGGATCGACTCATGACAAGCATGAGTCGACTGGTTAGAAACTTCTGACAAAACGGCTGGGTTTCGTGAGTCGACTCATGACAGTCATGAGTCGATTGGTCAGAAACTTCAGACAAAACGGCTGGGTCTCGTGAGTCGACTCATGATAGGCATGAGTCGACTCAACCTGATGAGTCGACTCATGTGCATGTATGAGTCGACTCATGGCCTAAAAACTGGATGCTTCGATTCTTTGATTTGCCGTCTCATTCCACGCTTCAACCTGTATTTCACTATGTTGTTTTATACCTCTATTCTCAAGTTACCATGAGAATCATCTATCCTTAAGTTCCCAAGAGGATCACTAAGTTCCAAAGAGGAGATACACCCATATTACAGAATCGAGGTAAGAGGCGTCACTTGTCACCCCTCTCATGAAGACGAGTCAAAAGGCGGTGTGTCCTCGTGCCCTACACCAAAATTTGATTGCAATCACATTTAATGAATGATCAGAATCATCATTTCTTTAGCCCCGAAAGTCTTTATAACTAATCGGATCTCGTCAGCGCCATGCACTTTCTCTTACCCTCACATTGAATACCTGGGTGACTCATCCCCCTTTGTAGCTGACTCTTGTAAAGCAGATGACGATTGATCCATTAGCCTGACTAGGTCGAAGTTACCTACCTACCCCGCGGACCTGCTATAAATGAAAACTTATGTCTGCTACTAGGGTAAGTAATCTTCTTACTAAAAAACTGAGCTCTTAACTCTTTCTTCTCCACTCTAGCTCTCAACTGACTTGATTGTCAGAGAAACCACCGAAGATCCTAACTCCAACCTCTTACATATTCTTCATGTGCAGGACAAGATTCTTGGCCCAGGAGCAAGCTGTCGGAAGGAGATTGAGGATACTAACACCCCTAATAATCTACACATAAACCCTTGTTAGATAAGTGACATCAACGGTTTGGTCACTTTCCTCATAAACACGTCTCTGATATTGTCAACCATTGACTGTTCAAATTTCACTTGGACTTGACTCACCAAGTTCGAATGAAAGGGGTCAGTGTTATATCCTACAAATTGTTGGCCTTCTTGTTTTGATGATATTTAACAAATAATTTACGACTAATGTTGTTTGTCTAGTGTTTGTGGTTTTCTATTTATTATAGACAAACAACATGTTGGAGGATGGATAGAATTGCACCATAACGATCATATCCAATGGAGGTTGGCAGAATCGTGAAGTGAAGCCTTGCAATTCAAATTAAAGATTCAAGTTCAAGCTTCATCCGCAAGTGTATCAAGTAGAGCTTATTGAAGATCAAGATCATAGCTTGGGTAATATAGTATAGGTTTTATATTATGTGTGTTTAATACTTCAAGCTCAATATTATACACACACATGTTTTCTTGGTTTATCCATTTTTTTGTTTTATCTACAAATAACATTTTTTCAAACGAATATTTATATACATACATGTTTGTTTATGTGGATAAGTTGTTTTGGTATAGCTATATAGATATGAAACAAATATACATATTCATATGCATACTCACTTGTTTCATATTCTATCATGTTTGCAAAATATATTATATTTTTGGATTATAGACTTAATAAAAATATTTTATATCATTTATCAAGTCTATAAATCTATTGGAAAGTTTTTAAAATTTGTTTGAACTCATTTTGTCAAAATCAAGTTCTTAACAAGTTCATGTTCGTGCATGTTTTTGCAAAACAGATGAGTTTTCACAAATGGAAATGCAATTAAAAAATTATTTTTCTAACATATTCTATTAAATGTTTATAACCATTTACCAAACTTTTATCATTTTTAGAGTTTATTTTCTATGTCAAATTGATTTTACAAAATCGGGTGTTTCAGCAATTTTTTTTAATCTAGAATATCTATGTTCAAATATTTATTTCTCACAAATGGGAAATGATATTTTAGAAATTCTTTCTCTAAAATGTTTATCTACATTTCTAGAAATTTTTTTAAAAATTTAATATTTTTTGGAGTTGATTTACTATTTTTAACGTATTTTACAAAGCCAGCTACGTAAAAATTCCAAATCTACCGATATTGTTCAAACCTGACGAGTCGACCCATAAATGCATGAGTCGACTCATAAACAGTGCATGAGTCGACCCATGAACATATGAGTTGACCCATCAGATGTTTTTGCCTGAAACGGCTAGTTTATGAGTCGACTCATGAACAATACTGAGTCGACTCATAACACTGTAACGGCTAGTTTTTGGCTGAGTTGTTTTTTGGTTTTTTTGGACATTTCACTTGAGTTTTCTTGGTTCTTTGTGTTAGACCCTAGAGGGGGAGTGATTAGGGTCTTATGCTAATCTAATCTGATTAAATGCCAATTAAAATTAATTAATGAGTTATCCTAGCAAGAATAAAATACCACAAGATATATGAGCTAGGATAAGCAATGTAAACAATGAGATATATCCTATATGATGAAATATATATATATGCAAGGATATATAAATAACACAAGGGTAAACAATCTAAACAAGATAGTGGATGATATAGAAATGAGCAATGCACAATGGCGATATAAGATATGAACATAAATATGAATGAACGCCAAAGCACACTCAAACAAGCAATATGATCACGGAGTTCGGACCTTCCGTTCTACGTCTCCGCTCCCCACTCCCGGGGAGAAATCCACTATCACAACTTGGTTTTCTACGTTCACCCGAATAACGTTTACACCTCACAGTATCGATTTTCAATGCTCACCGATCAACGTCACTCCTCACAATCGGTTTTCTAGTTCACCGAAAACTTCACAACACACTCTCGGTTTTCTAGCTCACCGAAAACCTTACAACACTCACAATGTAACAAATATAAATTTGTTCTCTACAATAGATGAGAACTCAATGAAAGCACAACTCAAAGTTCAATCTCTCACAACCCTAATATATTATGTATGCAAATACAATAAGCTCAAAGTGGGTGTGTGTAACAATGAGTGAAATCAAAATTAAATCTAAACTCAAATATAAAATCTAGCTTAAGAACAATGATAATCAAACAAGTATATAAATGTAAAGCTAGAGTTTGAGTTTAGAAAACTTCTCTAGATCAAGATGGAGAGATGGAGATTTGAGGCCCAAACAAGAAGATAATCTCCTCCACTTGTGAAAACCAAAACAGCTTAAACAAACAAAACAAACCCTTAAACACACTTTAAACCCTTGTTTAAAACTTGTTTTAAAAACTTCTTAGATTGATTGAAAACTGAGATCAAAGAGAGTATTTATATCCCTCCAAAACCTCAGCTAAAAATCCCAAGTCAAAAGACAAAAACAGCCCCAGCAAACAGCGCAGAAAAATAGCCGTTAGAAGCCAACGGATCTATTGTCGGTCGACCGGAAATTTCGTCGGTCGACCGATGGAGAGCAAAAAACGAAGAAGCAGCTCTGGACAATCGTCGGTCGACCGGTGCGATCGACCGATGGAGTTTTCGGTCGACCGGACCGGTCGACCGACAGACTCTCTGTCGCCCAGTGATGAAAGATCAAATGATCGGTCGACCGGTGCGGTCGACCGAAATCTGACACATGAAAAACCTGATTTGCTGATTTTAAAAAGCTGTTTAAAAATATCAAATAAATTCCAAAAAATGTAAAACTTTGGGGAATGATTGTAAACATGATAATAAACATGCTACAACGAAAATGTAAACATATGAATTTTGATTTTTTGACATAAACCAAGTTTTGAAACTTTGTAAAATGTTTCTATAGACTTAGTAAAACATGTATAAACTGATATTGAAGTCTAATGGGGTATGTCATTTAACAGCTCATATACGGTAGAGTAATATAATATATATATATATATATATAATTAGTTAGCTTATAATATATATATCTTATATTAATTAATATACTACGTATATTAATTATAGTATTATACGTATTTTATATCTAGTTATAATAGTACTTATATGAATCATGTATTATACGTATAGTATAGTATATATAATACTATATATATTTATATATATATATAATACTATATAGTACTATTATTATATATATATAATATAACTATATATATGCATAGAAACCAAACTTATGTATACTATATATATAACTATATTATATATACGAAAGAAACAATAAATCGTGTGTTATATTATATTGAGCTTAGAGTATTCTAACACACATAATATAACACTTAAAACTAAATTACCAAGCTAGATCTTGATCTTCAATAAGCTCTTCTAGGTAATCTCGCGGATGAAGCTTTAACTTGGATCTTGAACTTTGAATTGTACGATGCTTCACTCCACAATTCCGCCAACCTCCTCTTGATATGATCGTGTAGGCTCAATCCATCCAACCTCCAACTACGTTGTTTGTCTACAATACATAGGAATACACAAACACTAGACAAACAACATTAGTAGTAAATTGTTTGTAAATCATCATCAAAACAAGAAGGCCAACACTTTGGGGCTTCTATATATACCCCATTCCCTCTAACTTATGAGGGTACTCAAGAGAATGTTTTAAGAAAGTTTAACAAGGGTTTAAGATTCGTTTAGTTTTGTTTCAAGTTTGGTTTGTGAAGATACTTTCACAAGAGGAAGTAGAGATCAATTCATCGGTGGTTGAGCTTCAATTCATCTCTCTCTCTTGTCATCCAGAGAAGTTTTCCTAAACTCAATTCTAGCTTTTATTTATAATTGTTTATTGATTATCATTTCTACAAGCTAGTTTTTCATAATTGAGTTTAGTTTTGATTTACTCATTGCTTACACACACACAACCATTGAGCTTCTAGTATTTTCATACATAGTATAATTTGGGTTGTGGGGTATATATCATGGAGTGTGAGCTTACATTGTATTCTCATCCATATTAGAGAACAATCATTTGTTGTATTATGCTTATTGTAAGATTCACTTTGTATGACACTAGTACACCGAGAGGAGTGTGTGGTGAGAGACAGGGTCACTTCCAAGAGGAGTGGGATCTGTAGTAAAGCCTAGAGAGGTGATAATTCCGAGCACTTGAGGAAGGACATGGGTTAGAGACCAACACTTAGAGGGTTTGGAGTATAGTTACATTATGAGATTATGAACGTTGATCGGTAAGCGTTGAAAACCGATATTGTGTGGTGTAAACGTTATTCTGGTGAGCATAGAAAATCCGATTGTGATAGTGAAGATCTCATCGAGGTGATGAGCGGAGACGTAGGTTGTGGGGACCGAACTCCGTGAATATATCATTTGTTTGTGATTGTATTGGAGCACTTATTTTTATGTTCATATCTTATATCATCTTTGTATATTGCTTGTTGCTTATATCACCCACTATCTAGTTTAATTTGTTTACCCTTGTGATATTTGTATATCCTTGCACATATATCTCATAGTATATCTCATTGCTAGGATATATCCCTTTGCTCATATTGCTTATTCTTGCTTATAACATATTATATATCTATCTTGTAAGAATAGTTCTTTAATGAGTTTTAATTGACATAAAATCGAATTAGATTAGTATAAACCCTATTCAACCCCCCTCCCAGGGTCTAACAATTGGTATCAGAGTTTGGTGCTCTTTGATTTAAGGTCTAATCGCCTTGAGTTAAAGATCCAAGTTAACTTGTTGTGCTAACTTGGATCGACACATGTCTCATGTTGGCTAATCCTCAGTTTGGTTTCGCCCTAGCCAAGATGACTCTAGCAACATGGGAACAACTTTTCCCAAGAAGGGACAAGTTGAGAAGTATTCTCACCTACACTCACCCTACTTCTCTTCTAGTTCGGGTCGATAACTTGTGAGACCTACTAAAAAGTCAGTACTTATTGACCTACACCATTCGACCCTCCCTACTTCTCTTCATTCCACTAGTTCGAGTTGACAACTTACTTATCAGCCCGTACCATTCGACTCGACCCCACTCCTCTTCATTCCATTAGTTTGGATCGACAACTTGTGAGGCCGACCAAAAATGTGATACTTATTGGCCCAATTGTAGAATCGAGGTGAGAGGCGTCACTTGTCGCCCCTCTCATAAAGACGAGTCGGAAGGCGATGTGTCCTCGTGCCCCACACCAACAGTTGATTGCCATTATATTTAATGAATCATCGAAATTATTATTTCTTCAGCCCTAAAATTCTTTATGACTCATCGAACCACTTCAGCGCCACACACATTCTGTTACCGTCACATTGAACGCTGGGTGACTCATCTCCCTTTACAGCCGACACCTGTAAAGCAGATGACGATTGAGTCGTTAGTCTGACTAGGTCAAAGTTACCTATCTACCCCTCGAATCTGCTATAAAAGGAAACTAATGTCTGCTACCTAGGGTAAGCAATCTTCTTGCTAAAAGACAAGCACTTAACTCTTTCTTCTCCACTCGAGCTCTCAACTGACTTGATTATCAAAGGAACCATTGGAGATCCCAACTCTGACCTCTTATGTATTCTTCATGTGTAGGATAGAATTCTTGGCCCTGGAGCCAGCCGTCTGAAGGATATTGAGAACCCTAACATCTTTAATAATCCATACATAAAACCCTATTAGATAACTCACATCAATACTTTTCAATAAATAGTTCCACCGAATGCTTCTCATCATTCAATATGAAGATGAGACCCATATTATAGTCACTTGATATTTGAATGCCGCTTGTTCTATTCCTTATCATGGGATAATTGCAAATCACGTTGAGGTGATACTCATGTAGATTGGTTAATGTAAGTTTGTATAAGTCATTAACCAATCCATCGAAAGTACATGGTTTGGATATAAAACAATGGTTTTGTCTCACCTCCGTAAAGTACAGACATATTACTCTCGAGATTGTTAATCTTCCTATCCATGAACAAAAGACTAAGAATCGATTGTTCATCCTTATCTCTGAGGAGTAAAAAGTTTCAATATCAACTAGTATCACATGAAGAACTAAAAATAATATTTACAATTCAATTTCCTAATTTTAAAATTTTACACTTACTTTTTACAAGTCCTTAATTTTTACCATAGGTAAAACACTAAAATTTTTATTTCCCTATTTTTTTACAAATTCCTAATTTAAATAATTTTAACAATGTTCACCTTTAACAATTCAATTCACTAATTTTTACAATTTTTTCTAATTTCTCATCGAATTTCTTACAAATTTCCCTATTTTTTCATCACAAAATTCCAAAAAAATTCAAATGTTAATCGAAACTCTAAACTAAAACAAGCTATTATGATAAAATAGCGAGAATATCTAAAACATAGGAGAAAAACAAAAAAAAATTAAGATTTTACCAAAAATTAGGTCAAGCCCTAAATTTGAGATCTAACGAACTCCGACAAGCTTTGGTGAACTTTGGCCCAGTAGAAGTCAGAGATGGTCAAGAACAAATAGCTACAACCTAGCTGGGGAGAGAAAGGGAGGAGAGACAAGAGAGAGAAAGAAGGAGAGAGAAAAAGAATGAGTATAAGGCGGTGGGGTCGAATGGTTTCGAAACTTTACTAGGATTGTCAATCCCGTGAAGTAGCAGAGTAGGCTCGATGAAGAGTTCAAACTCTCTATGAGCTTACCCTATAGCTTCACGAGATTGCCAATCCCGTGAAGTTTGCAATCAAAGCAAAGTTCACGGGATTGGCAATCTCATGAAGACTGCTTTGAATGAAAACTGAGTTTAATATAGATTAGTTTTGTGCTAAACTACACAGGATTTGTAATCCTGTGTAGTTTTTTTCAACTTAATTAGCATTTTGACCCAATTTCAACCAGCTGACTAGGTCAAAAATGCTAATTAAAATTGAAACAGGTTGGAAATGCTAATTAAATTTGAAAAATGGTCGATTTTGAAATACCCCTCAAATATTCAATAATTTCATATTAGTCTCTCAAAGCTATGAAATTGTTGATAAGTCTCTCAAATCTTATAAGGTCTTGCAATGTGGTCCCTCTATGACTAGAAAAAGCCTTCTCTCTTTCTTCTTCAACTTGAATCCTGAGACCCCACTCCTGCAGTAGGTCTCCTACTTACCCAGCCTTGTCCTACCCTTGTATCATCAGTCTTCCCCTCCTCGTACTCTTTATCCATCAAACTAACA
>NC_033798.1:65886006-65895557 GCF_001876935.1 Asparagus officinalis | reverse complement strand
TCTTTCTTTCTAAACATAGAGCTCATGCTTGAACTCTCCTTAGCAAATGACTTGATTTCCACATAAATCAAAAGTGGTGTCATGTTTCCTAAAGCTTAAAAGAAAGATCTAGATGAGGTTGAATAATAGAGGAGGCTGACGATGAGATGAACTGTCACAGAAGGGGTGAGTTAGGGGTCTGTGGAGTGAGTTGGTGTTGGGATAAGGGATTCAAGTTGAAGAAGAAAGAGGGGAGGATATTTTGGTCATTAAAGGGATGAACTTGCAAAACCCATAGAATATGAGGGACTTATGAGCAATTTCAAAGATTTGAGGGACTTATGTGGAGTTATTGAGGATTTGAGGGACGAATACTAAATAATCATTTTTATTATTATCCACATACTAGGTTACGGAGAATTTCTACAACTATCTGGGTCTTCCTAATAATATTGATTCATCCAATGGATCTCATGATTGAAAGATCTCTTTATATAGTTTATATAAAAATAGCATTCATGGTGTACAAGAGTGAGGATATGTGATTCGTGAGCTATAAAGATTCTCTACAACGAAAGGTATAGAGCATCTCTAATCTTTGGTATTTGTTCTCTTATGCTTATTTGCATTGTTCAACTTTTTTGGGCTTAATTGGACTTTGGTATCGAAATTCCCTTTTTTTTTCTTGAATTTTGATTCCCTCAAATTCACTTTTGGTATTTCTATATGCGACCCACGTAATCTTTTCATTGTGCCATTAGCTTACACTATTTTTGGGAGTTTACTAAATAAATTAAAAGAAGAAAGGGAAAAATAGAAAAAAAAGAAAGTGAAAAAGTGCGGAAATAGATATCATGCTTGAATTTACCAACTTTTTCCCCCTTATTTTAAAATTATTAACTAAATAAGAAACTAGGTAATAAAAATAACTATTTTAAATTATTAAATAATATATTTCATAAATGAAATTAACAGTTATAATTACTAACACTGAGACTAATTAACTAATTTCATCATAATCTAATTATTGTTAATAACAAATTATTAACTAACTAAATAATTACTTAATAATCAAATTATTGTTAATAACAAAATTCTATTTTTATTGTTAATAACAATATAAAGCCGACTTTACTATGTTGAAAGTTGACTTTGATGTCAGAGCCAGCTTTTCAACAAAGCAAAGCCGATATTAATGTGCACAATCGTGCTCTAGTTCTAATAATTTGACCACATATCTTTCACATACGAATTCGTCGGACCTGAAATGTTAACCACATTTTAAAATGGTTGTTAGAATGTTTTAAATAAACCTTAATTTATGAATATTAAATACACCCATTTTACCTTGTTTGAACCAAAAATACACGCACGAATAACGGAAAGTGAAGATGTGGAAAATTAACATTGTAGCTGACGTGGCATACATTTTCACAATATAATATTAAAATGGTATTTTTTAAATCTATGCTCACGAAATCATAGGTAATTTTAATTCCCCCCCCCCCCCCACCACCACCAAATCTTTCTAATTCTAAATTTACTTTCCGAATTTCTTTGTTCCCTCAAAATTTGCCCCCAATGTGGGTGTTTGGTTGCACAATTTTATAGAGAAGTTTTCTCAAAATGTCTGACAATGAAAATTCTGTAATTAAAAGTTTTCTGTAGATTTTCATAAATTGTGTTTGGTTCAAAAAAAAATTATAGAAATGTTTTTTGTAAAGTACAAAAAAGTATCAAAATTTACAGAAATTAATTTTCTCTCAAAATGGACGAAAATCACCCAGAAATATGACACCATATTGATACTTTTCTATAAAGTTGATACTTTTCTATAAATTTAGGGGGTGTTTGGTTCAATATCTACAAATTATAAAAAATCTTGCTATTTTCTATAAAGTTATGGGTCATTTTCTTGTTTTGAACCAAACAAGCAAAGTAAAAAAAAAGAAAATTGGTACTTTTTGACTTCTCAAAAATTTTCCTATAATTTTTTAAGAAATAGAAGGAAATCATATTTTGGGTGAAAAACATTTCCTATAATTTGTAGAAATTGAACCAAACACCCCCTAACACTAAATGCTGTTAAAATTTCAACTATTTTTAGAAACAAATTACCTATTTAACCCTATGTTAATTCATCATTAAATAAAGATAACCTCTTATTAATTATGAACCTCCTCACTTTCATAAGTAATTATAATTATCAATAATATTATAACCATTAATTGTTTAAAATAATATAATAAATAATTTATAAAATAACTATACACAACTATTAGTAGTAACCAATTAAATTATTATAATTATTATTTATGACTTATAACAAATAAAGAAAATAATAGTGTAAATAGAATAATATATTACTAAATACTATTAAGAATTATACTATAGAGTATAATTTAATAATCAATAAAATAAATTGAATAAATATTTAATCCCATATGTAATGTAATTATTTTAATAAAATCATATAATTATGAATTACACTATTTTTAGTACTATATTATTACATAAATTCAATAAATAATTTAATGTTATTTTTTGAGTATTTGCTCAAAGATTATTACATGATACTAAATAATCTATACTTGATAATGATTAAAAACTAACCTTTAAAAATTTATTTAATATCAATACTAGTATTATTAATTGTTAATTCTAGTATAATAAAAAATTATAAAAAATTTGTAGTACTAAATTATTTAAGTGTATAATTAAAAAATTAAATTAGATAAATATTTTATAGTATAAACATAATATAATTATTGTAATAGTATTATTTGAACTAAAAATTATAATATTAAATAAGATAAATTACACTAACCCTATGAACTTTCAGTATTTTGTAGTAAATAGACCCTATAAACTTTCAAAATTACATTAAGCCCCTAATAAGTTTTGTAGAAAGCCCCTAGTATTTTTTTTAGATAAATTACATCAAACCTCCAATAACTTTCAAAACGCCTTTAATGCCATTTTTTGTTCTAATTTATAGGGGTTATTTGTAAAATTTAGAAAGTTATTGCAGATATTTATAAAATTTAGAATTAAGTAACTATTGCAATATGTTACAAATGTTAAGTGTAACTATGTAGGGAACATCAGGGAAAAAACTAACAAGATTAATTCACCTTAGTTAATTTAGAATTAAGTTAACATCTTTCAAGTTAGAGGGGTATCTTTAAGAAAACCTATAGAATTGGCATTATTTAAGAATAATATTAGATTTGGGGGACTAATTTAAAAAAAGGTTAGCAGCAGAATCATTATAAGAAAAATATTCAATTACAATAACTACTCAATAATAATTAATTCATACATTTCTTTTTAAGCCATCTTATTATACAATATAATTAATTAATCTTAGACATATTCGGTTAGTGCTATTGTATTCGGCTAGTGCACCACATCTACTTCTTTATTACTAAAGGAGAACAACAAAAAAAAGCTAAAATGAATAGTAAATTTTCTAATTTTCCATGTATTTTCTCCTCAATTCTCCACAGCCGTCCATTGTTAAGTTAATTCACCGTAACCGTCCAAACTCGCCACGTTTAGAATCAAAACCCACGTCTCTTTCAATAAGCTTTGATGAACAGTTAATGAAAACGCACGTTCTCTTCTCTTCGGGGTGCGCACTGCGTTCTCTATTCAAGAATAATTGCTATTCACTTCAAAAAAAAGAAGAGAAGAAAAATCCTCAAAAAAGGAATGCCTGGTGCGGTTCAATTTCATCCAATGTCGTCTCTCTCTCTCTCTCTCTCTCTCCCCCATCCCCCCCCCCCCCGATTATTGCCTTTTCTTCATCTTCTTCTCAATCTCTCTCGCTCAATTGCAATAATTCTAGAGAAATCATAGAAACCCAGAAGGAGATTTCAGTGGAGATGACCGTCGATGGGACCCACCATGCTGTTGTGGCTTCAGGGTTGGTGGACGAGCTGGTTAGTGAGGCTCTGGTGTGGAGCTCTCTCCATGGGCTTGTGGTTGGGGATAGGAGTATTTAGGTCATCTCTCTTACTTTGGTTGAAAACCAAGTAATTTTTTTGATTTTTAAGCTTTTGGTCTGGAAAAGATATAAACTTTGTGCTTAAATAACCCTCAGCTATAGATCATTGGTAACAATGAAGCTCTTCTTTGCTGTAGTTTAGTTTAAGTGGGAGTTAAATATTTGCAAATTGTAGTACGCACTATAGTTGTCGCTGCAGTTGCTGATTTGTGCTGTTCTGTTGATGCGAAATGAAGTTATGCCAAATTCTATAGTTTACGTGGATTTTATTTCCACAATTTTGGAATTAAGTAAGATTCTACGTGACTTTTAATTTTAGGCGAGAAGCAATTATGGACGAATTTACTAGACATATGCAAGACGAAGTCTCAAAAAGTGTGTTATTTATATAGTATTAGATTAGATTATTGAATGTCTAATTTCCTAAAAGTAGAAAGCTGAAAGAACACTCGAATCTAATATAAAGGATTTAGAATTAGCAGACCAAAAAAATGAAATATAAATCTAGAACGTGGGTTGAAGATGAATTACAAACTATTTCTTTTTTATGTGGCAGTTGTCTTGAGCTTTATGCTTTAATTAATTTCAGCAAATATTAACATTTTTTTCTACAGATAAAAAATGATACATGCAGCCTAGCATTATGTAGCAAAATAAATAGATGATAGTATGGTTCTTTATATTTATATAGAAGAGTGCTAACCTTATAAATATGTATAAGGAATACTAACCTGTTTTTTAGTTTTCCCATTTCTTTAATGATTTCTATTACTATTTTTTATTCTGTTTTCTATTTATGTAAAAATTTGAGTTGTTATGATAATTATAAAACTATCATAACCACATGTATATTGTTTTTTCCCTTTAATTATGAAACTAATGATGCTATTTGTATTTGCAGTTATACGCAGTTCAATTGTATAGACAAACTATCAGAGACTAAAGCGTATTGTGATCATATCATATTTTCCTTATCTCGCCTCATTTTAATCTCTAAAAAATTGGTCATGTTGGTAGCTGATATTCTGGACAATTTAGATTCAAATCAGAGTACAATAGTTAATAGATGTCAAAACAAAGTGATAGGTTCATCATTATGTCTATCAGAAAGTGAGATGTTGCTGCATGTTGACATGAAACTTGCAACTGTTTGAATGTCTAAGGTCACAACATCAACATTTTGATCATTTCTCTGGTATTTCAGATAACGTAGGATGCCTAATTTCTTCTCTCAATAAGTTTATTGAAATGTTGTTATATAAGCTCATATAAGTTGAGTTCTATTCATAGAGCAAAGTTATTTTGGATATGGATGTTCACATGACCCTGTTGAAAAGATTGTATCTTCTCACATGTTAGGCTTTTTCGATTAGCATTAAGCCTACTTATTTAGCATTTTACCTAAGATAAACTAGATGGGCTTTGCTGGTATGTGACCCTTATGTAGTTTGGGTTTAATTCATGGCTCGGTCTTCTTTTTGCTTGTGGAAGCCTGCAATGACTAAGATGAAAAGGCTGTATATTTTTAAGGTTATATTATTATTTTCTATTATTCTTTCATTTTACAGAAGATTCCAACCAAATATAGGGTTGTTTCATTTTCAGTGTGGTTTCTCCTCTTGCATTTAATGCACTTCTCTGGATTTTGTTTGGCCTGTCTTTGTCCTACATGTACTTAACGTTTAGTGATTTTCATCGGCTGCAAGTTGCTGAAGTTCAGTTCAAGAAAAAACGTCTTGTCCTGACTGAGGAAAGAAAAGGTACAAAAAAGGTTCACATTCTTCCTTATGTTTTCGTGATTATTATTGCTATATATTCTGCAATTTCTGTTGACTTAAGGCTTGGGATAGAGGTTTCTTCTCTTCATTTTATATTCATTTAGAGGAATAGAGGTTTTTCCGTATAATTTAGTAAAAATTTGCTCAATTTTCCACACAATTGACTGACTCCACTTCTTAAACTTTAAAAATTTCTTTTCCTAGCCCTAGAACCCACTCTTACCTATTTATATGGGTAGCATTTGTAAATAAAAATTTATATAAGTAATATTTGCAAAAAGTTCAAATAATAGGACTACCGAATCGAACATTCAATAAACTTTCGAACATACATTTGGTTATCGAATTGATTAGTTGATGAACTACCGAATCAAACATACATTTGGTTAAATTCTATTTATTTATAAGTCAAACACTGAAAATTATTTGTTTAGTACTAAATGAACTATTGAATCAAACTTGATCGAATATCCGAACGAATAAAAAAAAATCAAATAGCACCCCTATACTTCATATCTAAAGCAAAAAACTTTGTTTTGGTAACATGTTCAATATTTATAGAAAATCTTTTAGAACCCGTGCTTTGCACGGGTCTAAATACTAGTTTAAGATAAAATTTGAACAATGAATTATTTTTCCGCTTATTCAACTTCCTTGACAAAATATTCCATGCTAATTTCAAATAGATAGGGAGACAAGGGGTCTCTCTACTTTAGACGTTTCTGGCCAGAGAAGTAACCATGCAACGTTCCATTGAAGAACATCTAGTACTTTGGGTATACACACGCTCTTTAATGTTAGAATGTTGTTCGTGCAGAATGTTGTTCATGCGATATATCTTGTTTGATTAATAACAGATTCTCATTTGCTATTGATATATTTGTGAGATGATATATTTCAAGTATAAATAGGTACAAATAAGTCGCAGTTCAAAACGACGCAAAAATTAACATAATTTTAGCCTCTGAACAATCGAGGGTCAAGATGCCCAATTGAGGGTGAAGCAACTCGTTGATGGACAACATAAAATGATAGGAGAAAATAAAAACCAGAATTTGGGCCATCGATGGACTACAATCAACCATCGATGATCATGAGGCCTATTGGTGGACTACAATCTATAGTTAGAGAAATCAAGAAACTAGAATATATACAATCGATGGACAACAATCAACCATCAGTGATCTTCAACCGCCCATCGATGGTCATGACCTACCATCGATGGTCATGAGGCATTTGGCAGTTTTGGCAAGTTTTGAAGATTTAATTTCAATCGTTCTCTAAACTTTTTGATTTGCTATTTATACTCAGACTTGAGTATCTCTTTCTTATCCTATCAAGGTCTATTTAAATAGAGTTGGAGATCATAATTAAAGAAGAGAACAAGACAATAGGAAGAGCGAGAGAGAGTTGATCTAATTCTTTGAGCCTCATTCAACTTCTTCTTAGCGCGCTTTTCATCGAAGTTTGATTCAGTGAGAAAGAGTGCCCTACGCTTACATTGCTACACTGACTCTTCACAGATCTTCATTTGCATTGGTTTGAAGAATGGTTTAATAAATGGTTATAAGATTATTCTTTTTTAATTATTTTAGTTAGTTGTATCCAAACTTATAAGTTTGACGGCGTACATAAGACAAAGTAGTTGAGGATTGGTGTACTTAAACTAGGGTAATTGAGGTATTGCCTAGCTAGGACTAGGTTTCTTCTGGTCATTGTGAAGAGTTAGGTTAGGTAACTAGTTTTGGGTAGATTCTTTAAAGACTAAGTGACTAGTTTTTGGTAGATTCTAGAGTGCAGTTTTTAAAGCCTATCAAATCAAGTTGTGATTTGGGTGAACTCTGGTCATAGTGAAGAAAGCCCTTTATGAGAAGGAAGAGTAGATGTAATATTTTGATCTAGACCACTATAAAAAAATCTCGTGTGCTCTTGTATTGATTTGCTTTTATTTTTTAATTATTTTATATCCGCTGCATATTCTAAGTTAGTCGAAAAATTATAACAATCTTATTTATTCCTCTTTAGGCTTACATCTCAATTCCAACAAGTGATATTAGAGCATTGTTTCTCACCTTTAGGTATCACAACTTAGAGTAGATATTAAGTCTTACCACCGCTTCAACTTTTCCTAAGGGACATGCCATCAACTGACCCCAACTTTTCGATGGCACAAATTACACATATTAGAAAGCATGTATGAGAATTTTTCTATTGCCCGCTAGCTTCGATATTTGGGAGAGTGTAGAACATGGGTACAAGGAATCTACTACTTAGGTAGATGGTATTACGGTAGTTCTAACTAGGGATAAGTGGACTCCATAGGATAAACAGATTTATTCTCATAATTCTAAAGCTATAAATGCCTTATATTGCTCTCTTACTACTGAAGAGTTTAATCATGTTCCTAATTATACTATTACACAGGAAATTTGAAAAAAATTAAAAGTTACACATAAATGAACTTCACAAGTAAATGAGGCAAAGCTTGTAATACTTGTGAGAAAATATGAAAACTTCAAAATGAAGGCCTCAAGGAGCCTTCAGGATATGTTCACACAATTCACTGATATCATGAACAAATTAAGAGCTTTAGGAAGGAGAACAATAATGAAAAGTTATGCAGAAAGTTACTCCATTCTCCATCTCAGGATTTGGAACCAAATGTAATAGCAAAGAACTTAAAAATTTTTCTAAACTTTCACTTGATGATCTTTTGGAGCTATCTGCTGCATGCATACTGATGATACATTCCTTCGTGCATGTAATCTGGTCATGATACTTTTTGCGCGATGTGCTTCATATGCATGCTGATTGTAGTGTATGTTTACTTAATGTTATGGTCATGTTTTATGCCATTGATTACAATATGGCACTTTATATATTACTTTTGGTATGTTGCTAATATTGATTTGTTTTTTATGATCACTCAAATATTCTTAGTAGACATTTATTGGTGACATTCCTATCTTTTTTCATGGCAACATTTATTAAATTGTCATCTTTTTATGAATGCAGGAATCAAATGATGATGAACTTTCAAAATGAACAATACATGACGCCAATTACACCAATCAACTATAATTTGAGTTTTGCAGCCTACAATGATAGTAGAAATTTAATGGTGCGGTTTACCATAATGACTTTGACATAATATGCATGATCAGCCTTATATACTTGTACCATGCGTCATAATATGGAACCACAGTGTTGAGGATGAGACACAAGGCTGAAAAAATTATTAATTTTCGTGCGGTTATTACTTTCAAATTGGTCATTTGGTTTCGCCATGTTTTTCATCATGCCAAATTCATACAAACTCTCTGTTCGGTAATATAAGACTTCGATTTTCCTTCAAACTTGAGCTCTAAGCATTCATATATTATTCTTATTATTATTTTAATTCTTCATATACAAGGATGATTCAGGTTTATGTGGAGATGGATCACTTTATTTTTATTATTTGATTTCTGCACCTTTAAATGAACTACGATGTTCTGATGTAATCAGAATACAACTTTACAGTAACTGTTCAAAAGCTTATTCTCATTTCATTTTCAAAATGCATATTACAATTGTTGCTACATAGATGATAATGAAAAAAAAACCAAGCTGCAAGCAAAAGTACACCATGTTAATCTGTCGGTGTGTTTCTTTCAATTGTTTCTTCAAATGTTTTGCTTTCATTGCCTTCTTGTCCTCAATGAGAATTCATCAATTTTTTTCTACGTACATGTGATGGCATTTTTCTCTTCATGAGCCCATGCAAAAACTTTGCAATTCCTCTT
>NC_033798.1:65884818-65885093 GCF_001876935.1 Asparagus officinalis | reverse complement strand
CACCCCAAAAAAAATTTCCTTGTTTTTCCCATTTTTGCATAGCTTGAGTAGAGTGGGAATATTGGTTTGTGACCCTTCTGATGTGCTCTTCGAAATCACACTTCGCTGAATTTTATTAAAATCACTGGGTTCTTCTTGATTGGTTGAACAAGAGCTGATTTTTGCCTCCAAGTGTTCATGCTCTCAATATATAATAAGATTTGGCTTCAAAATTTTTGCTCCAAGGCTACTGAATGCTACCGTTGGACATATGACCGTTGGAATGAGACTTGAGT
>NC_033798.1:65790521-65884808 GCF_001876935.1 Asparagus officinalis | reverse complement strand
CCACCGACCATGGGCATCATCTACTTAATTTTGTGCAAACATGCCCTAGTTATTATCAATTTAATAGCAAGGAAGAGCAGTCTTCTCCAAAGTCTGGAAAATTCTTAGGTGCTCTATAAGCACTTCATCACACTAATGAAGATGACCATGCTGATCGAAGCGATCGGTTGTACCATCAACGAGAGTACTCAACATCAATTAAAACAAAATCTCGATCTTTCATCGGCCATTTTATTGTCACTCGCTTTTCATTCGCAATCTGGACACACCATGTAAAACCTTTACTAAATTTCAAATAAAACTAATAACAAGGCTTTCAAAAGGAAAAAAAAAGTAAATAAATAAATAAAATAGAAAAGTAAAAATTTTAAAAATAAAAAAGTAAGAAGGACGGCCAACAAGAAACAAGAAAAGAAAAAGACTACTGCTCCCAGTATATATGTTACAAAGTATGCTCTTCACCATAATTTATCGCATGCGTAGTGAGAGAGAGAGAGCCTGGAAATCTCAGCCGCTAGGAATTTTTAAAAAAATAACCAAATCCGTGCTCAGATCAAGTCATAAAATATCTGCCGGAACCGTAGCATGTGCTCCTCACGCAGGGAAATAACCACCGAAATGCTGCCATCCCCCGTGGGACCCGGTGGCAGCACATACGCCTGCCCCTCCACGACGACAGCGGGCCCCATAAACACGGGTTTCCCCCACCCGAAATCTGCATCATGAACCGGCATCCTCGTCCAGCTCGTAACCCCAACGTTAGGGCACTCGTAAGTGTGGGCCCCTCTGGCGAGCCTCCAGATATCCGGCTCAAGCTCGACTTAATCCAACATAGACCTCAGATACTCGTCGTCGAACCTCGCCAACTCTGTCCAGTATCTTCTCCGCGCGGTCAACAGAGCCTCGCGTCGTCGTCGACGTCAGCTCTCCTGCCACAGCCACCGTGCTTGCAGGATATCACGTTCCGAGGTACTCATCTGGCAGCGGCGGTCGTAGTCTCTTGCGGCCGTCCGTGGCAACAGTGGCACCCTGGTGAGCTGCTCGGGATGAAGGTCGCATGCAATGCACGTGCAACGCCAAACGTGAGCTGGGATGGGCGTGTAGGATGAGTAGTAGGGTTTGTTGTTGTTGTTGTTAAGCTTGGATTTGAGTCGGTTGAGTTGGGCTTGGGTAATTTTGAAGATGTTGGCCATGGTGGGGGTTGCGACCGCGGTTGGCGTAACTTTGAGTGAGGGAGGGGGGTGGAACTCGAGGTGGGAGAAGGAAGGGGAGGGGGTACAACAACGAATCTTCCTCCACCTAATGCAAAATCCTAGATCTAAAAATCTGAGCTCTGATACCACTTGTCGCGCTTCATGCGAAAGTCTGCTCGCGAACCAAACGAGTCGGCGAGCGATGAGAGAAGAACCAAACACAAGTGCAGTTCACAAAAAATAACATCTAAAATCACACAAACACAAAGATTTACGTGGTTCAACAAATTGCTTACGTCCACGGGAAGAGGATGAGGAGATTTCACTATATGGAGGAGAAACAATGAGTTACAATCTCTCAAATAACTCTCAAAATAACTCACTCAATGATCTCACACTCCCTCACAATAATCTCCCACTCAAAGTGGTCAAAAGAACCAATTTTCTCTGATTATCTCTTCTTCTAAACCCTAGAAAGACGTGTTTCTATTTATAACAAAACACAATTCAAAACAAGTTGAGATTCAGAAAATACGTCTGCCACACCCAGGTGTGGCACGCACCACACCCCTGAATAGTAGCAGACAACTTCTGTCACACCCCGGGTGTGGCACACACAACACCCCTGAATTGTAGCAGACAGCTTCTGTCACATCCGGGTGTGGGACGTACCACACCCAGGCTGCTGAATTTTCACGTTTTTCAATACTTTGAACAATTCAATGCCGTTTTTTATATTTACTGTAGTATGAATAGTGATTCTTGGGTTCTCCTTCAAGTATAGACTAGTGTGCAACCCGTGCAAAGCACGGTCCCTTTTTTGAAAGCACCACATTTTAAAATTGCCTTCCTCTAAGTTTTAACACATTTGGTTAACTATTACACCCTTAAAATTAAAAATCATATCTATTCCTATATACTTGAAGAACGATTTAAGTTTTAATGTATTTGATTTAAAAATCATATTTACTCCATTATACTTGAAGGAGAATCCACGTTTTAATGCATTTAATTTGATTAGTTTATAATACAATAAATTACTGTAGATTGAACAGTAGCCAGCTTTAAGTACAGAGGCTCAGATATAATTACTGTTTATACTACAACAAATTACTGTAGCATAAATAGTAATTTCTGTTTGTGTCGAAAGTTACTGTTTTCATTACTATCGAATCTATTACAACTTTAGTCGTTACAATAAACTCGAATAAAATAAAAAGTTAATATTTTTATAAGATCTCCTTACACAATGAAAATAAACTAAAAAAAAAGTTTACAACTTTATCAAACAAATACAGAGATTGTTTATCGGTCATCTGCTTGCGTGGGATCTTTACCTGTACCGGGGTTTATCCGTGGACGACCGTCGATCTGGATCCAGTTAATGGAAAATTCGTCAGAGCTTCGCCTTTACCGAGGTAGTGTTTGATTTGAAGCGCTGAGATCGACCAAGAGAAATCAGAACTCTTCTCAAGATTAAGACCAAGCCTAATCTCGAGGAATGGATGGGAACGGGCGTCGGATCTCTCGAACTCTCCTTCTTTATGCTGAAATTCGTGCTCCTTTGACTCCTCAATCCGGCAGCACTTCCTCCTCTTGATAATTAACCCCCCTCGAAAATGGAGGCCTTGGGTTCATATTTATAGGCCTCGGATGCGGTTATTTGGACGAGAACAAGTGATTTGACTCTATCTTCAGTTAACAACAGCCTAATCACGTTTGGGGATGAGATCAAGTCAGTTAGGAACCCCTGGAACCGATAAACTCTGCAAAAAACCGCTTTAAAACCGCCAAAACGTGTCTGGGAGTCGAAACAGTGCGACAAAAAAATCCGACCCCTGCTTGCGCAGGTCAGATTCGTCTGACCCGCGCTTGCGCGGGTTGGTCTGTTCCATTCCGCGTCAGCGCGGGTCCGTCACCTTCGCCAAATTCCTTCTCTTTCTTGGCGCTTTGGTTCCGGGACTTTTTCTCTTTTGTCGTTTTGCACATTTGATCGTCTTGTTGACTTGCATGCTTCGTCGCGGGGTTGACTGTCGAACGCGCGTTGGTTGATATACGCGCGTGTTGATTGATACACGCGTGTTGATCGACGCGCACGAATTGATTGACACGCGAACTGATTGACATGCATGCGTTGATTGATGCGCGAGTGTTGATTGACGCTCGCGAACTGATTGACGCGCACGTGTTGATTGATGCGCGCGTGCCACTTGGTTCGTCGTTTCGCTTCATGCGCTTGTTGACGACAGATAATCCTCTTAGACTCGGATAACGACGTTCATTGTCTTATCTCCATATCGAGCTGTGTGCGGACACCCATAAGCATTTTTAGACGCCTACAGATACCCCCTCCAAAATATTTCAGACTCATTCTTTTATAGAGGAGTCTGGACCTACAGATACCCCCTCCAAAATATTTCAGACTCATTCTTTTATAGAGGAGTCTGGAATGCTTTGGATAAGATAGGCCATCTCCGTAATTTCGTAGAGTGACCTTGAACTACCTCAATTCTTAATTTCTTCAGCCTTCAATCTATTCATTATTTCATCGAATAGATGAAGTTCTTCTGGCGCTGCGTTTATCATCTGACAGTTATCGAAATCTTGAACTGAGATTGGTGTGTAAGTTTCTGAACTTAGCTCGTGTCATTGAGTTGACTTTGAACTGATCATCTTGGTCAGAAATTCATATCTGAATCCAATTGAACTCCCTGAAATCATCATTTGCCTTAGATTGGCGAGATCGCTGATGCGATGACCGGCATCGACCTTTATCATAGCGCATCGACTGGTGTTAACATTTGCTGTAACACGTTGTGCGGTGTTGACTTTTTGTCGTAACGCGTTGATCGGCGTTAACACAGTTTATACTCGTATGTTTGCTGGAGTCTACACAGTTTAAGCTCTTAGGGAATTAGAGTGTGACGGTCTCGAATTTGAGGTTACAGGACCAACTATTAAAGTTGTTTCGTCTGCAAATATGGATCTTATCCCTAAGTGGTTGGATGCTCAAGTCACGAGACCAACTAACGAAGCTGGTACGTCAATGACTCGTATTTATAGAATTTTTGGTAAATTCTCAACCATCAACGGGTTTGATGAGCCTTTACCGACTACCGTTTGAGTCAGGCTAGCATACAGATTGTTTAAGTCCGTTCCGTATGTGACGTTGTGCTAAAAGAGTTAACTCTTTTAGTGCTACAATATTGAATACGTAGACTTCGTCTTTCTCACGGGAATAGACTACCTGGCAACGCGTGTTAGACGCTGACTTAGGATTTTTGGCAAATCCTCAGCCTTCAACGGATTTAACGTGCCTTTACCGATTACCGTTTGAATCGAGTTTGCATGCAGATTGTTTAAGTCTGCTCCGCATGTAACGTTATGCTAAAAGAGTTAACTCTTTTAGTGCTACGATATTGAATACGTAGACTTCGTCTTTCTCACAGAAATAGACTACCTGGCAACGCGTGTTAGGCGCTGACTCATCCCTACTTAGGCCTCGGGATAAAAGTCCCCGTACGTGTGAGGTACAGATTTTGGTGTTATTAATAACAACCTGCCATAATATCGAATATGTGGGCTTTTGTCCTTTTTACAGTAAAAGACTGACCGGTAACGCGTGTCAGGCGTTGACTTATCCCTACTTAGGATTCGGGATAAAATTCCCCTCGCGTGTAAGGTACGGATTATGGTGTTATGAATAACAACCTGCCACAATGTTGAATATGTGGGCTTTTGTTCTTTTTACGGCTAAGAACTAATCGGTAATACGTGTTAGGCATTGACTTATCCCTACTTAGGCTTCGGGATAAAATTCCTCATGCATAAAAGGCATGGAATTTTGTTGCTACGATAGTGAATACGTAGACTCGGTCGTTTTTACGGGAACGAACCACCCAGCAACACGATTTAAGCGCTGACTCATCCCTACTTAGGCTCCGGGATAAAATTCCCCAGACTGGATTCTGGTATCTTTTTAAATCGGTGAAAGACTAAACCGGTAACGTGTGTTAGACGTTGACTTATCCCTACTTAGGATTCGGGATAAAATTCCCCATGCATAAAAGGCATGGATTTTTGTTGTTACGATGTTGAATACGTAGACTCGGTCGTTTTTATGAGAACGAACCACCCAGCAACGCGGGTTAAGCGCTGACTTATCCCTACTTAAGCTTCGGGATAAAATGCTCTAGACTGGATTCTGGTGTCTTTTTCAATCGGTGAAAGACTAAACCGGTAACGTGTGTTAGACGTTGACTTATCCCTACTCAGGATTCGGGATAAAAATTCTCATGCATAAAAGGCATGGATTTTTGTTGCTACGATGCTGAATACGTAGACTCGATCATTTTTATGGGAACGAACCACCCAACAACGCGGGTTAAGTGCTGACTTATCCTTACTTAGGCTTCGGGATAAAATACCCCAGACTGGATTCTGGTGTCTTGTTTAATCGGTGAAAGACTAAACCGTCTTTTAGAGTTGGTGTCTTGTTTAATCGGTGAAAGACTAAACCGTCTTTTAGAGTTGAAGGATGGTGTCTTCTCTTGGGGCAAAGACGTACCCGAAATAGGAGAGGAAGAATTTTATATTCTATCTCCCAACACTGAAGAGAAAGAATTTTATATTCTATCTTCGGTTGGAAAGGAGACTCGAGGTGGGATCTCCACCCCCAGAATCCGGAAAGGCAAAACTAAGAGTGGGATCTCCACTCCGAGAATCAAAAAGGTTCGGATAACCCTAACTGTCGGAAGGTTTGATTATCAAACTAAAGATGGGTTTCTCGTTTATCGAGAACGAATTGTGGTTTTGGCCCTAACTATAGGAAGGTTTGACCAAGCGGGAGTTTGAGGTGATCCTAACTGTAGGAAGGTTTGATCACTCGATTTGAAAGTGGACCTCTCGTTCATGAAAGGAATCGAGAGAAGATTTTGGTTGTGGTCCTAACTGTAGGAAGGTTTGACCAAGTGAGAGTGGGAGTGTGAGATGACCCTAACTTATATAGGTTTGATCACTTGATTTGTAGACCTCTCGTTCATTGAAGGAATCGAGAGGGAATTTTGACTATGGTCCTAACTGTAGGAAGGTTTGACCAGGTAGACAGTAGGAGTAGGAGTACAAATCATAGTGGGGGTGTTGACTTGTACCGATTACTCAATAGGGATTCTTGGTGTCAAGTGATAAGAACTTAACACGAAGGGGTTTGACAATTCGTCAAGGATTAAGACATTAAAATTCCGAGTACCATGTCTGGACTCTAACATTGAGGATGTTAAGTGCACAAATACCGTGAAAGTTTGAGCGGATTTAACTGGAAGGAATTTTGATGGTCTCATCGTCAATTAGTCTGATCGGTGGGGGTTTAGTGTTTATCATTTCGTTTGTAATGATCGGGTTATCCTTAAGAAATTACATGTAGCATTCTTCCGGAAACTTCCCGTTACATAAATCATCCACCCCCAGCTTCCTTTGCAGAATTGGTTCAGACATTATATTCAGTTATATGACCGGGTTATCCTTAAGAATATTACATATAAAAATTCTCCAGGAACTTCTCGTCAACTGTAGGAAACAGTTTATACTCATATACCTATTAGAGTATCAAGGAACAGTTTAACCTTGTATACCGGTTGGAGGATGGAGAAGCAGTTTATACTCGTATACTCTTCGGAGTGTTCGTTCGACTTAATTGAGCAATATAACACCGGCTTCAACCAATGTTTGGATGCTATTCTTGAGAGCGAAGCAAGCCTTGGTAGGATGAAGGATCCTCCTGTGGTACGCACAGTACTTTGGATCTGTAGTGTTTGCGGAAAAAGTTGCTGTATTCATTGCTGCATTTATTACAACTTCAATCGTTACAATGAAACAAAAAGATAGCCTTTTTATAAGACCGGTACACAATGAAAACAAAAGAAATACAACTCCTTTCAAACAAACGCAAGATCTGTTTATCATCTCTTGCTTGCGTGGGTCTTTGGCCTGTGACGGGGACGTTGATATCCGTGGACCACCGGGCAATCGGATCCGCTCCGAGAAAATCGGGCAGAGCTTCGTCTATCCGCGAAGGGATATAGAAGCAGAACTTCGTCGATCCGCGTGAGATCTAGAAGTTTAAAGCGTATATCTCGGCTAAGCGAGATATTAGCTCTTCTTAGTATTAACGCCAAGGGCTAATACTAAGGATCGGATGATGAAGGCGCTGATGTAGACCTCTCCTCTTCTTGTTGAAGCGCACGGCCACTCTCCACTGCAGCAGGACTTCGCCAAGGCTCTCCAAAAATTCCTCCTTTCAAAACAAAGGCCAAGGGGGGTATTTATAGGTGTTTGAGAGGCTCTAGGGGGCCTCTAGGGGGTGTGGACACCCCTGGGGGTGTCTAGGCTTTTCCTAGACACCCCCCGGGTGTTTCGACCTCCCGAGACTTTATTTGAGGTGTTTGAGTCATTTTCCCCGTAGATTCTTCGTCCGAACTCGGATTTGAGTGATTCCGGGTGTGTTGGATGCTCGACGAAGAATTCGATCCGCTCTGGTGGTTGGATTATCTGTAGACTGGTCGAGGCACGAGGGGCGTTGTCCTTTTTGTGAACAGTGCCGGGTTCCCGATTGGTCCGGGTCTTGGTTGTTCCAAAATCCTGTAAGCTCACGTAGCTCGCCGACTCACTTCAGTCGTTCATCGACGTCAATTGTGCTCCTATGGCTCGGATAGTGATGTTCATCGTCGCTCTTTAACGCTGAACCGTTCGTGGAGACCTATAGGCAATTTTCGATGCCTACATGTAGTGTTATCAGTTTCCTCCTGATTAGTGATAGGTGGAAGCTTGATCTTATTGTTTTCAAGGAGAGATTCGAAAATAGCTGGAACGTCATCGTCCTTGAAAGAGTACTCCTTTTTGGAGTCTGGCATCTAAAGTCTTTTTGTTGTCTCCGGGATTATTGTTGTGATGTTTGATTAGCACCAATAGAAGCCGTAGGTGCCTTGCCCTTACCACGGGAGGTGAAGTTCGAGTTCAGAGGATTAGCCGTCGGTTGGCTCCTCTCGGCCTTCTTCCTTCGGAGGAAGTGTTCGGCTTGTTCACCGCACACCTTCAAGTCTTTCCAAGTGTTGGACGGTGCGACTCCCATAACTTCCAACACGTCCAATGAGAGGTTGTTGTGATAGGTTTGAAGGATGAAGTCCTCTGTGATCAGATCTCGGCAGTTCATCGCCTTATTCCGAAAGCGCTTGACGAAGTAATCGACCATCTCGTCGTCTTCTTGCTTCTCATCATAGAGTGTCCTGATTGACACCTTGGCGTTATCGTCAAATAAGTGAGCGAGGAACAGATTTTCTAGGTCTTCCCAGTTATTAATACTTCCGGACTTAAGACGGCGGTACCAATCGAAGGCGGGCCCGCAAAGGGTGCTAACGAATGACCGAACCATCAAGGCTTCATTACCGAAGATCATACCCAAGTGGGACTTGAAATAGATTAGATGATGTGTAGGAGAGCCCTTCCCATCAAACGACGTGAAGTTAATCAAGTTGAACTTCGCCGGGTATGCTATTGAATCTCACTCTCTTGGATAGGGACATGGAATGCCGGTCCTTTTTACCTCTCGAGCAGACATTAGAGCGTTGATTTTGCTCTCAAGATCTTTTATTTTCTCATCCTCGCTCGTATCGGGCTTTTGACGATTCTTAAGAAGAATAACGTGGCCACCCCCGGCGTTATCATCATTGCTGGGACCACCCCCAGCGTTTTTGTTTTTAGTGGGGCCACCCCTAGCGTTCTGGTCAATAGGAGGATCATCAACATTGATGTATTCATCTATGTCTGAATCGCTAGCTGCTTGGCTAACATTGTTACGACGACTAGATTCACCTAGCTGATTTGACAAAGCCCGAATTTGTTGGTCATGCTCTTCTCTCATCCATAGCATAGCCATTTCCATTTCAATCTTGAATGCCTCTTTCTACTTGGTTAGAGCATCCTCGAGAATTTTGGCGATCTGCTCGGTGTTGATCATGAACACTTCGCGAGATTGTCCCGGACTGGATACCGTATTATCAAAAGCGATTGCCGAGTTAGCATCTGATGCTTCATCATCCGATGATAAACCTCTATACATTCTCTGGTAGTCCCTACGTCTAGTGGTCCCTACGCATAGCCGAGTCAGACGATGCGATACGATAGGGTCATAACTAGAAGGTCGAATCGACTTTCCCTTATCAGCCATGTTAATTGTGACTTCTGGAAGTTCGTCATCATGAACAGCCGATAACTTCTTACGGAGACGCTTTGGTTTGGACTTAGCTATTCCGTTGGAGATCCTCTCGAATACCGAGACCCTCTGCGAAGCGGTCTTAAGGCAGCTACACGCTGATAATACTGTCCTGATAATCTTAGCGCAAGAACGGTGAGGGTCCGCTTTCCCGGTACTTCTCTTTCTAGATTTGTTCGTACCCTCCGCCCGATAATACAACTCATCGGTCAGATGACCGGAGCAACCTATCGGGTGTTGACACGACTCCCCTAGTATAACGTTGTCATTGTCAGATGAATACATTTCTTTCAGGGGATTTGCCGCTTTATTAACATTCTCAAGAGTCACGTGTTTAGAACTACGCTTTTGGGAGCGCAGGATCTCAACAGGCTACTAGTTTTGGATACACACCCCCAGGCGGGTGGAAACCGTTGTTTTCTCTTTATGAGAAAGCTTGAAATTGTTGCGAGGGCATGTGTGACCCTCATCTCGATGAGTCGCTCGGGGTGCAGTCACCGGACCCAAGCGTTCTTTGATCAGAACTTTGCCTTGATCCTCGTGCAAAGGACCCAGGCGATCGACTATCCTCACCTTGAATCGGGACAAATCTACGCTGTCATGGTGCTCCGTCGGAGGTGTGAAACTCAAAAGGATGGATGAAACATGTGCATAACGTCTTCTGTCTTTACCCTGACGCGGGTCAAACTTGGGCAACCCGCGGGTTGGAGGGTCGGCTTTGGGTGACCCGCAAAGTGTAGGGTCGGATTTAGGTGACCCGCAAAGTGGAGGGTCGGATCCAAGTGACCCACGATTTAGAGGGTCGGATCCAAGTAACCTACGATTTGGAGGGTCGGATTCGGGTGACCTGCGAATTGGCGGGTCGGATTGAAGTGACCTGCGATTTGGAGGGTCGGATTCGGGTGACCTACGAATTGGAGGGTCGGATCCAAGTGACCTACGAATTGGCAGGTCAGATTGAAGTGACCCATGCTTGGGAGGGTCGGACTCGAGTGACCCGTGTTTCGGCGGGTCGGATTTGAGTGACCCACGAATTGGCGGGTCGGATTCGAATCTTTTCGGCCGTCGTCTTGGACTTTGGCCTCCAAACTTTATGCAGTTTTTGTGGCTTCTTTTCCACTTCCTCTCTCTGCAACCTTTTGGTCTCTTGCGTAAGAATTCGCACGTGTGCAAGCAGTGCGCGATGCTTTTTGATCCGCTCTTCAAGAGTTGAACGGGTCCTTTTGACTTGTACCCAATCACTTGTTGGTGATTTGGAGGAAGGGGCATTTTTCCGCTGTTGGGGCGCTTGACGTTGCCTAATTTTCAGATCCGCCTCATAACGGATCCCGTCAATTGATTCCAAAGCCCTAACGAGTTGGCGCGCAATACGTTGGCGCTGCCTTTGACGAGCTCTCTTCGATAAAGTAGGTGCGTCTTCTGTACTCAACTCCTTGATTGAGGAGGAGTTCAGATCTACAGATCCGGACTCATTGGAGGCCGGAAGGGCGTTGCAAGGTTCAGCTACCGCAGCAACAGGGGTGTTGATCTTCCTGTGCTTGCGAGAAGCGGAGGATCTGAAGGAGGAGGACGAGAGGTATACTTCGTACTTCTGTTGGTCGAACTCATATTCAACCACCTCTTCAACCGGGATCATAATCATCGGTTGCGACACGACGGCCTCGGTAGCGAGACCGTTGGCTCCTACTGTGGTTACCAGTTTGTTTTAGTGGAAAGTTGCCTTCATCATTGATTTCATTAAACTTTAGTCATTTACAAATGAATTCGAATAATGAAAATAAAAATTACAACTTTCTTAAAAATAAACACAAGATCCGTTTATCGGTTCTTGCTTGCGTGGGTTCTTTGCCGGTGCCGGGGTTAATCCGTGGACGACCGTGAATCAGATCCGATTGTAGGAAAAATCGGCAGAGCTTCGCCTTCGCCGAGGAAGTTTTTTTGGTTTGAAGCACTGAGATCGACAAAGCGAAATCAAGACTCTTCTCGAGATTAAGACCAAGCCTAATCTCAAGGAACGGACGTACGGGCTTCGGATCCTTCGAATGGCTTCTCCTTTGCGCTGAAGTTCGCCGGGATCTCGTTGACTTTCGCTAAAATTTTGTGCTCCTTCACTCTTCAATCCAGCAGCACCTCGTCCTCTTGATAAAATTCCCTCTCCGAAAACGAAGCCTTTGACTCATATTTATAGACCTTGGATACGGTTATTTGGATGAGAACAAGTGATTTGGCTCTATCTTCAGTTAACAACAGCCTATCCACGTTTGGGGATGAGATAAAGTCAGTTAGGAACCTCTGGAACTGATAAACTCTGCGAAAAACCGCTTTTAAAACCGCCAAAACGCATCTGGGAGTCGAAACAGTGCGACAGGAAAATCCGACCCGCGCTTGCGCGGGTCAGATAATCCGACCCGCACTCGCGCGGGTTGGTTTGTTCCGTCCCGCGCTCGCGCAGGTTTGCCGACTCTTTCTTTTCCTGTTCTCTTTCTTTCGAGACTTGTTCTTTTCGCGTGTTTGGTCGATTTGTTGACTTGTATGCTTCGCCGCGAGACCGACCGTCGAACGCGCGTTGATTAACATACGCGTGTTGATCGATGCGTGAGGACTGATTGGCGTGCGCGTGTTGACCGACACGCATGAGCTAGTTGACGTGCGCGTGTTGATCGACGCGCACGAGTTAGTTTGACGTGCACGTGTTTGACCGACACGCACAAGATGATTTGACATGCGCGTGCTGACCGACATGCACGAAATGATTTGATGTACGCGCGTTGACCGGCGCGTACAGCTGGTTGACGTGCGCGCGTTGACCGATGCGCACGAGTTGGTTTGACGTGCACGCATTAATCGACGCGCACGGGTCGAATGGCGTGTGTACGCTGAGCGATGCGCGCGAGCTGATCAGGTGAATCTTCTTGACTCGCCCATTCATTGCTTCGAGTTTCGTGCAGGCTCTCATAGACAATTTTAGACGCTACTATGGTCGCCAGTTTGTTTGCGTCGAAAGTTGTTGTTTTCATTGCTATCGAATCTATTACAACTTTAGTCGTTACAATAAACTCGAATAAAATAAAAAGTTGATCTTTTTATAAGATCTCCTTACACAATGAAAATAAAATAAAAAAGTTTAAAACTTTATCAAACAAACACAGAGATCATTTATCGGTCTTCTGCTTGCGTGGGATCTTTGCCTGTGCCGGGGTTTATCCGTGGACGACCGTTGATCTGGATCCGGTTAATGAAAAATTCGGCAGAGCTTCGCCTTTACCAAGGTAGTGTTTGATTTGAAGCGCTGAGATCGACCAAGCGAAATCAGAACTCTTCTCGAGATTAAGATCAAGCCTAATCTCGAGGAATGGACGGGAACGGGCGTCAGATCTCTCGAACTCTCCTTCTTTATGCCGAAGAACTCGCCAAGATCTGTCAACCCTCACTGAAATTCGTGCTCCTTTGACTCCTCAATCCGGCAGCACCTCCTCCTCTTGATAATTAATCCCCCTCGAAAATGGAGGCCTTGGGTTCATATTTATAGGTCTCGGATGCGGTTATTTGGATGAGAACAAGTAATTTGACTCTATCTTCAGTTAACAACAGCCTAATCATGTTTGGGGATGAGATCAAGTCAGTTAGGAACCCCTGGAACCGATAAACTCTACAAAAAAACGCTTTAAAACCGCCAAAAGGCGTCTGGGAGTCGAAACAGCGCGACAGAAAAATCCGACCCACGCTTGCGCGGGTCGGATAATCCGACCCGCGCTTGCGCGGGTTAGTCTGTTCCGTTTCGCGTCAGCGCGGGTCCGTCACCTTCGCCAAAATCCTTCTCTTTCTTGGCGCTTTGGTTCCGGGACTTGTTCTCTTTCGCCGTTTTGCATATTTGATCGTCTTGTTGACTTGCACGCTTCGTCGCGGGGTTGACTGTCGAACGCGCGTTGGTTGATATACGCGCGTGTTGATTGATGTACGCGTGTTGACCGACGCACACGAACTGATTGACACGCGAACTGATTGACATGCACGCGTTGATTGATGCACGCGTGTTGATTGACGCTCGCGAACTGATTGACGCGCACATGTTGATTGATGCGCGCGTGCCACTTGGTTCGTCGTTTCGCTTCATGCGCTTGTTGACGACAGATAATCCTCTTAAACTCGGATAGCGACGTTCATCGTCTTATCTCCATCTCGAGCTGTATGCGGACACCCAAAGGCATTTTTAGACGCCTACAATTTCGAGTGTGATCAGGTTTACTGTTTATGCTACAATATTCAACTGTAATATTTACTGTAGTATGAACCCTGATTCTTTGTTACCTCCTTTAAGTATAGAAGAGTAGATGAAGTAGTATGCACAAGGACATGTTTATATTCCAAGCAATGTGGGACGAAAGAAGTCAGTTCAAAACAATATCATACGTATGTTAACTCCGTCACTAATTGTGAGTTCGTGTTCTAGCAAGCTGGTAATTATTTTTTTCTCCTTGGCCTTGAGGATGTTTTTCTCTCATCACTACTTGTATTGTAGAAGAGGCCTTTTGGTTAACCATATTAATGAGCGCTCTCCTTAACCCTCAAACCATGTACGTAATTTGTTATTAATTAGCATATTGAAATGGCCATTGGTTACATGAAATATTTATGCCACCGTGCTTACATTCTCGATTTGTAACCTGTCTGTGTTTGATAGCAATTGTTACACGAGATCTTACCATATTTCATGTTAGCGGTGACTTTGTTTGCTATAGCATTGGGTAAGAGGTGATTCCGATCATAAACATGTAGCTAAAGCTGGTGAATATTACTACATAAGCTGATGATCAACAAGATTATCAATCTTTTGATCAAATCAACAAGAAATTAGGTCACATAGTTGGATAAAAACTTTTTTATTAGAAAAGAGCTACAAAACTTAATTGCAACAATTAATTGTATGTTTCTAGATATTTGTTTGAAGAGCAAAATACTAGGGAATTGAACAATCAACGTAATAGCACATAGTTGGATAAAAACTTTCAACAAAATTTTCATCCAAATGCATTGCGCATTATCAACAACTAGCAGGAAGAAAGATACAATGAAAATTAATATCTCTCAACTAGTTCTTTTCATTATTATAAATAACCATAATTAAAGACCGCGAAGCGGACATTTAATTAGCAAGGATGGAAAATGACGGATAGCAAGAACCGGGAGGCCTTCACGAATGAAAAATATAAATGGATACTTTGAATGTAAGAGTGTATGGCGATGCTATATCTCTCTCAAATTGAATTAATTTGATTTATAACTGCGAAATCGCCATCAAATTAGGATACAGAGTCCTTAATTTACTTGTAATTGAGTCATAATCGAAGCAACCTATATGGAGATGAGGGTGTGAATTTTGATGAAGGATAAGATGAATGGACCTTGAGAAGTAAAACATGATCCTCTGGTCAGGCCTCCATTTATGTATATCAAATTTAGACTAGTGGTAAAATTTAGAAGTTTAGAAATTAAAGAGATTAGTGGTTCAAATTCTAGGCACAATATATATATTTAGAGGTTTTTGATTGGGTCTTGGACCTTGGGCTCTTTGAATTTTACAATTATTTTTTATTTTGTTTGTTTTCATAAAATCTACAATTATTTTATATCATTTTATCATTTTAATTTTTATAATTTTTATATTTGTAAATTATATAATTATAAATGATTAATAATATAATTTTTTTTATCAAAATTGTGTTTATTTTTTGCTTTGTTTTCTTGAAAATTTTAAAAAAAGTAAAAAAGAGAGAAAAGAAAACTAGAGCCCGGCCTGGGGCAATCGAGCCTGGGTCCGGGCTCCGGGCTCCGGTTTTACCCGGTCCGGGCCGGCTCGGATGGACATGCCTAATGCAGGATGTGTCTAAGCGAGATTAGGACTTTAACGAAAAGATACCACTGATTATGACTCAATTAAAACTTTATCCTGATTTAGACTCGATGGAATTATGAAAATTATAACCCAAACCTAATTGCACATCCATATCCGCCAAGTAAATGGCCCATCACTCAAAATCCATTCATTAAGTGGGTCTTAAATGGATGAGTAACTTATTGAAAATAAGTGAGTCATAACTAGGTGGGCTTGTTCAGTTGTTCCCGCACATTTGCTCTTTTATTGATGGATTATTTTCAAGAAGGGTCTTGAGTAGAACTAAGAGCATTATAAACGAAATGAATAATTAATCTAACTCCTAAAAACTTCAAATTTAAGTAAAAACCCGCAAATAGCCCCCTGAATAAAAAAAGGTTAATGTTGTAATCTCGTTGTTGTATCTACATACATCACATATCAAAAGTAAGAATCGAACATGAAATGTAAAAGTAAATAAACAAGAAAAGAGATGGAGAAAGTGATCATCTCATTTTATTCATCTTCATTTCTCCTCAATACATTTTGTCTTCCATGGATTACATATATAGATGTGGAAGAGAATACTAAAAGTCACAAGTAGGTGAAGAGACTTCTTCTAGTAATGTTCACATTCATTGTATTTATATTTACAACACTCCCCATTGGACATTACTACATGATGTCAATGCCTCGTTAAAAACCTCGCTAGAAAAACCTAGTGGGATAAAAACTAGTCGAGGAAAAGAGTACACGACATTAGTAGATCCTTGTTGCATTAGTTGCCTCATTAAAAACCTTTAACTAAGAAAACCCTGTGGGACAAAACTTAGTAAAGGGAAAAGAGTACAACTATAGCTCTTCGGGATCCAAACTTGTGTTGCATTAGTTGCCTCATTAAAAACCTTTAGCTAAGAAAACCCTGTGGGACAAAACTTAGCAAAAGGAAAAAAGAGTACAACTATAGTCCTTCAAGGTACAATCTTCGGAATTGCGTTAAAAATTCGCTCCCCCTGATGATGACAATCTTCTGAGTCTATGTTAAGAAAAACTCAGTGGGACAAAACTTAGCGAAAAGGGGCAAATTATGATAATAGACTTTCAGGGCTCAATCTTCAGGATTGTTCTTTAAGAATTTGCTCCCCCTGAAGAAGATAGTCTTTCAAGTCTGTGCATATTGTGAACATATTTCTCATAAGTTGATGTAGGCAGAGACTTAGTGAACAAATCTGCAAGATTGTCACTTGAGCGAACTTTTTCGATGGTGATTTCGCCATTCTTTTGGAGCTCATGTGGATAAAAGAATTTTGATGCAATATGTTTTGTCATGGTTCCATTTACATATCCACTGCTCATTTGTGCAACACAAGCTGCATTGTCCTCATAAAGGACATTAAGGGGAATATCATCTTTCACTAGACCACACGAGCCACAAATATGTCGTATCAATGATCTTAATCATACGCATTCTCGTGAGGCCTTATATAAAGCAATAATCTCTGAGTGGTTAGAAGAAGTAGTCACCATGGTCTGCTTAACAGACCTCTAAGAAACGACAGTACCACCACAGAGAAAAAAACATAACCAGTCTAGGATCTAGCGTTATGGGGATCATATATGTAGCCAGCGTTCTAATAGCCAACCAATGTCATATCTTGGTTTTTTTTTTATAGAATAGTCCAAGATCTTTTGTACCTTGAAGATAGCGAAGGAAATGTTTAACGACATTCCATTGCCTCCTTGTAGGATAAGCACTATACCTTGCTAGCAAGTTCACCGCAAATGCAATATCAGGCCTGGTGCAATTTGTGAGATAAAGAAGTGCTCTAATGGCGCTCAGATAGGGAACTTCTGGCCCTAATATTTCTTCATTATCTTTTTTGGGTCTAAATGGGTCTTTATCCACTTCGAGGGATCGGATGACCATTGGTGTGCTAAGTGGATGAGATTTATCCATATAAAATCTTTCCAAAACCATTTTCACATAGGTTGACTGGTGTAGAAAAATTCCTTCTGGGAAAATGCTTAATCTGTAGGCCGAGACAAAACTTGGTTTTTCCCAAGTCTTTCATTTCAAACTCCGTCTTTAGGCATGAGCTAGCTTCTGTAAGCTCCTTGTGCGTTCCAATAACATTTAAATCATTAATATAGACTGATATAATACAGAAGCCATTTTCGAATTTCTTTATAAACACACAAGGGCATACATCATTATTTGCATATCTCCTCTTCAGGAGGAACTTACTCAGTCGGTTATACTACGTTCTACCCGACTATTTCAAGTCGTATAACGGCCTTTATAATTTAATGTTATACATGTTGCGATTCTTGTTTTCTCTTAATTCAGGAATTTTAAGATCATCAGGGACTTTCATATAAAAATATTAGCGTCTAATGACTCATATAAAAATGTGGCCATGACGTACATATACTGCATATATAAATTCATAGTTTCTGCCATATGTATTAACTTACGGAACGTAATAATATATAAATTCATAGTTTCTGCCATATGTATTAACTTACGGAACGTAATACAATCACTAATAGGAGAATATTTTACATCTAAATCGATGCCGGGTCTCTGCGTGAACCCATTGAGCTATGAATCCCACTTTATATCTCACCACCTTATAATTCTCATTTATTTTTCTTACGAAGACCCATTTATATCCTACAGGGATATATGAACTACAGGTTCAAAATACTTTAGCGAGTTCAGCTCAGCCTCAATTGCCACTTTCCATCTCACCTAGTCCGAGTGCTTCAAGCACTCTATTACCGACTTAGGTTCTGGATCCAGATTATTTTGGGAGATAGTAAGAGAAACTGTAGAGGCAATTATGTTGTCGACAACTTTTATATTTATATTATATATTTCTCCTTTTTCACAAATTCGTGGCCACTTTAATTCTTATTTTATGTCAACCAAATCCTCGTCATTTCCCTTAACAATTTGATTTGGCCGTTCCGCATCTCCAGTATTGTGATTATCAAGTGCACGTGCAATTTACTGGAGATTCCATCTTCAGGATGAACCTCTTCTGGAGGTTATGAGAGTGACTGTCTTTCTATATATATAATTTAGTTTGCCGCGGACTTTTATCTTTTACACTAACATATTTTATATGCTTCTGGCACAATATGCTTCTGGCATACCAAATCATCAATGATATATTCAACATGAATATGGGGCTTAGTCACTCTTTTCTTGGCAGATTATCATGTGAACTTCTGGTTCAGTTTGACTAGTACGTGGATATAAATATTGAAGATCTTTTTCACTAATGGAATTTCTTGATATTATTTTATATTTTGGGCACTAATCTCCCCCTAATGTCGAGAATTAATCTTCAATAAAAAATGCAGTCAGCATACTAAATTGTAAATTGATCCCCTAACATGGGCCATAGGTACTAAATTATTGACGGAGTTTCATAAATAATGTATGTACCTTCACCGAGGTCCCATAGAGGTACGCTATGGTGGTGATATAGAAACATGGACTGCAAATAAATAATACGCAGATGGGAAATGTTTCACTTCTACACAACATATTAGATAAAGGGGGAAAATTGTGATATGCAGTTGGTCGGATTTGGTTTGAATGCCCCATTTAATTTAAGTAAATCCGACAAATCATATTTTACCCAAGATGACCCAATCGCTCATGCTAGAATTTAAAAGAATTTGGGTCCCCAAATCTCAAACTCATCGCAACATGTTGTATTTTAGGTCAGACAAATTCTAAAATATATACATATGAATAAAAAAAACCACATAGGTTCACAAAAGTTTAAAGCAAAATCAAGATAAATTAAAATTGTTTGACAAATGTATATAATCCAAATATAGAGAAGCCAAATAGTTCGATAAGATCCATTACCTTCCCCTCGTCCAAGCTTATGAATATTAGTTTGAATTATGACATATGCTCCATGCACTATGACTGAACCAATTAAACTTGCATTATGGTTTCTCACAACAGCTGGTTGTGTTTTTAATAACTACTAATGCAAGGATTAGTTCATAATGCTTTTAGTTGTACTATTGTAAGAGTACAAGGTTACTTGTTGAATTGTATTCAGTCGAGGATTTAAAATCCAAAAATAGCTACAGGATAAGATCTCCTACTATGTTCATAGTCTTCCCCTTGTCCACGCGTATAAGTAATTTTCTGAATTGAAGCATGTGATACAAACACAACTCGTAAGTCAACTAGTCTGACATTATAATTTCTAATCATCAATTGGTTGTGCTTCTCTGCGACTACTAATGTAGATATGAATTCAAAATGCTAATTGCAATTCTTGGTCATGTACTGCTGTTGGAGTATAATATTATTTGCGTGGAATGTGGAAAAGAACTTTTCGATCAAATTATTGGCTTCCATAGATCAAAGCGATCCTTCAGGGACTGCCCAGAAAATTGAATACTTTTTCAGTGAGGCATTAATTTTTAACGTCTTAATTGATAGAGAAAAAATTTAAAGTGTTTGCCTTCTGGGCAAAGATACTTAAAGAATCAATAGATATAATCGTACAAAAATCACAATGGTGTCTAGTAAAAATGAACGTTCGAGGCCAAAGATAAATAATAATTCACAGTGCACTAATCATGGGGAAGAAGGATTAATGCATGAGAAATTAGAAATATTCACATTTTAATAAGATCACACATAATCACCAAAATCATCAAGTTCCTTTTTTTGTCTAAAGATTTTCATAAATGTTATGTTTCAAATGTTTGCTTCTGGCAAACTAGCATGATGTTTCTCACCTTGTTTTGCCTTCCCTATGAGTCAAAATTAACAGTAACACAATACATGCATATGTCGAGGATGTATGATATTGATACAATACTAATAATAAATTTGTCACAGAAGATGATGAAAGTGTCAGAATCCCTAATCAATGATTTAAAAAATTAATAAGCATACATGAATATACACAAAACAGCATCCGTAATTGTCATGTGAAAATAATAGCCATACTTGTCATATGGAAATAATAGGTACTGCCACAATGCAAATGTTTATAAGTCATATGACTCATCGTCCTCATCTCCAACCTCATAAATAGTATAATCAATTAAACATTGACCTTTGATTTTCTATTACCAAGAAGGATGGAATTTCCAACTTAAATGCCATATCTATTTCCTTCTCTACATTATATTTACTCAAACAAGTTATTTGTAACTATCATATAGCAGTTTAACTTGTATAGCATACCTTATGGTGAATGCATGATTTCAGGATATAAATGAGTAACACAGTTTAGCATAATTCATCCATTAGATAATCTGCCAACCATTTATTCACATACCTTATGGTGAAGGGAGAATAAATGAAACACAGATGAATTTGCAACTGCAAACAAAAGATGCCTCTATTCACAAATCACAACTAATCAGTTCTACTACTGGTTGACATTAGAAGATAAGATGTTTAAATAGATCAAATACATCTTTTTCGAACATACTATCACCACCATCCACAAAGCCATATGGATATCAAAATATAAACAGTTTGAACTGTCAGATTACTCCAAGTCTCCAAAGATCTTACATCATGATAATAGGCTTGAGAGTAGTTGTTTAAATGAACCGATCTATCTTTTTTTTCATGGAAGATAAGATGAGTCCTGGTGGTATATGAAATATAATAAAACAAAAAGACATATAGAAAACTTAAGCTTCAGAGAAGACATGAGCTAGCAATTTCATATTAGTTTCAGAAGGAATCTTAGTGATCATTTTCTCCAATCCAAAGAAACATCATTAAAACAAGGCTAGAACAAAACAGTAATCCAAAAACAGGAAACATAATCTGAGTAACAAGGGCAAACTGCACATTGTTTGTGTTGACTAGCCTATGCAGCTAGCTAGAGGAAGGCACAAGAAGAAATTGTTACCTGAGGAAGTGGCAGAACAACAAATAGATCAAGTAGAAAATAACCACGAAGATAATGAACAACAATTTTCTTTGGCTGATCAACTAAAGCACCAGCGCCGACAACTCTAGATACAGGAGCCACATAAGCCAGCCAATGATCACGAACCGGCTAGAGCCACTCGTGCTGATAACGTGTTGTAATCTCGTTGTTGTATCTACATACATCACATATCAAAATTAAAAATCGAACATGAAATGTAAAAGTAAATAAACAAGAAAAGAGATGGAGAAAGTGATCATCTCATTTTAGTTATCTTCATTTCTCCTCAATACATTTTGTCTTCCATGGATTACATATATAGATGTGGAAGAGAATACTAAAAGTCACAAGTAGGTGAAGAGACTTCTTCTAGTAATGTCCACATTCATTGTATTTATATTTACAACAGTTAAAACACCCTAAAATTTGAAAATTATAAGAAAATCCTCAAGATCCATAAAATACATAAAACACCATGAAAATTTGAAACTTACAAAAAGAACATAAAAAGTTCAAAGTTTACAAAAACAATCTGAAAGTTTCACCAATTATAGAAAACACCATCACACTTTTAAAATTTATAAAAAACACTCTAAATTTTTTGAAAACTACAAGCAACAATTGGAAAATATAGAAATTACAGCTAGCACTCTAATGTTTTTGAATTTTACAAAAAATGAAAAACTTTTGAAAATTACCAAAATTAATCTAAAATTTCAAAATTACAATAAACATCCTAAAAATTTAAAACATACAAGCAACAAACTAAAAAATGCAAAAATTATTAGCAATTTCTTAAAAAATTTCAAATTTACAACAAACTCCTATGAAATTTTTAATTAATAGAAAACACCTAAAAGTTTTAAAACTCACAAATAGAATATTGGAAATTGTGAATTTATTAAAAAATTTAAAAATTTGCAAAAAACCACCATATAAATTTTAAAAATTACAATAAATACCCTCACAAATTAGAAAATTACGAAAATAAAATTTACACAAATTACAAATTTTTTCAAACACCAGCAAGTTTTTAGTGTGCTTTTGTAATTTTGAGTTTTTAGGTAGTTTGTTGAACTTTTTAAAACTTTTAACGGTTTTTAGAAAATTTTAAAAAAATTTGGGGTTGCTAGTAACTACGAGAATTTCAATGTGTTTTACAAAATTTTCACAGTGTTTGTTTTGTAAATTTAGAATTTAGAAGCTGTTAGTAATTTCCAGATTTCATGTGTTGTTAGTAAGCTTTGAAATTTAGGGTGTTTTTTATAATTTTTGAAATTTTTTAGAATATTATTTACAAATTTTGACATTTTGGGGTTTTTTGTAATTTCCAAATTTCTAAAGTGTTGTTTGTAAGTTTTAAATTTCAGTGTGTTTTTGTAATTTTGAACATTAAAGGGTGTTGTTGTAACTTTTAAATCTTTCAGGGTGTTTTTTGCAAATAATAATTTTTTTAGAGGTTGCTAGTAATTTTCTAATTCCTTGTGTCTTGCTTGTAAATATTGAATTTTATGTTTTCTGTAATTTTGAATCTCTGAGGTATTTTTGTAATGTTTGAAAATTTTAGGTGGCTTGTGTAGGGGCTATTTTTAATTTCTTGATTCTCAGTGTAAATTTTTATGAGTTTTGAAATTTGTAGGGTGCTTTTCATAATATTTAGTTTGTGACGGTGTTTTTTTTCTAATTATTTAAACTTTAAGGGTGTTTCTTGCAAATTTAAATTTTTTTTCCCCTGGTTGTTTTTCAGTTTTGAAAAGTTCAGAGTGGTACTTTTATGTTATTTCAATTGTAGATTACTTCCACATTCTCAATCTGCGATCTCTACTGAAACTGAGGTTGTAACATGAGACTATATTAAATATTAGCTCCTTATTAAGTGGTAACATGATAATATATTAAACATTAGTTAATAAAGTTTAAATGAGCAAGTGGACAGTCCATTTATTAAATGGCATGCAAAATCTGGTCCGTTTAGCTAGTGATAAATGAGTCATAAATAAGTAAACCCATTTATGCTGGCCACAGCATCCAAACCCATACACTTAATATCCCTAACTTATACAATCTTTTTTTTTAATAAAGAAAAAGTATTTTATTCATAAAATCAATGGGCAAAACAGGAAGCAGTCTCCACTGGGATTTTTCCGACCCAAGATTTACTACGAGTAAGGTTCAAGGCAACATCTGCTAGTCAATAAGCTAGCGATTAAATTCTCGCTTAACAAAGATATAAGAAAGTTTTGAAAATCTCGTCTAATTGCTTGGCTCCTTAGGTAATTCGCATCCTTAGAGTGAGCGACATCATTAGGTCGAGTTCTTTGTGAAGTGCAATCAGCCCTCACATCTTTTTCATTCTTCCAAATATTTTATTTCAATCTTTAGAGTACGACTTGATTTATAAAAGAGCTATAATATCTTTTGAATTTGTGCTTAATGGATATCAGTTTCGCTAAAAAATTTATTATGATTGTGTTATCAGTTGTGGTTGTGGCGGCCTCAAGCCAGTGAGAATTGGCGAAGAGAATTACTAGCAGGAACAACACTTACCCTGTTGTGATAGGTTGTTAGCATAGTCTAGGGTGCATTCTTGTAATTGCCTAATGTGTTAGGTTTGTGATTTAGAAAATTTTTATCATATAATGCTGAAGCCCCCATTGGTGAGGAGGAAGAGTGTGTTGGGAATTTATCAAATAAATAACGATTATAGCATGAATTAAATCCGAAATCAAAATAAATAAGAGATAAGAAAATCAGGCCTGAACGGGAGCAGTCGTGTAAACACTGCCCTAGAAGATTGAGAACCCGCCTATCGCCCTGGCGCAGATGGTTCCCTTCCCCTAGCGGTAAAAACCCCCGGAAACGGCCGGCCTCTACACTCGGGCGAGAGTGCAGAGCTTCAGCTCAGATGAAGGAAGTTGCCCATAAAATAAAACTAAAGGGGAGAGAAGAAAAACAAGAGAAACTTGTTGTATATTTTCCTTATCATTTTGAGCTTAACATATGGATATATATATAGGGTTGGAAAAGACGTTACAAAACCCGTAATTAATTCCGTAACGTTCGTCATAAATTTTGTAACGTTCCCTATAATTATATGGCCGTTACACATATTTTTAATTGCTAATTAAAACATGTTTTAATTATAAAACTTTATTACTATTCATGAAGGCAAAATTGTCTTTTCTTAACAAAATATCTAACAGCCCCCCCCAAAAGGCAATATTGACTGAACACTCAGAAATCAATAAATAAATCAAGAATCATAAAACAAATATAGGTTGGGCAACCTTACGTATCGTGAATTCGGGAAAGGTAGCTTTCGGCTTTGAACCTTTCCTTAGTGAGTTCATCGCCACCTGAGGGACATAATGGACTAGGCCTTGAATTAGGCCCTTTTAATCAGGTATTGATGAAAACACACACAATACGCTTCATCTATTGAGCAAAGCGGGTTGAGCGTTAAAGGCCATGCTCACAATAAACCGACTCATGAGAGTTTCTAGGGGTTAGCCCAGCCCCCCCAACCGCGACCATCACGGTTCCTCTCACGTAGGTAAGTCCTCAAAGGGTACTACAGCTGTTTATTTAATACCCTCCACAATACACGCGTTGGACTTATTAAGAGTAAAACTCAGCCTAGCCAGCTGTATCATAAGAGCATCGTCATCATAGAGAAGGGGTAGTAGCAAATGCTACATAATGATATATAAATATATCTAGGTCGATGCTCCACACGAGTGTCACTAGTCCAGCTTGTTTCTACCACATTGAACCGACATTGGGACTACGTCTCCAAATAAGGGTTGGGTTGCCGCTGTCAGTGACCTCATCTATGGGCTTAACCCCATCTCCCTCGATGAATCCAGAACCACACTCCTGGATAATCCCTTAGTCAAAGGGTCATCAAGATTCTTTTCACAGACTTTACAAAGTCTAGAATCATAACTTTGCCTAGCAGGCGTTGTATTTATTTATCAAGTTCTTATTTTGTAATTAGTCCATCATATTGTTTGAAATTGACATTAGGTCATGATCTATGATCATAAAAGATCATAGTCTATGTCTGAAGAGATTGACCTTAATATCTGAACATTTCAAACTAATGTGGAACTAAAAATTCTGCAGTTATGCATATGCACATACATGAATGAAATTAATAATAGATACATGCAGAGCATAATAGGATTTCGTATCTTAAAAAAATATTTTTGTAGCTTAAAATATATTTCATACTTCATAATTCAAATGCATAAAATTTTTAAAATTCTTCTATTATAAGAGGTTACAAATTGGTTGCCTACAAAGGAGACCGTCCAAATTTAAATCGGTTGCCTACAAATGAGACCTTCCAAATTTAAATTGGTTGTCTACAAAGGAGACCTTCCAAATTTATGTTGCCATTTTCTAGTACCACCTCTTATACAAATAATAATAATAATAATATTTGTACATACGTGCTTTAAATTTTACAAGTGCATTCTTGCATAAAACCTTGTAATTAATCATGTAAAAAATGCAAGTTATCTAAAAAGATATATGAGCATTTATTGCAATATTCATCAAAATGCAATAAAAATGATGAACTTTACATTTGAAGATTTGAAATATAATCCACCATATAAAATAGAATTTTAAAAAATGCACCTCTTTGATTTGTTCGCTCATATATTGATCATTTATCATTAGGCAATATATGATGCAAGAAGCGTAATTAAATAAATGCATATGAATTTTCACATAATTCCGGTCCTCTTATTCCAAACCAAAAACTCCTAAAGTGAAAAGATTAAAGTTTTACCCGGGTAGTTAGCCAGGTAAGGATAGTAATAGAGGTTGATCAAAGATCAATTAAGTACCTCGTTCCTTGCAGAGCGCATTACGCAACCCTTAAACCTTGCCTTAGACACCAACTAATCCAAGAAAACTTGAATCGGTTCACTCAATGAGTTTTGTTTCTTAACAATATATAGAAACTTTAAATTATTTCCTGTTAGCATTTAATTTGCCTAGCAACTATACTGCAAACATATGATGTATAAGGCCGAGGAGGGGTTTACCTATTGATGTTCGAACCTCATGATTTTCATGTCGTGAGAGCAAAACCCGTCTATAAAGCTTACACATTAAAGAGGATTAATGAAAATAAGCATTTAACAACTCAAATTAATCAGCAATAAACATGTGCAATTAATCACAGAGATAATCTTTACTTTTAAAGATCTAAAATATAATTCACCATATAAAATAAAATTAAAAGATGCATAGCTTGCAAGATGATATTAGAGATCTAGTTGTCTGTATTTTTCTATAACTGAAGTTATATTATATGAAGATCTTTCCAAGTAACTGATTGTTTCTTTCAATCAATCAATGCATGTAAGAGTAGCACTGTGGCTGTCAGAAGTATTACTATGCAAGGCTTGTTGGTTATTTGTCACGCTCATTATGAGTTCCAGCATACCACATGAAAAACCTTGGCAATGATAATAATACACTTGTATCAGATACATAATCATGACATGGTGGACATTTATATCTTTCAAAGTAATTAGCCAAGGTGTGTCTACTATTTGGTGTCAATTGACATATTAATTTATAAACCTCATGTATAGGACACAAGCGTTGCATAGCAAGCTAGATTAATTACTAGTCAAGAATAATTAATAGCAATTAATTAATTACATTAACTAATTAATAGCAATTAATCAATTACATTAACTAATTAATTTTAGCAATTAATTATTATAATTGTCCGATAAACAGTAATGAATACTAACGGACATCCTAAATTAATTTTCAGTGAACAGTAATTCATATTTTTTATGATAAACAGTAAATTTTAGATTAATTGTCGCAATTAAACAAATGCTGTAATTAAAAAAAACACTACAATTAACAGAAATTCGGATGAATAGGATTCCCCCTAATGAACAGTAACTTTCGAATGAACAGTAACTTTTTTTTATTTTTATTTATTTTATTTTATTATAACTTTCGGATTTAAAACAAAAGCTATAAACTCTCAATCTTCTAGATTGTTGGGAATTTATCAAATAAATAACGATTATAGCATGAATTAAATCCGAAATCAAAATAAATAAGAGATAAGAAAATCAGGCCTGAACGGGAGCAGTCGTGTAAACACTGCCCTAGAAGATTGAGAACCCGCCTATCGCCCTGGCGCAGATGGTTCCCTTCCCCTAGCGGTAAAAACCCCCGGAAACGGCCGGCCTCTACACTCGGGCGAGAGTGCAGAGCTTCAGCTCAGATGAATGAAGTTGCCCATAAAAAACTAAAATGTAGATGAAAATAATATGTAGGGGAGAGAAGAAAAACAAGAGAAACTTGTTGCATATTTTTCTTCTTATCATTTTGAGCTCAACATACGGTTATATATATAGGGTTGGAAAAGACGTTACAAAACCCGTAATTAATTCCGTAACGTTCGTCATAAATTTTGTAACGTTCCCCATAATTATATGGCCGTTACACATATTTTTAATTGCTAATTAAAACATGTTTTAATTATAAAACTTTATTACTATTCATGAAGGCAAAATTGTCTTTTCTTAACAAAATATCTAACAGAGTGGATATAGAATTTCTATCAGAACCACTAAAAAGTCCTTTTGTATGTGATTCCTCTATGGTTGCTTTGTTTATTTCGTTTATTTCCACTACTTTTTCAATATTTGCTGTCATTTTTCAAAAAGTTTAACAACCCTATTCAACCCTGTTGGATCCTTTTGTTTTAATGATGATTAACAAACAATTTATAACTAATGTTGTTTCTAGTGTTTGTGTTTTATATTTATTCTAAGCAAACAATAAGTTGGAGGATGGATGAAATCAAGCATTCACGATCATATCCAATAGAGGTTGGCAGAATAGTAGAGTGAAGCCTTGCAATTCAAGTTAAAGATCCAAGTTCAAGCTTCATCCGCAAGTTTACCAAGATGAGCTTCGTTGAAGATCACAAGCTTGGGTAATTTAGTTTAGGTTTATACTTGTGTGTAGATACTTTAAGCTCATATTAATCACACACATGTATTTGTTGATTTTATCAAAGTATAGGTGTTTTTGATAAAATATTATTTTATTAGTTTATAGACTTCAATATCAGTTTATACATATTTTATTAAGTCTATAAAATTATTTTATAAAGTTTCAAAACATGGTTTAGCTAAAATATCAAAAATATGTGTTTTGTATTTTCATGTTTTGGACTAGTTTTGAAAAATGATGAGTTTTCACAAATGTGAAGTGCTATTTTAAAAATTCTTTTTGTAACATGTTCATTAACATGTTTATAATCATTTTCCAAAGTTTTATATTTTTTGGAATTTATTTACTATTTTTAAAGGCACTTCAAAAATTAGTTTTACTATTTGATACAGGCTGATAACATGTTATCAGTCGACTTGTAAGTCGACTGATGACATCAGTCAACTGATGTGTCGACTGAAGAAAGTGTCTGGAATAACAAAAGGTTTTTGTTTTGTTTTGGTCGACTGACCGGTCGACTGATAAGGTCATCAGTCAACTGATAAGGTCCGTCAGTCGACTGATGAGCTGGAAAACGCCTATAACGATCAGCTCATCAGTCGACTGATGAAAGCCGTCAGTCGACTGATGCTGTAACGGCTAGTTTTTTTAGCCTTTATCCTGTTTTGGTTTTTTGGTCCTTTTGCTGTGTTTTCTTGATCTTTGGTGTTCCCTATATATTCCCCCTCATACCCAGCTCTGTTTTTATCCAAGAAAATTGTTTTATATAAGTTTACAAAAGTTTAACAAGGGTTTAAGTTTGGTTTAGTGTTTGTTTGATTTGTGAAGAAGTTTTGACAAGTGGAGGAGATCATCTTCATATTGTTTGAGCTTTAAGCTCCAATCTCTCCATCTTGTTTTTCAGAGAAGAATTTCTAAACTCAATACTAGCTTTGCATTAATTATTTGTTGTTTATCATTTTTATTAAGCTAGTGTTTACATTGAGTTTATATTTGATTTTCTCTTTGTTCACACACAACCTATTAAGCTTTAGTATTTTCATACATTGTATAATTGGGGTTGTGGGGTTTGTGACATTGAGAGTGAGTTTACATTGTGTTCTCATCCATTGTAGAGAATAAATTTATTTGTATTGTTGAGCTTCATTGTGAGTTGCACATTGTATTACACTTGGACACTGAGAGAAGTGTGTGGTGAGAGAAGGGGTCGGTTCCAAGAGGAGTAGTGTCTGTAGTAAAGCCTAGTGAGAGGTGGTAATTCCGAACACTTGAGGAAGGTGACACGGGCTAGGCCAATACTTAGAGGGTGTGAAGTGTAATTGCAGGTGTATAAGTTGTAAAGTTTTTGGTAAACTAGAAAACCGATTGTTGTATTAAGCTATAATTGTGAGGTTCACTTTGTAATACACTAGTACACCAAGAGGAGTGTTTGGTTAGAGACGGGGTCGTCCTAAGAGGAGTGGGGTAGGTGGTAATGCTTAGAGAGAGGTTGTAATTCCTAACACTTTAGGGAGACACGAGCTAGAGACCAACACTTGAGATGGTAGTTAGTATAGTTACATTGTGAGATTGTGAACGTTGATCGGTGAGCATTAACAACTGATATTGTGTGGTGTAAATGTTTTCAGGTAATCGTTTTAAACCCGGTGTGATAGTGGATTTCTCCCGGGAGTAGGGAGCGGAGACGTAGAACGGAAGGTCCGAACTCCGTGATCATATTGTGTGTTTGTATTATTTACATTTCTCTATCACAATTGTATCTTTTGTTTATCTTGTTTCACCCTTGTTTATATTGTTTATCCTTGCTAATATCTCATTGCATATCTTATTTGCTAGGATAACTTGTCAATTAGTTTTAATCGGTATTAAATCATATTAGATTAGCATAAACCATATTCACCCGCCTCTAGGGTTCTTTCCTAGTGGTATTAGGGTACTTTCAAAACCCTCTTCCTCTAGGCTCACATCTAAGATCCCAATAGTACCTAATATATGACTAGAAGTTGTTGAATCGGATGATCGAAGGACAAAGAAGTAAGGAAAGATTCTGTGAAAGGTTTTGACCTCTGCTTTGTTGAACTCCAAGCAATTCGAGGCAATGCTCGAACTTACGCAAATGTACGGACTTCGTCATCATATCTGCTGGATTATCTACAGTACCAATTTTTTTAATCTTGATGAGTTTAATTTCTCTAATAAAATGATACGTGATATCTATATGTTTGGTTCTTTCATGATACATCTGATGCTTTGTCAAATATATAGCACTTTGGCTGTTACAAAATACCGAAGTAACACATTTGTGTAAGCCAAGATCTTTAGCCAAACCTCTCAACCAAATGACTTCTTTCACTGCTTCTGTTACTGTCATATACTCTGCCTCTGTAGTAGACAAAGTAACTGTCAACTGTAGAATCGCCTTCTAACTAATGGCACTACTTGAAAGAGTGAGTATATAACCTATCAGGGATCGTCTCTTATATAACTTGCCCACATAATTTGAATCAGAATAGCCTAGTATTCTGCAATCTGAATTTGTATTCCTGCCAAAATATAAACCAATATTTACAGACCCTCTCAAATATTTAAGTATCCATTTCACAGCCTGTCAATGGACCTTTCCAGGCTTATTCATATAGTGACTCACAATACTGACTGCATGTGAAATATCTGGACGGGTGCAGACCATAGCATATGTAATGCTTCCAACTGCACTAGCATAAGGAAGGCAAGACATGTACTTCTCTTATTCCTCAGTCTGAGGTGAAAAATTTGTGGAAATACAAAAATAAGCAGCAAACAGAGTTTTCATAGGCTTGGCATCAAGTATGCCAAATCTCTCCAACACTTTCTTGATGTATTTCTTCTGAGATAGGAATAAACTTCCTTCTCGCTTATTCCTGTGGATCTTCATCCCCAAAATCTTCTTTGATGCTCCCAAGTCCTTCATCTCAAACTCATGTTTGAGTTGATATTTTAACTTGTTGATTTCTGACATATCTTTAGCTGCAATCAACATGTCATCAATATATAAAAGCAAATACACAAAAGAGACATCATTGAGTTTTTTATGATAAACACAACTATTATATTTACTCCTCGAGTAACCATGCTCAAACATAAAAGTATCAAATCTCAAATACCACTGTCTTAGAGTCTGTTTCAACCCATAAAGAGATTTCTTTAACTTGCACACATGATCTTCTCTACCTTCAACAATGAACCCCTCTTGCTGATGCATAAAGATCTACTCCTCAAGCTCGTCATGTAGAAAAGCCGTCTTCACATCAAATTGTTCAAGCTTCAAATTAAAATGAGAAACCATGGCAAGCAACACGTGGATTGAGTTGTACTTTATAACTGGAGAGAATACTTCATTGAAGTCTACAGCTTCTGTCTGACTGTAGCCTTTAGCTACCAAGCGTACCTTGTACCTTACAGTATCTGTATGGATCTCCTTCTTTCTTCTTGAAGACCCATTTAAAGCCAATAATGTTACATCCCCTTGGTGGCTTCACTAACTCCCATGTCTAGTTCTTTTGAAGAGACTTCATCTCTTCAGTCATCGTAACAGTCCAATCTGCAATCTCATTGCCATTAATGGTTTGGTAGTAGGTAGAAGGCTCTGGAATCTCAATTGACTCTGCTATACTCAAAGTTTAAGCAACCTTGTCTGCATAGCGTTAAGGAAGTCAGATCTGCCTTTTTACAGTTCCGGTGGCAATATTGTACTGTTGCTCTTGCAGTGTTTAGCATCTGAAGTTGAATCTTCCGCAATGTCAACTGGTTCAACATGAGTGCCCTCAAACACTCTCTATGAAGCTGCTCTCTAGTTCTGCCTGCTTGCTAGACTCCTTTTCAGTACCTATGGTATCAATAACAAACTCTTTTCTTGGGTGAAGCATAAATTTTTCATCAAAAGTAGCATCCTTACTAATAATAAACTTAGATAATTTAAAATCTGGACACTATAATCTATATCCCTTTACCCCAGTAGCGTATACTAGAAAGATAGCTTTCTTTGCTCTGGGTTCAAGCTTACCGTCATTAACATGAAAATAAGCAGAGCAACCAAATATTCTTAAATTAAAGTAATTAGCAGGGATACCATACCATATCTCTTTTGGAGTCTTAAAATTAATTGTTGTAGAAGGAGATCTCTTTATCAAATAGCAAGCTGCATTGACTGCCTCGACCCAAAAATCTTTTGACAAACTGGCATTAGAGAGCATGCATCGAGCTCTCTCCAAAAGTGTTCTGTTCATCCTTTCTGCAACTCCATTTTGTTGTGATGTATGTCAAACTATATGATGACACACAATACCTTCATTATTACAGAATTGGTCAAATTCTATGGAATAAAACTTCATCCCATTGCACAATATCTTCTAAATCATAACCTTACATTGCTTGAAGGTTGCAAACACATCACTCTTATGCTTCCAAGGATACACCCAAACTTTTCTAAAATAATCATTAATCAATGTTAACAGAAAACAAGCTTCACCTTTCGATGGAACCTGAGAGGGACCCCAAACATCTGAATGGATATAATCTAAAATACTATTGGTTCTGTGGACACCAGTACTAAAGGAGACTCTATAGTGTTTGCTGAAAATACAATGCTCACAAAAGTCTAGTTTGCTAGTTTTCTGACTATAAAACAGACCTTATTTGCTCAATACATCTAGTCCTCACTTTCTCATATGCCCAAACTGCATATACCACAAATGTATAGTGTTAGAATTTGAATCCTCTGAGGATGATACTGCTGCAGGACTTGTCATTGTGCTGCCTTCAAGGACATAGAGAGGTATTTACCTTCTTTTCTTTCATCAAATAAGAGAGACTTTACTAACTCTCAAAACTCCACATTCAGCCGAAAACTTAAAACTATTTGAGTCAATGGTACCTAAAGAAATGAGGTTCTTCTCTAACTTTGGTATATGTCGGACATTGCTCAATGTTCTAACAATACCATCATGGGTTCTAATCTTAATTGACCAGATACCAACAGTCATGCAATGCATGTTATTTCCTAACAAGATATTCTCACCATCAATAGATTGATAAATAAACCAACCCCTATGTGGACACATATGATAGGAACAACCTGAATCAAGAACTCACTCATCTTGTGAATGCGTATAAACACTAACTAAGAGAACTTTATGTGAACTAGAAGACTCTTCAGTTATAATGGCAATTGAAGGTTTCACCTCCTAGACTTTGACTATGAATTATCCTTTACTTTAAACATTGGACAATTAGGCTTTATATCCACATACTTGTGACGGTAATAAATTTCAACATTTTTTTTAGCCTTAACTTTGATCTAGACATGTTTCTAGATTTACCTCTACTATCATCTTGATCCTCACCTCCTACAATAGATGCTTTCTACTTTAATTCTTTTAAATGTAAAGCTGATTTGACATCCTCTAATGAAAGTGTATCTCTACCATAAAGTATCCTATTGACAAAACTTTCGTAGGAAGGAGGTAATGAACATAACAAAATAAGGACTTGATCTTCTTCATCAATTTTAACATCAATATTCTTTAAATCCATAAGAATAGTGTTAAGTTCATCTAAATGTTCTTTAATCTGCATACATTCCTTCATGCGAAGGGTGAAGAGGTGTTGCTTCAAGTAGAGCTTATTCGTTAGAGATTTCGTCATGTACAAGCTCTCCAAATTGAGCCACAAGCCAGTAGCAGTATCTTTATTTGCATCCTCCCACAATACCTCATTGGCCAAACAGATCTATATGGTACTATGTGCCTTCATCTCCAACTCTTCTTTCTCATCATCAGGCATGGATTCCAACAACTTATCCATTCTAGATAAGACTTTGAACAGTCCTTGTTGTAGTAGGAGAGCCTTTATTTTTGCTCTCCACAAACTAAAACTATTTCTCCCATCAGATTTCTCCAGTTTGTATTTTGCAAAAGATATATTGAAGCCCACTAAAAGAGTAACTGTAATTGAGAACATTAACTGTACTTGTGAACAGTAACCATACTTGTGAACAGTACCGTACTGGTAAATAGTGCTCAGTGCCCTAAGCCAGACTCTGATACCAGTTTGTTACAGCGGAGGGTTTCACAGACACAGAAGATGTCTATACAAAAGTGGATAATAACAACACTGAATAAACACAGTTAAGACAAAAAAAAAAATTACACAATGATTTAACGTGGTTCGTGTAGGCGTCTAAAAATGCCTATAGGTGTCCGTGCACAGCTTGAGACAAAGAGAAGGCGATGAACGTTATTATCCAAGTCGAAGGGGATTGTCCAAGTTAAAGAGGATCATCTGACACCGACAAGCGCATGAAGCGAATCGGCAAAACGTTAATGACATGGCGACGAACCACCAGAATGGCCAACGCCAGGTGGCCCGCGTGCTCATCGGCCACCACCAAGTGACCCGCATGCTAATCAGCCATCAAAATGGCAAACCAAGTGGCCAGCGTGCTCATCGGCCACCGCTAAGTGGCCCACACGCTCATCGACCACCAGAATGGCAAACTAAGTGGTCTGTGCGCTCACCGGTCAGCTCTAAGTGGCCCTTACAGCTCCAAGTGGCTCGCGCGCTCACCGGCTAGCTCCAAGTAGCCCACGTGCTTACCGGCCAGCTCCAAGTGGCCCACATGCTTAAATAGTGGCCGAGCCACCATTCACAGTTCCGAGCTACCAAATGGTGGCTTGCGCAGTTCTGAGCTTTAAATGCATTTTCAATGGGTTTTAAGTGTTCTTTTTACGGGATTTATCTGTTCCATAGGTTCCTAACTGACTTGATGTCATCTCCAAACGTGGTTACACGATTATTAACTGAAGATAAGGTTGAATCCATCATTCTTGTCCGAAAACCCCCCAACCGAAGCCTATAAATACAGGCCTGGGGACTTATTTCATAGGAGGACATCAAGAGGGTGAGGTGCTGTAAAAATTGAGAGTGAAGCCATGAATTTCAGAGGGTTAGCAGATCTTGGTGAAATTTCCCCATAAACAAAAAGAGAGTTCGAGAGATCGGAAACCCCTTTCCCCTATATTCCTCTGAATTTAAGCTTGGTCTTAAATCCCGAGAAGAGTCATAATCTCGCTTGTTCGGGATTGCCACTTCAGCGAATACTTCCTTCGTGAAGTAGGAGCTTTGATTTTCAATCTGTCAATCGGATCTGATCCGTGGCGGTCCACGGATATCAACGTCCCCGACACAGGTAAAGATCCCTCGCAAACAACAGGCGATAAACATTTGTTGTGTGTTGTTTGAAGGAATTGCATTCTTATATTTTCATTGTGTAAGAAGATCTTATAAAAAGATCAACTTTTTTATTTATTTGAGTTTATTATAACGATTAAAGTTATAATAGATTCGATGATAATGAAAATAGAAATTTCTAAACCAAACACGCTGGCGACCACAGTGGGAGGTTTGAGATGATCCTAATTATAGGAAGGTTTGATCGCTCGATTCGTAGACCTCTCGTTCATTGAAGGAATCGAGAGGGGATTTTAGTTATGGTCCTAACGGTAGGAAGGTTTGACCGAGTAGACAGTAGGAGTGGGAGTACAAATCACAGTGGGAGTGCAAAGTACTAATCAAAAAACGCTTGGGTCCGGTGACTGAACCCCAAGCAAATACTCGAGCTGGGGGTCGCAGACGCCCTCATAATAATTCAGAGCCTTTCTATAATAGGAAAACTCCTGTAACTGACCGCATCGGACTACAAGTCAGTATACAAGAGTCCGTTAAGGTCCCGTGTTCACGAAGGCGTGACTCCAAACGTGTGACTCTTGAGAATGCCATCAAGGCAACAAGTCCTCATAAGGAAACGTGTTCGTCAGACGACGATGTTATACCTGAGAAGTCATGCCAACACGCGATAGATTGCTCCGATCATCATGCCGATGAGTTATACTTCGGGCTGGGGGTACGGACAGATCTCGAAAGAGAGATTCCCAGAAGATGGACTTTTATTGTCTATGTACCAAGATAATTAGGACAGTATTATCAACATGTAGTTGCCCCAAGACCACTCCACAGAGGGTGTCGGTATTTGAGAGGATCTCTAACGGAAAGGCTATGATACGAGTCACCGTGTGAGCACCTTTGATCGTGAAATTATCAAAGATGGGTTGAGAAGAAAATAACAAGAACACAAGAGTAATTCAGTGTGGCGAAGGAAAATACCTTCTCTAGATTATGAGAATCAAATAACTTACAATCTCTTACAATCTCACTAGAATTGAAGAACAATCTCTCTCAATTCTCCCTAAACCTTAATCTCTCTTGATTAGAATCTCACTTTGATTACCTCTGATTGATTAGAAACCTTAAACAATCCCTTATATAGGTGTAACAACGTGGATGGCAAAGTGGTAAATAACCAAGCCCAACCCCAACAGGAATTCGTGCAAACAAAAACCCAAACGAACCAAGAAACCTTCGATGAGTCGACTCACAACTAAGATGAGTCGACTCATCCGAAATTGGACAAAACACAAAACCAGCAATGAGTCGATTCGTGACTGAGATGAGTCGATTCGTCAGAGACTGGTGACAAATGGCTGGGTTTCGTGAGTCGACTCATGACAGGCATGAGTCGACTCAACCTGATGAGTCGACTCATGACTGTTATGAGTCGACTCACGGGCTGAAAACTGGATGCTTCGATTCTTTGATTCGCCGTCTCATTCCATGCTTTAACATGTGTTCCACTATGATGTTTTATACCTATATTCTCAAGCTACCATGAGAATCAGCTATCCTCAAGCTCCCATGATGATCACTAAGTTCCGAAGAGAAGATACACCCGTATCATGGGTCCCCCTCTTTAGGAACTTGAAGTCCCGTTCAAGTTAGAACTTTAGCTGAGGAAACTCTCGAGCTCCTCTATCTTTTCTGCACCACCTGACATTGCTAGGAACTTGATAGCGACGTACAACTAGAAACGGTTCCTTCGCTTCTTTCCTTGTCGTAGTCGTCTTCCGCTCCAACATGCAATCCTCTTTCGATGGCTTTTCTAGAAGTCTAATGCACAGCGAGACAAACTTCTTGCTTGCATTCACTAGCCTCTTCGCTCGCGTCGCTGTCCCTAAGCTTGTCTCCCTCGGAAGAGACGCCGAACGAAATATGAACTTTTCACTTCCTTTGGTGAATGTATACTTCTGATCCCGCCTCTCGTAGATTGCATATCTATCCCCAAGCATGAATTGCCCAGTATAATCTGACAAACATCCAATGGAACAATGTCGTACATGACCTCGTCAATATACGACTCATGGAGCTCAAATCTGACAGTGTATTGATCAACTACACTCAGTCTCTCCTCCTTCTGAATCCACCCCAATGGATAAGATTTCGGATGATTGACCGTCTTCAGACCCAGCTTCTGAACCAAGGCCTCGGATATCAAATTCTTTTCGCTACCCGGATTAACTATGGCATCAACCAAACAGGTCTTCACTTACAACTTCAGCACAAAGAGCTGCTCTCGAGGGTCTTCATCCTCTTTCGTGGCCTGTTTTCCCGCCATAAGGTTGAGACTGCTGTTGGGCTCTGTCATCCCCGGGACTTTTTTCGAACCTTGAGCTATCACATATGCCTTTTTCTCCTCCTTCTTCTTCAATCCTCTTGGCTTGAGATGAGGATACTTCTCCCAGCACTAATCAGCAATATGCTCTATCTTCTCGCAGTGACTACAAATCAGTTCTGCTTTCCCTAGATCACCCTTCTTCTCCTCCTTATATTTGGAACCACTATACTTACCTCCCGTCTGTTTGGAGTCTCCCTTTATCTCGTTGCCCTTCTTTTGTTTGCCCTCAATGGCAATAGCCTTCACGCTCACCTCTGCAATAGTCTCGATCGTGAATAACTTCTTCTCCTTCCGAATGTAATCGTTCAATCCTGCCATATACTTCATAAATACAGAATATTCCTCTGTCGTAATATTGAGGACCATCGCCTGCTGCTGGAACTTCGTGGTGTATTCTTGAACGGTTTGATTGACTCTTTGGCGCAAGCCGTACCACTTGTACCAACGTTCTTTAAGGAATCCCACTGGATAGAACTTCTTCCTCAGTAACTCCTTAAACTTGTTCCATGACACCGCCTTCTTCTCGTGTTTGCAGTAGGATTTCCATCACGTCAACGCGTGCCCTAAAAGCTTCAAAGTCGCGAACACAATCTTCTCCTTGGACGAATATCCGTAGAGAGTGAAATACATCTCCATACGTTCAATCCAATCATTGAGTTTCTCCACATTGACACTCTTATCATAAACAGGAATCTCCACCTTGAAGTCAATCTTCAGGTTCTGGTAAGAATTCTTACCTCCTTGATGCAACGCAGCCTTAACAGTCTCCTCCTCCTCGTCGGGATCTGAATCCACTCTCTCTATATTGGACTCCACAATTTTCTTCTTGGACTTTAAAGAAGATTCACCTTGTTTATCACCTCCATGGATAAGACTGACGAGTTGTGTGAGAGTAGACCCTATCATCTCGATCTGCTTCTCCAATGCATCAATCCTCGCTGAATTATCTCCTTCAGCCATCTTCTTCTTCCTTAAAACCTGGACTCCTTCCAATGAAATAAGGATCTCGCCTAGCTTCTTGTATTACGATCGAGTCAGAACCATACACAAGATGCTCCCTCTACTGGATCTGATCACTCTGATACCAACTTGATACAAGTCACCGTGCGAGCACCTTTGATAGTAGAATTATCAAAGGTGGGTTGAGAAGAAAATAACAAGAACACAAGAGTAATTCAGTGTGGCGAAGAAAAATACCTTCTCTAGATTATGAGAATCAAATAACTTACAATCTCTCACAATCTCAGCAGAATTGAAGAACAATCTCTCTTAATTCTCCCTAAACCCTAATCTCTCTTGATTAGAATCTCACTTTGATTACCTCTGATTGATTATAAACCCTAAACAATCCCTTATATAGGTGTAACAACGTGGATGGCAAAGTGGTAAATAACCAAGCCTAAACCTAACAGGAATTCGTGCAAACAGAAACCCAAACGAACCAGGAAACCTTTGATGAGTTGACTCACGACTGAGATGAGTCGACTCATCCGAAACTGGACAAAACATAAAACCAGCAATGAGTCGACTGATGACTGAGATGAGTTGACTCGTCAGAGACTGGTGACAAACGGCTGGGTTTCATGAGTCGACTCATGACAGACATGAGTCGACTCAACCTAATGAGTCGACTCATGAGTGTTATGAGTCGACTTACGGACTAAAAATTGGATGCTTTGATTCTTCGATTCGCCGTCTCGTTCCACGCTTCAACCTGTGTTCCACTGTGCTATTTTACATCTCTATTCTCAAGCTACCATGAGAATCAGCTATCCTCAAGCTCTCATGAGGATCACTAAGTTTCAAAGAGAAGATACACCCGTATCAGGCTATGTCCAAACCAAAGTGTCTCCATAAGAAACGATCAGCTGTTCAAGATAACAAACTTCCAGAAGTCACAATTAACATGGTTGATAAGGAAAAGTTGGCTCGACCTTCTAGTTCTGAGCCGCTCGTATCACATCATCTAACTCGGCTACGCGTAGGGACTACTAGACATAGGGATTATCAAAAAATACTGAGGGGATTATCCTCGGATGATAAAGCATCAGATGCCAACTCTGCAGTCACTTCTGACAATACGGTATCCAGCCCAGGATAATCTCGTGAGGCATTTATGATCAACACCGAGCAAATGACCAAAATCATTGAGGATGCTTTGGCTAAGCAAAAAGAGAGCTTCAAGTTCGAAGTGAAAATGACTATGATGCAAATGAGAGAGGAGCATGACCAACTGATCTGAGCCTTATCGAATCAGATAGGTGAATCCAGTCATCGCAATAATGTTAGCCAAGCAGCTAGCGATTCAGATATGGATGAACACCTTAATGATGATAACCCTCCCGTTGACCAGAACACTGGGGGTGGCCCCACTAAAAACAACGACACTGGGGGTGGTCCCATCGAAGATGACAATGTTGGGGTGGCTATGTTGTTCCTCTTAGAAATCGTCCAAAGCATGATACAGATGAGGACGAGAAGATAAAAGACCTAGAGAGCAAAATCGACTCTCTAATGTCTGCTCGAGAGGTCAAGAAGACCGATATTCCGTATTCCTATCCAAGAGAGTGCGATTCAATAGCATACCCGGCGAAGTTCAACCTGATCAACTTCACACCGTTTGACGAGAAGGGTTCGTCCACTCAGCACCTGATCTACTTTAAGTCCCACTTGGGCATAATCTCCGACAATGAAGTATTGATGGTCCGGTCATTCGTTGACACCCTTCACGGGCCCACCTTTGATTGGTACCGTCGTCTCAAGCCTGGAAGCATCAATAGCTGGGATGACCTAGAGAACCTGTTCCTTGCTCACTTCTTTGATGATGATGCCAATGTGTCAATCAGGACACTCTTTGATGAGAAACAAGAAGATGATGAGACAGTCGACGACTTCATCAAGCACTTTCGGAATAAGGCGATGAACTACCAAGATCCGATTATAAAGGACTTTATCCTCCAAACCTGTCACAACAATCTCTCTTTGGACATATTGGAAGTTATGGGAGTAGCACCCTCTAATACCTGGAAAGAGTTAAAGATGTGCGGAGAGCGGGCCAAACGCTTCCTCAGAAGGAAGAAGGCCGAGAGGAGCCAACCGACGGCTAATCCTCCGAACTCAAACTTCACCTCCCGTGGTAAGGAGAAGGCACCTGTAGCAGTTGTTGATGTTAATCAGACATCGCAACAACAACCCCGAAGATAGCAAAAGACATCGGATCTGAGACTTCAAAAAGAGTACTCCTTCAAGGACAAAGACATTCCAGCCATTTTCGAATCCCTCCTTGAAAACAATAAGATCAAGCTACCACCTATCGCAGATCAGGAGGATGCTGACAATACTTCAGATCCAAAGTACCGTGCGTACCACAGGAGGGTCCTTCATCCTACCAATGCTTGCTTTTTCAATCAAAAATAGCATCCAAATCTTGGTTGAAGCTGGCGTTATAACGTTAAATTAAGCTGAATGACACTCTGAAGAGTATACGAGTATAAACTGCTTCTCAATACTCCAATAGGTATACCAGTCTAAACTATTTTCTAATTTTAATGGGAAGTTCCTGGAAGAATATCATATGTGATATTCTTAAGGATAACCCGACCATTCAGTTGAGTATAATGTTAGACCTAGTTTCATAAAGAAAGCTGGGGGTGGATGTAATGAGAAGTTCCCAAAAGAATGCTATATGTGGTGTTCTTAGGGATAACCCGGTCACTACAAAAGGGGATGAATAAGAAACTCCCACTTGAACTCTAAATGCTTCCAAGAGTGAAACACATCCAATTGTCGGGATCAGTTTCACCAACTTCCAAGCACTCTTTTGCTGAGATGAGATTTGATCACTTCGTTAGATCAATCTTCCCTCACAAAAAACTCCTACTGTTGTTGACAATTTACAATCTTCCACCATAAAATCCCTCACTGATCAAATTAATTGACAGTGGATCTACTAAAATTCTTTCTGGTTTAATCCATTCAAACTCACACTGTGTCTGTGTACTCAACACTCCCATTGTTAGAGTCAGGACATAATATTTAAAATTTTAATCTGCCAATCCTTGACGATTGTCAAACCCCTTCGTGTTAAGTTCTTATCACTTAATACCAAGAACCCTCATTAATTGATTGGTACAAGTCAACACTCCCACTATGATTTATACTCCCATTCTCACTGCCTACTTGGTCAAACCTTCCTACAGTTAGGACCACAACCAAAATCTCCTCTCGATTCCTTCCATGAACGAGAGGTCGATTCTTAAAGTGGAGATTCTACTTTGAGTTTTCTTTGCAACTGAAGATAGAATATAAAATTCTTTCTCTTCAGCTTCGGGAGATAGAATATAAAATTCTTCCTCTCCCGTATTGAGTTTGTCTTTATCCCAAGAGAAGACCTGGAGATAGAATATAAAATTCTTCCTCTCCAGTATCGGGTTCGTCTTTGCCCCAAGAGAAGACACCATCTTTCAACTTCAAAATCCATGCTTCACACGCATGGGGAATTTTATCTTGAATCCTAAGTAAGGATAAGTCAACGCCTAACACGCATTGCTAGTTTAGTCTTTCACCGAGTGAAGAAGACATCAGAATCCAAATCTGGAGAATTTTATCCCGAAACCTAAGTAGGGATAAGTCAGCGCCTAACACGTGTTGTCGGTTAGTCCTTGACCGTAGAAAGGATAAAAACCCACATATTTGACATTATGACAGGTTGTTATTAATAACACTATAATCCGTTCCTTACATGCACGGGGAGCTTTATCCCGAAGCCTAAGTACGGATAAGTCAATGCCTAACACGCGTTGCCGGTTTAGTCTTTCACCGAGTGAAGAAGACACCAGAATCCGAGTCTGAGGACTTTTATCCCGAAACCTAAGTAGGGATAAGTCAGCGCCTAACACGCGTTATCGGTTAGTTCCTGACCGTAAAATGGACAAAAGCCCACATATTCGATATTGTGGTAGGTTGTTATAAATAACACCATAATCCGTGCCTTACACGCAAGGGGAATTTTATCCTGAAGCCTAAGTAGTGATAAGTCAACGCCTAACACGCGTTGCTAGTTTAGTCTTTCCCCGATTAAAAAAAAATACCAGAATCCGAGTCTGGGGACTTTTATCCTGAATCCTAAGTAAGGATGAGTCAGTGCCTAACATGCGTTGTTGGGTAGTCTATTCCCGTAAGAAAGACAAAGTCTACGTATTCAATATCATAGTACTAAGAGAGTTAACTCTCTTAGCACAACGTTACATGCAGAACAGACTTAAACAATCCGTATGTAAGCCTGATTCAAACGGTAATCAGTAGAGGTACGACGTCAAATCCGTTAATGGTTGAGGATTTGCCAAAAATCCTGAGTCTGCATCTGATACATGCGGCCGGTTAATCTCTTCCCGTGAGAAAGATGAAGTCTATGTATTCAATATTATAACACTAAAAGAGTTAACTCTTTTAGCACAACGTTACATACGGAACGGACATAAAACAATTCGCACGCTAGCCCGACTCAAAAGGTAGTCGGTAAAGGCTCATCAAACTCATTGATGGCTGAGAGTTTGCCAAAAATCCTATAAATATGAGAGTCATTGATGTATCAGCTCTATTAGTTGGTCTCATGACTTGAGGATCCAATAACATTCATACATGCAGATGAATCAGCTTTAACAGTTGGTCCTGTAACCCCAACATTTGGGACCGCCATGCTCTAATGCCTTAAGAGCTTAAACTGTGTAAACTCCAGTAAATGTATGAGTATAAACTGTGTTAACGTCGGTCAGCGCGTTACAGCAAAGGTTAACGTCGGTCAACGCAAAGGTTGATGCCGGTCAACGCGTCGATGATTTCACCAAAATAAGGCTAAGGAAAGATTCTGGGTTAGAGGATGATTCCAAGGAGTTCAATCACATTCATGTATGAATTTCCAATGAAGATAATCAGTTCAAAGTCAACTTAATGACAAGAGCTAAGTTCAGAAACTTACGCATCAACTTCAGTTCAAGATTTCAACAACGGTCAAATGATAAACGTAACGCCGAAAGAACTTCATCTATTCAACAAAACACTGAATAGACTGAAGGCTAAAGAAGTCAAGAATTGAAGCCAGCTACAGGTCCTTTGACACTGACTGAAGGTGGGGGTTATCATATCCAAAGCATTCCAGACTCCTCTATAAAATATTAAGTCTAAAATACTTTAGAGGAGGTATCTGTAGGCATCCAAAAATACCTATAGGTGTCTGCACACAGCTCGAGACAAAGAGAAGATGATGAACGTCATTATCCAAGTCGAAGGGGATTGTCCGAGTTAAAGATGATCATCTGACACCGACAAGCACATGAAGTGAATTTGCAAAACATTGATGATGTGGCGACGAACCACCAGAACAGCCAATGCCAGGTGGCCCGCATACTCACCAGCCACCACTAAGTGGCTCAAATGCTAATCAGCTACCAAAATGGCAAATCAAATGGCCAGCGTGCTCACCGGCCACCGCCAAGTGGCCCGCACGCTCATTGGCCACCAGAATGGAAAACCAAATGGCCCGTGCGCTCACCGGGTAGCTCCAAGTGGCCCGTGTAGCTCTAAGTGGTCAGCACGCTCACCGGTCAGCTCTAAGTTATCCGCACGCTCACCGGTCAGCTCCAAGTGGCCCACGCGCTTAAATGGTGGCCGACAGGGTAGCCGAGCCACCAAATGGTGGCCGAGCCACCAAATGGTGGCCGACAGGGTCCTTAAACGCATTTTCGACGAGTTTTAAGTATTTTTACGTGATTTATCTGTTCCAGAGGTTCCCAACTGACTTGATGTCATCTCCAAACGTGGTTACACGGTTATTAACTGAAGATAAGGCTGAATCCATCATTCTTATCCAAAACCCCCCAACCGAAGCCTATAAATACAGGCCTGGGGGCTCATTTCACAGGAGGACATCAAGAGGGTGAGGTGCTGTCAAAATTGAGAGTGAAGCTACGAATTTCAGAGGGTTAGCAGATCTTGGCGAAGTTTCCCCATAAACAAAAAGAGAGTTTGAGAGATCTGAAACCCCTTTCCCCCATATTCCTCCAAATTTAAGCTTGGTCTTAAATCCCGAGAAGAGTTTAATCTCGTTTTATCGGGATTACCACTTCAGCGAATACTTCCTTCGTAAAGTATGAGCTTTGATTTTCAATCTGTCAACCAGATCTGATCTGTGACGGTCAACAGATATCAACGTCCCCGGCATAGGCAAAGATCACACGCAAATAACAGGCGATAAACATCTATTGTGTGTTGTTTGAAGGAATTGTAATCTTATATTTTCATTATGTAAGAAGATCTTATAAAAAGATCGACTTTTTTTTATTTATTTGAGTTTATTATAACGGCTAAACTTATAATAGATTCGATGACTAACGAAAATAGCAATTTCTGAACCAAACAGTTCGGTCAGTATGACCTATATCCATAGGTAAGAACAACAGAAAACTTTACTAATCACAAAAGAGAAGATTACAAAGGAAGATCACTCTAATATCTCACCAAACTCACACAAAGAAGAGAACACTCAAAGAAAACCTTTTTTTTTGCTTTTTCTCTTCAACTCTCTCTTTCTTTTTCTCTCTATTCTAGATCTTTGTTGATGCTCTAACCCTTCACCACTCTTCTCTATTTATAGCCTTCAATAGGGTTTGTAGAATAGTATTTTGGGTTGGTGAAACAGTAAAGTTTGATGAGTCAAAATCCAATTTGAATTTCACCTTCATTCAAAGTCACATGTAACATCATTAGCATATTGGAGATTAACTACTTAATTTATTTTAGTTTTCTATCACAAACCTTTTACCAAACACAATTGCCTAGAGTTAGAAATCATAGAATTTAAGTTGTCTGCAACTAGAGCAGAAATAACAGACGACAAATGGATATATTTGTCCTAATCTTCTTTTACACCTAATTTCTTTCCTAATCTCTCCATTGATCAAGATTGAAACTTTGTCCGTCTTTACCTATCATTATCTAACTAATCCATTTGGTTCTCAAATCTTCTGAGTTAGTGTTTCAATAATGATACTCCATCGACAATATCATATGCCTTTTCAAAATCTTATTGAAGAAGAAAATCATGTTACTTAGATCTAGCTAAATATATTGGGATTTTTAGATCTCGTAAAAACCTCGAAAGCCATCAAACACAGCAAATAGAATTACACGAGATTTATTGTCGAAAACCCTCAACAGGAAAAAACTACGGGATCAAAATCAATCCACTATCACATCCAAATTATAATTTTTTGCATGAACAAAGATTGCCAAACCCTCTCTCTCACATTACCCTTGAACCCGGTTACACCCTCTAAAATCCTGATTACAAGAATATTGTCTCTCTCCTTCTCTCTATTCTCCTTGGTTTTTCCTCTAACAATTGAAGAATATATATAGGAAAATCAAAATCTTATCTCTAGCCTAACTTCCTAATTAGAATAGGATTCAAACTCCTAATCATGTTAAGATATCTAACCCTATCTAATTCTCATGAAGTTATACATAGAATCAAAGACACAATCCCAAAAATCTCCACCTTGGATTTGATTCCCAAACTCCCTTGAAGATATATCATCGCTGTCTTGAAATTTTGCCTCTCCTACTGACATCTACTATTCTTTTGCACTTCAAATCGAAGCAACCGCACTCCTAATTAGAACGCCTGCACTCCATCTGGATGCCCCATGTTTGTCGTAAAATGAATCTCAAAGATTTGTATTAATTGAATTGTTTGTTACAAATCGAAATCGATTTCACACAAAAGCGAAGAGAATGAATCTAATCTCTCCTTGTTTAACGTAGGTTCTTGGTAGCAATAGGATGCCTTCCTCGATGCTCGTGTTGAGTTTGCTTCCCTTTGACGATTTGAATGAGATTATGAATCAAACTTCAGCACGTAGTAGAGGTTTGGTAGAAGAATTCGATCACCCGAGCTTGAATATTAAGGCTGAATGCAAAGAAAATGCCAAGAATTCGGTTCTCAAAAAATTCAAGAGCCAAAAATTCCCCAAAAGTCAAGATCTCCCTTCTCTGTAGCTGAATATGGATATTTATAGAGAAAGATGGTTGTAACCAACCCCTTAGATTGTGGGAAGTGAGCATAACCACCTTCACAATTCAAGTAAGTGGTTTTTAACCGCTCAAGCGAGCTAGGCGAGCTCGTAGAGGATCTAGGTGAGCTCGAAGAGGAGCTAAGCGAGCCTAGCGAGCTTATAGGTGAAGTTGGCGAGCCTGGCGAGCTTGCATGAGAGCTAGGCAAACAAGCAAGCTTGCAAGCGAGCTAGGCAAACAGGCAAGGTTATAGACGAGCTAGGCGAACACGCGAGATTGACAGGTGAACTCGTTAAACGTTCAGGCGAGCTTAAGACTTGTTAGCAAGCTTGGATCATGTGGGCGAATCTCTTGCGGGCGAGCTTAACTCGTGTGGGCGAGCGAAGCATTCAGGCGAGCTTAGCTGACTTGCGAGCTAAGAATTCAGGCGAGCTTAGCTAACTTGTGAGCTGCCAAACTAAGCATTCAGGCGAGCTTAGTTCTTTCTAGGTGAAGTCCAATGCTTAGGCGAACTTCGCTTTGCCTATGAAGTCAAACATTCAGGCGAGCTTGACTTAGCCTATTTGATGCAGGCGAATAAGCCATATGAGCTTTGTTCTTATGAGCTTAGATGCTCAAGCAGAGTTATACAGGTGAACTCCTGATTTTTAGTATAAAGGCAATGTTATTTGCCTACAAAACCCCCTTCAAACTTTTCAAACCTGAATAAGGTTGCATAGGGTATGGAATACTTTGAATGAAAAATGATCATCGTTCATTGGTTCAAGCGAAGTTAGGCACCTTACTGGCGAACTCAATCATTTTGGTTAAGTTAAGCTTTTCAAGCTAGCTCAATGAACTTAGGTGAGCTAAGTGTTTAGGCGAACTTAGCATCATAGGCGAGCCTGAGTCTGCAGGCGAGTTAGACAATTGTAGGTGAGCTCCAAGCAATGACAAGCAAACCTTGGAGTTTGCTAGCTACGGTGACGATGGCATGTCAGGTCGCATTAAATGCGATCTGATGGGGTGTCCTCGTTTTCACACGTTCGATCTGAACTGTTGCGTCGTTTGGATCTCGAATCTCGGTCGTTGTTTCAATAAGAAAAATCAGTACCATTGACTTTAAAAAACTGAATCTCGACTATTCATTTGAATTCGAAGTGTCTCGGATCTGAGAATTAATCTCGACCGTTCATTTTGAAATAGTCAAAATAGAACCGTTCCTCAAATCTGAACCGTCGTTTCGGTTGAGATATTAACTCTCAACCATCGATTCATGCCTATATAAAGGCTTCATCTCTCTCCTTAGGAAATTTCTGCTCACTTAGCACTTCTTTCGACCAAGCTTTCTAAGAGAACAGATCTTCTTTCCTCAGTGCACTTTCTGATTTCAACATGGCACCAAGAACCAAGTCGCTCACATCGAAGGGAAAGGGGAAGGCCTCCACTTCCGCCGCCTCCGGCGTCATTCCCGCTATCTCTGGTGTGACACCATCGTCTTCAGGTAGGTTGTAAGGACCCATGGACCATTTAGAGAAGATGAACATTCGTTGTTCATTCTTCTGGCGAGTTTCTCCTATTCTGGCAAAGTTCTGCTGCTCAGGGCAGCTTTGATCAGTCAGGCGAGCTCTTCTTGTCGGGTGAGCTTAGATTAGTCAGGCGAGCTTTGCTTGTTCGGTGAACTTAACTCAATCAGGCAAGCTCTGCTTGTCGGGCGAGCTTTGCTCAGTCAGGCGAGCTCTAGATCTACTTGTTGGATGAGCTTCGCTCAGTCAAGCGAGCTCTGCTTATCAGGCAAACTTTGTTTGTCAGGTAAGGTTCAGCAATTCAGGAGAACTTTGCTTGTTAGGCGACCTTTGTTAGTTCGCATATTCAGCGAAGTTCATCTGTATAGGCTAGCTTGCCTGCCTTTAGGACTTAGTCAAATTTTTGATTTTGTTGTCACAGTGTTCTAACTTCATTTTGTTTTGTTTTGTAGTGGCTTATTCTAAAGAGGCTCTTCCCCGAGACAGCGTTATTAGGCATGCTAGTGGGGTAGGATTCCCCACTCCAGCCAGGTTCTAGATTCATGAGTCAGTGCCTGTTTTCTCCGCTTACAGCTCTACGGAGTTAGAAGGAGAGTTTCCGAGGGTCATTATTTGACCCTACTGTTGGGTCCTCTTGTTTTGATAATGATTTTACAAATAATTTACAACTAATATTATTTTTAGTATTTTGTTTTGTGTTGTTTAGTATATACAGGAAATCGAGCTAAATAAGATATATTGAAGCTATACATATCAAGTCAATCAATCCAAGTCCAAGCTTTAGAATATTCTTTTCTGGTATACTAAGTATAGGTTACATAATGTGTGTTAATTCCATAAGCTCAAATACACACACACATTTCATTTGTGAATTTTCATGAAAATAAGTGTTTTTATGCATACTACATTCAAATACATTTTGGACTATACAAACCATACTAACATCTTTTATTATGCCCATAAAAAGATTACACAAGTTTTCAGAACTTGATTTGAGCTAAAATCACAAAATCAACATATTTGAAAAATATGTATTTTAGCACTTTTGAATATTTCTGTGTTTTCACAAATGGTAAGAGCAAATCAAAAAATTCTTTTTCTAACATGTTCATATTCATGTTTATAAACTTTTCCCAAAGTTTTATATTTTTTAGAATTTATTTGCTATTTTTTTATTGAGTCTTAAAACTCAAAAATCGTTTCAGGCTGATAACCTGTTATCAGTCGACTGATTAGTCGACTGAAAAATATATCTGCAATCTTCAAAATTTTCTGTTTTGTTTTGGTTGACTGACTAGTCGACTGATGATCCATCAGTTGACTGTTAACAATAGTAAGTCGACTGATGAGCTGTCTGACGTCTACAACGATCAGCTCATCAGTCGACTGATGATTTCCGTCACTCGACTGATAAGCCATAATGGCTATATTTTCAACCTTGGTTATTTTATTATTTTTGCTAGTTTTTCTTGGGTTTTATGCCTTGGTTTTTCATCCTATATAAACCCCTATTGTTCTCATCAGAATATCTATCCAATAGGGTTTTTAGCAAGAGTTTCTAAGTGTTTAAAGTTTGTTTCTTCTCAAGTTTGGGTTTGATGTTTGTTTACAAAGGAGGGAGCTTACGTTATCAATTGAGGGATTCATCCTCAATCTTCTTCATCCTCTCCTTGTGTTTATAGAGAGGTTTCCCTAACTCATTTATCTAGCATTTTATTCTTGATTTTCATATCTATATTTTTGCTAGTTTATTAATTGAGTTAGTTTTTCATTTGAACTCTTTTATCACACACACATCCCTTTTGAGCTTCTAGGATTACATACACAATATTGTGGGTTGTGGTGAGTGATATTGTGAGAGTGAGCTTTATTATGTTCTCATTCATTATTAGAGAACAATTTATTGTACTTTAGCTTCATTTGTGAGAATCACCTTATAATACACATTTACACCGAGAGGAGTGTGTGGTGAGGACGTAGTCGATATCAAGAAGAGTGGCATCGCTAGTAAAGCCTAGTGAGAGGTAGTAAAGCCGAGCACTTGAGGGAGGCGATACGTGATGACCAACACTTGAGGTTGTAGTTTGTGTATGTACATTGTGAGAGATTTGTAGAGTTTTCGGTGATCTAGGAAAACAAGTGTGTAGAGAAGTTCTGGCTTCCAAACCGGGTGTGTCGTGATAGTGGATTCTCCCCGGGAGTAGGGAGTGGAGACGTAGGATGGAAGGTCTGAACTCCGTAATCATATTATTGTGTTTGGATTGCTCTTTGTGTCCACTATTTGTTTATGTTGTTTCTTGTTTATTTTCCCCTTTGCATATATATCCTTGCATATGTCTTATTGAATATCAACATTGTAGGATATATTTGTTAATAAGTTTTAATCGGCATTAATATCTAATAAGATTAGCAATAACCCTATTCACCCCCTCTAGGGTGCTTTCACCTACGGGAACTAATCACAGACGCTACAATGACTGACTCCAAGCGTAGAGAAATGAAGAAGCCAAACTTTCTCTTTGGCGATGCGAGAGTTGACCCAACAAGTCTGATCCTTGGCAAGAGCAGATGGCTCCGCATTGTGGACGACGTCCACTACTTCATCCCCAGCATGCTGAGGGGATTCTCCATCGTGGATTTGCGCTCATTCTCTGTCCATTGTGTGATGAATTATGACCTAACTCCTACTCAAGTTGGAGTCACCTGTAGAATCTTCATAGGTTCAACTGCTGGATTTGGCATCGATAGCTCCAGCAAATGTGTCATTGTCCTACATCTCGACTTGTTCCAGAGTGACTTGCCAGTGGGAGAGGCGGCTACGGTGGTAGAGACTTTCCGTCATTGATTTTTTAATGCTGGAGGTTAGTTCCCGCCAAAGGACTTCCAAGCCCCTGGGTGGATCCATTTTGTGCCCGGCAACTCGCTTTGGTGGTCTCGAATCACCGAGTTCATATTGAAAGAGAACTCTGATCTGTAGGGTACGAAGTTGTACACTACTATCAGGGTCACTCAATTTGGCCTTAAGATCAACGCACCACAGTTTCAGAGCATATTGGAGCTCTACTGCCCCAAAAACGGTACGTTCTTCACCCCGAACGACGAGTTGGGCTTTGCACTTCACGAAATGTATGAAGTGTCGAGGTTGAAAATGAGGGAGCTCCCGTACGAAGAGTACGTCCCAGGTCAACGAGAGATTGAATATCTCCCTAACAAGCTTCCTTGGGTGGTTGAGACTTTTTGGGAGCTACTCTGCCACCATTACATCTGCCTGCATACTGTTGGGGCGGTGGATTATAAGGGCAAGAAGAAAAAGACCGTGGAAATCAGCCATAAAAATTAGGCTGACTACTTGTTTCAGAATACAGACGACAAGAAGATGCCCATCTTACCGCTGAACGCCTGTGATCAAGTAATGGTAGAGAAGAGGATCTTGAGGGGAAGGTTTTGGAAACCCTCGAACATAAGAAGGAGGGTTTAAGGTAGGGACAAATTTTTAGTCGTTCCGCCACCAGACCAAGACCCTAATATCAAACAAGGCCCTGCTTATCGGGTATCTGATATTGTGGTTGAAGAGATGTGTGGTTCCCATACATTCTTTCTAGGTGATCCTAGTTGAGGTCATCTACCTCGCGGTCTGTTTAGCTAACAGACGATCTTATGCACTGCTCCCAGCCATGGTGGCGGGCATCCAAAGCGGGCTCCACACTTTAATGACACAGTTTTGCAAAGTGTTAATATCGAGGAGAAATAGGGAGAAGAGGTGGCCAAGGCCCCCAACCCCCATGTCAGCTTGCCATATACTTATCTGATGGCATGGTTCGTGCAGCACTGCGAGTGCTTGATGAGTGCGCCGGTAGCACGTCGGGAAGGGTAGCTGATTCCCTTGGTCCAGTGCATGGAGAAGTCATTGTGTAAGTATAAGCATATCGTGGAGATGAGTAAAGCTCTTTCTTTGTTCAGTAACTACAATTTCTATAGATGCTTCCCATACTTCTCAGACGGAGGATATGGTGAGTCGTTCAAGGACGTGCCAACAGGAGACCACTACAGTGCCTTATCTTTGGGTAGCTTCCGTTGGCTTGTTAATATTCGGTCGGGCTACCACATTTTCCCCCCTGCCGATTCGTTCGCCAGTTCGGGTATGATCAGTTGTACGATGGGAACCCAAAACCTCAGTTTAGCTACAAAGGGGGGGTTGATAAATGGCACACGAGGCTGGTAATAGACTCACGCTGGATGTAGCAGCGCCCATTTTGTGTTGCTGCTTAAGGACCGCCAACTCTGTCATACGTTAACATACTGTAAATGGTATCAGAGTGCGAGTACGACTCCAGAAGGTTTCAAGCCTTATGAGCCTTGTCTGACGGTGCTGAGGCGTCGATCAAATGAAATACCTCGTGCGCCAAGGCGGAGAGAGCACCAACAAGTTGAGGAGTCCGAAGAGGCTCCTCTTGAAGAAATTAGGACTTATGAGGGGATATATGACTTCTTAGGAGCGGAGTTCCAAACTGAGCAAGCTCGTTCCCAACTCGATACCACTAGAGAAGAGGAAGTGGCTGAGGAGTTAGCCCGAGCAGGTATGCTCTTAGAGCGAGTTAGGGGCGTGATTGTTGAGAAAATGTAGATGCATGCTTACTCTCCTAATCTCCCAACTCCGTCCAAACGCCAATGGGAGGTAGAAGTTGGCCCTTTCGATGAGGAGGTGACCAAGAAAGCCCACCACTATCAGGTAGCGACAATTGCTACCATAGGGGAAGACCACATCGCAACTGCTCTCGAACCATGTTCGGGGGTGGCTCCATCTATTGTCCCAACCCCCTCAGCCACCGAAGCCATCTTGCCATCTCCCGTTGTCATAACAGAACCAATTCCCTCAACTTCAGAGGCGATGACGTCGATGCTCGTCGCGGATCAACAAGTCCTAGCTCAAAGCGCTCAACCGATCATTTCGGAAGGTATTCATTCTTTTGCTCCTCTTTTAATTATCAAGTTGAACATGACCACCTTACATTTGTTCCAACTTAATGCAGGAACGACAAAGGAGGCTATCACCGTCTCTTCTGCAGAAGAAGAGGAGGAGGAGCTGGTCGATTACTCCGACGGTAGCGACACCGTTATAGATGACGTCTTTAGAGATTATGATGAGTACGGGTCCACTTATCATCATTCTCTCAAAGTCAAATCTCCCGTTAGGGACTTAGGTGCTTTAAGTCTTCATCGTGATCAGGTTTTGGAGGCTACAGCTTCTACTTCAGGTATTGTGAATTGCAGACTTATAATTCCAGGAGAGTATCTTAATTAAATGCGCTAACCATTTTTTGTTAATCTTTATTGTAGCTGATGTGACCCCTGAGGCTCTTGGAAAGTGGGTTAACCTCCTGGAGTCCATACATTCATGTGCCTCCACTTCGCCTCGACCATATGTCACTCAGCAGGTGATCCCACCATTTGAGGCTAAAGAGATAGCTATTCAGGCTGAGAGGGCACCGATTTCATCAATGGCCATAGTCGCCATCGAATCTTCAGTCCCTATTTCGATGACTCTCGAACCAATCGCCGACACTCAAGATTCTTCTTGTACCGGGACTTCGATGATAGTGGCAGGGCCCTCACTTTTGGCCCTCACTTTTGAACGGTGCCCATACTCTGACTCTCGCCCTCATAGCCACCACGCTCCACTCCAAGCTCCTGTAATCACGCCAGCCACAGTTGGAGCTCTGCTTTCTCCGGCGACACGTATGAGGTAGAGGGCCGTGGATCGAACCGTTGAGAGCTTCTGGTCCTTTCTTCAGGACAACGTTAGAATGGTGTTGGACAAAAGCTGCCCCTTTGATGAATGCAAACCAGTCTTGCAGATATATTTAGACAACTTAATCAAGCTGGTTGGTGATGATGCAGCTTCTCCATACCAAACGCGCTTGTGGCTGGTGGAGAAAGACATTCAAGAGTTGCTCGCCCTCTGATCCTCTAGGTCCAACATTCTCAGCTTAGCCTCCGAAAAGGTTCAAACCGCTTTAAAAGAGTGAGAATGACTTTTGGAAGAGGTTATGATTAAGGAAAATCGACTAAAAGGAGAGGTAGAGTGGGCCATGGCACATGGCGATAAGATTGAAGAAGAGTGCCGAAAAGCCAACTGCATCTTAGCTGACTTAGTGCATAGAATAAATAAAGCTAAACAAGTCATAGCGGAGGCGCAGGCACTCCTGGTTGCTAAGGAGCAGGCCCGTGAGCACGTGCTAGTGGAATTGGCGGAGCTTGAGAATCAACAGCAACAGGTCATTAGTGAGCTCGAGGAGAAAGATAGAACTTTAAAAATGGTAGGGCCAAGCTTGCTGACACCTTCTCGCTTATTGATGAGGATATCTGCCGACAAATCAGCAACGGGGTTGAGAAGGAGCATGCTAACACCATACAAGATATCGAAGCCCGACTAAGGGGTTTTTTATTTTATTTTGGGATAAAATTTGTAATAAAAACTTATCATTATGAATAAACTTAGCTTTTACCCAATTCTCGCTTTTAATATCTTGTGCATTTTTGCTTTATTTACTCTGTTGACTAACAATTAGGATTTTTAGCAAACCCCCAGCTATTAACGGATTTGATTTTATCTTTACTAACTATCGTTTGAATTAGGCTAGCCATACCATTTCCTCAGTATGGCAACCTTCGTTTGAGTGCGAGTGTGCTGATAGACACCTTCACGCTCGATGGGGAGGCTTTTCAATCCCGGTGAGAATTCAAGGTCTGAAGAATCTGAAATCTTTGTCTTGGATTTCCCTATCACATTGACGGTCATAGCTGGGAGCTCCAAGTCGTCAGAAGCTCATCTTCTCTGACGATTGTGTCATCAGCGGAGAGGTCTTGTCTTTTGTAGTGGTTGAGAGAGCCTCTGGAATATCGATGGTTTCGACGTTTTGCCACACTAGCAGTCAGCGAGCATTGCTATAATGAGCCTCTCGCAGAGGTATTGAGGATTCGCCTCATGAATAGTGTTCTTACGAGTTAATCTCTCTCTAAGATCCCATGTATGCTGATAGTGATAACCCCCAACGTCAGAAGGACCAGCTAAGTGCTTGGGAGAAGAGGGTTCAAATGAACATTTAGAGGAACACTTGGAAAAATCACCAAGTGTTGAAATCTGGCGAACTTTCCTTGACAAGCGAGGTTGCCTTGTCCGGCGAGGTCTGCTTGCTTGGCGAACTTGCGCCTGCTAGTGAAGTTCAGGGCTTTGCTCTTTCAGGCAAGGTTCGCCTATTTGGCTAACTTGTGCTTTACCTTTCTAGCGAAGTTTACCAGATTGAGGAAGTTCGCCTGAATTGCGAAGTTCGCCAGAATTGCGAAGTTCGCCAGATTTGGGAACTTCGCCAATAATGCAGAGTTTGCCTGAATGATGGACTTCGCCCGTAGCACAAAGTCCGCCTGAACTGCTGAGTTCGCTAGATTTCAGAACTTGAAAGCGAAGCCCACCTGAATTATTGGGTTTGCCAGATTTGAGTAGTTCGCCAGGTTTAAGAACTTCACTAGTAAAGCGAAGTTCGCCTGAACCATTGAGTTCGCCAATTCTGGGAACTTGGTGTAGTTCGTCAGAACTGAGAACTTTACATTCATTGTTGGCTCTTTTCAGGCCTGAATAGTAATTCAGGCCTGAATAGGAGATGAGGGCACGTGCATTGTGGCGAGCGAGAGCTTGTCGTCGCTGTTGCTTGGCCCTCTTTGAGAGAGGAACGTTCATGTCAACGGCGAAGGAGTGATCCATGTCGAGACAAATTGTCGTCTCCTCAGGAACAGGAGCTTGCGTGTGTTGTTTGACAACCCATCTAGCAACCCCTTAGCTTGCATTCTTGGCCTTTTGATCGGCCTCAGTTGGCTTGGGGGAATTAGAACCCCCATTGATTGCTCGATTAGAGCTTTCAGGCTCATTAGCCTTAGGTGATTGAGACTAAGTCACGCGTACAACCTTGCGGTATTTACGTGACGTCTTGCCACCATAGAATGTAGAAGACAAGTATTCTTTATACTTGTCTTGATCGAACTCAATGACGAGGGACTCAACAGTGGTCATTGCGGTGATCTCGTCAAATTGTGCCACCACCATCTCATCAGAATGAATGGTTTCTCCCACTATGGTCGTCATATTTTGTTTGTTGTAACATGGATCTCAAAGATTTGTATTAATTGAATTGTTTGTTACAAATCGAAATTGATTTCATACAGAAGTAAAGAGAATGAATCTAATCTCTCCTTGTTTAACGTAGGTTTTTGGTAGCGATAGGCTACCTCCCTCGATGCTCATGTTGAGTTTGCTTCCCTTTGACTATTTGAATGAGATTGCGAATCAAACTTCAGTGTGTAGTAGAAGTTTGGTAGAAGATTCGATCACCCGAGATTGAATATCAAGGCTGAATGCAAAGAAAATGCTAAGAATTCGGTTCTCAAAAATTTCAAGAGCCAAAAAATCCCCAAAAGTCTAGATCTCCCTTCTCTGTAGCCAAATATGGCTATTTATAGAGAAATATGGTTGTAACCAACCCCTTAGATCATGGGAAGTAGGCGTAACCACCTCCATAATTCAAGTAAGTGGTTTTTAACCGCTCAAGCGAGCTAAGTGAGCTCGTAGGCGAGCTTGCAAGCGAAGTTGGCGAGCCTGACGAGCTTGTAGGTGAACTAGACGAACAAGCAAGCTTGCAGGCGAGCTAGACGAACAGGCGAGGTTGCAGGCGAGCTAGACGAACAGGTGAGATTGACAGACGGACCCTTTAAGCGTTCAGATGAGCTTCAACCCTGTTAGCGAGCTTGGATCGTGTGGGCGAACCTCCTGTGGGCGAACTTGACTCATGTGGGTGAGCAAAGCATTCAGGCGAGGTACTTACGAGCCAAGCATTCAGGCGAGCTTAACTAACTTGCGAGCTTGCGAACTAAGCATTCAGGCGAGCTTAGTTCTTTCTAGGCGAAGTCTAATGCTTAGGCGAACTTCACTTCGCCTGCAAAGTCAAGCATTCAAGCGAGCTTGACTTAGCCTATTTGATGCAGGATAATAAGCCATATGAGCTTTGTTCTTGCGAGCTTAGATGCTCAGGCGGAGTTATACAGGCGAACTCTTGACTTTTGGTATAAAGGAAATTTTATTTGCCGACACCACTGTGATCCTCACTTTCATCTGCCTCGCTGTGGCACCTCTAACTCTCTTTTGTACATCAAAAGATTTTCGCCACCTCTAACATTAGAAACAAATCAACCATGCTTCTCCTCCCAACTTGAGTTGACAATAGCCTCCCCCGCTTGTTGTCCTTATGCTCCACCCGCATTGCTCGTCTCAAACTATATCTGTGTACCTCTCCTACTCCTTACTACGAGTATGATGCCTCTATCTCCTTCATCACTTGGCTTGGACAGGATATTAGCGCTCATCGTCTTCAAGTCCAATGCTACCATCTTCATCAGCATGTGTATCACTCAGCCGTTTCTGCTTGCAAATCTGGCACTGTCCTCCTTAAGTCCACACACCAACCAACTCATGCTCCTACGATAACTCTGAATAATTATATACTGACAACTCTACTGCTAGAATCATATCTAATTCTCTACACTAGTCTTATCTGTCGCATACTTGTTTGCCCTATCTGCCATCAGATTTGTCTCGCCAATCATAACTTTTCTACACTTTCTGACTAGTCTGAGCATAATTTGAAAAAATCAGACCCTCCTATCACGTTCAGAGCACTCCAGAACCTAGGAATTAATTCTTGGATCGTCGAAATCCGCCTCCAAACCCTCGATCAGAAGAAAAATTAATCTGCACTGTCGGATTTGATTTAATAATTATTTTACCAAACCCTCACCCAAACAGTGTTCCCATTGCTACAGTTTTCTCGCTGCTACAATATCTTCCTTTTTTTTCTTTTGCTTCATCTTGATTCTTGTAACGCCGTCGATCTTCACTTTTGTACGACGTCAATCTTACGAACTCGCTCTCGAATCCATCATCATGGCTCTGATACTAAACAACCACAATCAACAAGAAAGAACACCAAAATTTACGTGGTTCAGTCGACCAACTTCGACCTACATGCACGAGGCAACAATACGAGAAACCCACTATGTATTAGGGAGAACTATAAGAGAAACCACTCAACTCTCGTCTCTCAATCTCTCAACTTCATATACATATTCAACTCTCATATTCTCTCCAAAACTCACTCCTTACAATCTTTTGCACTGACAAAGACTGTCAAATCCTCTCTCTCACAATACCCTTGAACCCGATTACATTCTCTAAAACCCTGATTACAAGAATATTATCTCTCACGTTCTCTCTACTCTCATTGGTTTTTCATCCAACAATAGAAGAATATATATAGGGAAACCAAAATCATATCTCTATCCTAACTTCCTAATTAGAATATGATTCAAACTCCTAGTCATGATGAGACACAATCTCCTAGTCATGATAGATCTTTAACCCTATCTAATTTTTATGAAGTTATACAAAGAATCAAAAACACAATCCCAAAAAATTACTGTATAACTTCGTAAGTTGTGGCAACTCCATCTAAATATATTACTATCCTTTTAATAAAGTTATTCTGTAATCTTAGATGGTTGGCTAACACCTTAAAGATGATTTTAATGGGCGCGTTCAATAAGCTAGTCTAAAATCTTCCACCATTTATAGTCCTCCTTCCCGAGAATAGTTAACACTCTTCAAACTTGATTTTCTTTCCCAAAAAACTTTCGACCATCTTCATCGAATTATACATGTTTTGGGGAGAAAGCTGCCATAATGTCAGCTTTCCACCCCCTCCCCGAGGCAAAAAACCCAAAACAAACAGCCCCTTAGTGATCTTCCATAAATTTCGATGGAAAGCTTTGAAAAATCATCCAGTACCGGAGCCTTATGTACGCGAAATCACCAAACCACTATTTAACCTCTTGCTGAGTTCCTAGCTAGGTAATTAGAATGTTGTTATCATATTCATCTTAAAGTCTAATAAATTTGTTAAACACTGCCTGCATCTCAAAAGAATTTAATAAATTATATAATATAGGGTAATTATTATGGAACCCCATCAAGTTTGATCACTTATTAGAAAACACCAACACGATATCTTTTCATTACTAAACTCCCTGCAATTTAAAATTTTATTAAAAAAAACATCTTCTTCTTCCTCTTATTATATTTGCCTTTCTTTCTGACTTAAAAGCTGAAATTACACCAAATATAGACTAAATCCAAGGGTTTGAAAGATGTTACTTGATCTTTGACTTATTTTTCATTCATCAAGACTTACAATTGCTTTGGTTTGATGTGAAGAGAGTGGAGATGAGGTTTTGCAGTACTTTGAGGAAGAAGAGTAGCACCATTTAGGGGTATGTGAGAGAAAAGGATGGAAGTTAACTGGGTTTTAACAATTTTTTTAATGCCGAGATGTTTTGTAATGAGAAAATAAGTTATAAGGTTTCATAATAAACAATCCATCTTGAAGGGGCTTTGTAATAATTATTCTTTAATATAAGTACTCCGTTACTGCCTGTATAACTTTTAATAACTGTGAACATATTATAAATAATTTTTAAAATTAATAAAAGAAGGGTACGCATTGGACTGAGCCCAGTGAATGGCCTGCTTCACCTCCAAAAGCCTCCAAGCTTGGGGGTCTGCGCCTCGGATTTGGGCCACGATTTGTACATAGCCCAGTTTGTGGCCTGACATCAAAGGAGTATGAAAAATAGAACACGTACTAGCACTTGCACCAAAGGAAAGAAGTTCATCGTAAATTTAATTTAGAAAAGCAGCTCATATGAAATAAAAACTCTTATATGTAAATTTAAAAAAGATTAGATTTATGTTTTTAGGTACAGGACATCACACTTACGAATAAATATAGGTATATACTATATATATTATACTAATAATATACAGTACTACCTACGTATCATGTCATACAGCTATATACCTACTTAATACCTATACGGTAATCAATTTAAATATTCATAAGACAAACTAGCTGCGTGACAAAGAAAAATCTGGACTCATCTGTGAGAAATCAATGGAAAAATTTAAAGAAAAATTTATCATACTTTCATTATAAGAGGCATTGAAGTGCAACTTTTAGACAGTTCAATGTATAGAAGTACTACCAAGAACAAGCGACGGTGGATATGAGGGGGAAAAGTGATGGTTTACGTGATCGGTGAACCTTAGGAAATGCTAAGTTATAACGTATGGAAATACTAATTAGCCAAAATAGAACTCCTTTAAAAATAAATCAGAAAAATACAGAAATCCTATGCACCGCCTATGCACTGAGGGAAAATCAAAATAAAGCACGTAGATCTTTTTGATAAATAAATAAATAAACTAAAAAAAATAAGCTCGCACATCTCGTGGTATTTTAAAAGGAGCACAAGGCCACGAGCTATTATTTTTATGTTGAGATCAAAAAGGGAGGACGATGGTGGCGTCTAAAGCCAGTGAGCACATGCTGTCTTTACTTTGGTCAGAAGACAGCTTCCGAGGACCTGCATCAACACGAGCTGATTTATAAAATGAGAACACATGACAACGTCGACTTATTACCTACTACGACGAAGAGGAACGAAGATGAATCACGACTCAAAGATTCCGAGTTAATTACATGAACAAGCTTTGAATAAACTATTGTTTGATTTGTAAAAAGTTACATAATTTACATAATAATAAAATTTAAAAATAAATATTAATCGTATCTATATATTTTTTTTCCCTTACTGTTATGCCAAAAATCATCACTCTAAGAGTATCCATAAGTGCAGAATAAGCACAAAGGCATGTGATAGGAGATTCTGGGTAAAAAGTTAAAAGAAGAACACAAGTTCCATCATTGTGTGACGCAGCGCGGAAGTTGTAGCCTCGGAATCCACCAAGGACAATCTTCGAATCCACGAAGAGCTTCGAATCCACGAAGTAAATATTGAAGAAAAATAAAATTTTATTAATCAAAAGTTATGCTTCTAGGGCTTACAAGACCCTACTTAAATAGAAAAAAAACAAGACTTTTACAAGGACTCAAACTCCTATAATGACTCTAACTTACCAAAAATAGTAAAAGAATTCCTAAAACATTAAAACTACTAAAAAGACTCCTTACAACTAGGAAAGTCCACCGGTCAAATCTGAGATCAAATCGGGTTTGTTTCATAATCAAAACAGACTCCTAAAGCATTACTAAAAATAGTAAAAAACGGACAAAAATGAAGATATCTCTCAAACCGTAAGGAATTTGGCGAAACGGAGGAAGCAAACCGAACCCTTAGGGGTAGGTTTGGATGGCTCCGTCTCGTCGAGATAGTCTATTTTCATATATAATTCGTCCAATTCCGTCGTACGGTTTGAAAGTTACGGTTGTTTCTTCGAAACATGTTATTTTCTTCGACCGGGCTCGCATTTGGGCTTGCGACTGTCCCACTTTGACATAAGTGTGTCTGCCGTGTGTTCTACATCATTGTGTTAATAAGAGATGTCTTTTTTGCAATTCAATTTAAACTAATACCACAATTTTTTTTTTACTAAAAGAGAGAAACTGCATGCTTCCTTGGTCGGCATTTTCATGAGATTCTTCAACAGCTCATGACAACACACAGTTTTATAAACATCAAAGTTTGGGGTCTTGCAATGAATACACACACACATATACATACTTGTCTGAAGCCTTGACAGCCAAAGAGCATACAATTATGTTCTTATATATGCTCTCCAGCCCTTATGTTTACCCTCCATGCATACACGCACGCACGCACAATATCCAAAGAATAGGCCCACTAGTATGTCATATAAATGATGTTAAGATCATGAAAGATATTCTACCAATTCTCAGATAGCAGCTTACAAAATTGAAATGTTCAAGAGAACAAATTTGATAGAGAATAATTCTCCTATTATTTGTCATTTTTTAGCATGCAAATATATATTTTTTTTTTGGTCAATGAAAATTTTATTCATCTTCCAAATATAGAAAGTTAAGCACAACAAACTGCTCAGTTAGACTGAGATTACTTAACAGCTACAATCAACACTATTCTCTAAAATTACAATGTGCAAATCCACTCTTTATCTTCTGCAGAGAAAGAGCCATTGAGAATGACAGTTAGTAATTTGAATTTTATTTCTTTAAACAGTTGAGATGCAGATTTTCCTTCCAGTCTGAAAATTTTAGAATTCTTTTCACACCAGATGCAATAGATTGTTGAGGTGAGAGCCATTTTCTTAACTTTTAGCTTAAAGCCATTCCCCCTCAAACGATAGCAGTACCAGTTAATAATCTGGCTCCAACTGGTAGACCTCAATCTAAATTGTAACCAATTCATAACCATTTCCAAACATCCCTTGAGTAGTGACAATCGAAAAAGAGATGATCTCTGCTCTCTGAACCCGAGCACCAGCAACAAGTGTTAACTCTCACAATTCTTCTCTTAAACAGTCTATCTTGTGTGAGTAATCTATCTTGAACTGCTAGCCAACTGATAAAAGAGTGTATGAGCAGATTTGAACTAACCCAAATTATATTGTACTACGGGACATCTGAAGCTGTAGGAGAAAGAGCAGAATACAACACTGAGAGATGAATTTTTGAGTTCCTGACACAATTTTGAATAAGGTGCTTCAGATTGTCAGCACCACCATAAGTTCTCAGAGCCTTATCTCTGATTTTCAAGATACTTTTCCACATCCAAGAATCTCTGCTTTTTGCTTGAATGTGCCAGATATCACTGTGCGTAAATAAGAGCCATGGATTCACTTAATCCAAAGAATTTCCTTGTTGATATGAATGAACCAAAGAGTTCTTAAAGTTGCAGCAAGATTCCATAAAAAGGCTGAATAGATGCCAAGTCCACCTTGCTTCCTGCCTAAACAAACCTTATCCCAGGATATAAGAGAAAACTTATGAGTGTGTTCAGTTTTGCTCCATAGGAAGTATCTGCACATTTCATCTATTTTCTTTAGGACTTTAACAGGAAGGACGTAATTTGATAACCAATAGGTTTGAATGCCAAGAATAATACTTCTAATAATCTGTAATCTGCCTGCATAAGAAAGTAATCTGTTCTTCAAACTGGATTGAAACTGGCCTGCAATGTTGTTCAACAGTGAAGAGCATTCATTGAAAGATAGCCTTTTGGATATCAATGGAACTCCCGGATATTTGATAGGAAAAACCCCTTCATTAAAATTTAAAAGCCTGTTAACAAATCCTTTGGTGCAGTCATCAACTCCTCCATAGAATACTTTGCATTAGTCTGGGTTAGCTTCAAGACCAGACACAGTGCAAAAATCCTTAAAACAGTTAAGGAGCAGCTCAACTGAATGAGGATAACCTTTGGAAAAAAGTAGGAGGTCATCAGCAAACATAAGGTGTGAGATTTGAAGCTTACCATATCCAGGGTGATACTTAAAGGATCTGTTCTCCTTAAGAAAATCTAGTCTTCTTGAGAGAAATTCCATACCCAAAATAAATAGGTATGGAGAGATAGGATCACCTTGCCTTAGACCCCTTTTACCTTTGAAATAACCATGAAGGGTATCATTTAATGATAAAGAGAACTTAGGAGATGAGATACAAACCATAATCCAGTTGATGAAATTTGCAGGAAACCCAAGACCTTTTAGCATCTCATTTAGAAAATCCCAGTTAATAGTATCGAAGGCTTTTTTAATATCAATACACAACATAATTCTAGGAGAGATATGCTTCCTGTTATAATTATTCACAATCTCATTAGCAAGAAGGATATTGGTAGAGATTTGTCTTCCTTTGACAAAGGCAGATTGGCTTTCATCAATTAAGTAACCCATCACGGATTTAATCCTATTACCCAGGATTTTAGAAATAATTTTGTAGAGGCTATTGTAGCAAGCAATAGGTCTGAAATCAGATGGGGTCTTGGGGCTGTTGGTCTTCTTATTTTGATAATATTTAACAAACAATTTACTTCTAATATTGTTTGTCTAGTGTTTGTGTTTTTGTATTTATTCTAGGCAAATAACGAGTTGGAGGATGGATGGATTGTGCCATAACGATCATATCAAATGGAGGTTGACGGAATGTCGGGTTGAGGCCTTGCAATTCAAGTTCAAGATCCAAGTTTAGCTTCATCCGCAACGTGTACCAAGTTGAGCTCAATGAAGATCAAGATCAAGCTTGGGTAATTTAGTTTAGGTGTTATATTATGTGTGTTAGATACTCTAAGCTCAATATAATATACACACACATTTTATTGGTTTCTTTGTATATATATATAGTTATATATATACATAAGTTTTGGTTTCTATGCATATATATAGTTTCATGTTTATAAATATGAAATCACATGTTTCATATTTACTATTGTGTTTTGGTATTTATTGCATAGAGTATGCAATTTTGTGAAAATATTATATTCTTAGTTTTTGGACTTAACAATAATCATATATATATTTTATTAAGTCTATATAATCATTGTGCAAAGTTTCAAAACATGGTTTAGCCAAAATGTCAAAATTCACATGTTTCCATTTTCGTGTTTTGAACTATTTTGCAAAATGATGATTTTTCACAAATAGGAAATGTAATTTGGAAAATTTCTTTTGTAACATGTTTGTTTTCATGTTTATATACATTTCCCAAAGTTTCATTATTTTTGGACTTCATTTGTTATTTTTAACATATTTTCAAAAGTCTCAAAAATCTATTTTAATATCAGTTTTCTGCTGTGTCAGTCTTCGGTCGACCGAACCGGTCGACCGCTCATTTGTTCCTTCGACAGCATGCAGCAGAGAGTTGGTCGGTCGACCGATGCGGTCGAGCGAGAGCTCCATCGGTCGACCGCACTGGTCGACCGACGATGCTCCAGAACAGTTCATAGTGTTTTTGTTCTCCGTCGGTCGACCGATATTTCCGCCGGTCGACCGCCAATAGATCCGTTGCTTTCCCAACGGCTATTTCCTGAGCTGTTTGCTGGGGCTGTTTTTGTCTTTTGTTAGGGGTTTTGACTGAGATTTAGAGTGGGTATAAATACCCTATTGCTGCTCTCTTTCAAGTTAATCTAAGAAGTTTTTAAACAAGGTTTTAAAACAAGGGTTTAAGGTTTTTACTGTTTGGATTTCTGTTTACAAAGGAGGAAGTTTTCACTGCAGATTGAGGGATTCATTCTCAATCCTCTTCATCCTTTTCTTTGTGTTCATAGAGAAGTTTTCTAACTCTTTTCTCTAGCAATTTCATTATTGATTTTTATATTCTTATTATTGCTAGTTTGCTATTTGAGTTAGATTTTATTTTACTCATTGTTACACACACCCACATTGAGCTTTTAGTATTTACATACATAGTATAGTTGGGTGGTGAGAGATTGTAACTTTGAGTTGTGCGTTCATTGTGTTCTCATCCATAGTTGAGAACAATCAAATTATTGTATTGAGCCTTATTGTGAGATTCACTTTGTAATACACTTGTACACCGAGTGAGGAGTGTGTGGTGAGAGTCGGGGATCGTCCCAAGAGGAGTGGCGTCGGTTGACGAGCCTAGGGAGAGGTTGTAACCGAGCACTTGAGGGAAACACGGCTAGGTCCAACACTTAGTGGGTGTAGAGTGGGATTACAATAGTGTGTTGATTGTAAAGTTTTCGGTTAGCTAGAAAACCGAGTGTGAGGTGTAAATGTTATTCGGGTGAACGTAGAAAACCCGGTTGATAGTGGATTTCTCCCCGGGAGTGGGGAGCGGAGACGTAGGACGGAAGGTCCGAACTCTGTGATCATTTGATTGTGTTTGAGTGTGCTTTGGCGTTTATTTTTATTTATGTTCATATCTTATATCGCCATTGTGCATTGCTCATTACTATATCATCCACTATCTTGTTTAGATTATCTACCCTTGTGTTGTTTATATATCCTTGCACATACATTGCCTATATCTCTTTGTTAGGATATATCTTGTTGTTCATATTACTTATCCTAGCTCATATACATTGTTATATTTCATACTTGCTAGGATAACTTATTAATAAGTTTTAATTAGCATAAAATTAGATTAGATTAGCATAAGACCCTAATCACCCCCCCTCTTGGGTCTAACAGGGGCAATTCACTTTTGGAATCAAAGTGATGGAAGTAGAGTTGATCATTCCAAGTATTTTACCAGTTTTAAAAAAATTCTAGAATAGCCTCAGATACCTCATCACCAATAATAAGCCAAGCTGACTTGTAGAAGGAAATACCAAAGCCATCAGGGCCCGGAGCTTTTCTATCATCCATTGAGAAGACAGCATTTCTAATTTCATCTCTAGTCACAGCTAAAGATAAGAATTTTGCTTGTGAATCATTTAAACATGGACCATTGAGAATAACATTGCTGTCAGGTTTGGCTAAAATTGTGCTTGAACCCAAAGGTGCTTGTAGTACTCAATTAGCTCCTGTATGATTATGTCACCATCAGTAATTTTATTCCCTGCACTATCATAGAGAACCATGACTCTATTGAGATGTCTTTTGGCTTTGATAGCTGAATAAAAAAAAACTTGAACTTCTGTCACCTTGGGTGCACCATTGAATCCTAGATTTCTATTGATAGAAAGATATTTCATATTCCAACAGCTTATTGTAAGAGAGCATGAATTTTTTTTCCTGTTCAATCAAGTCAGGATTAACAGGATCTGATTGTAAATTCCTTTGATCATTCTCCAGATTTATCCTTGCTCTGATAACTTGCTCAGATATATTGTGAAACTTTTTCTTATTCAAGGCTTTGAGAGCTGTCTTCAGAAGTTTTAGTTTACTGGTCACAGAAAACATAACACAACCTGCAATTTTTCCTTGCCATATAGAGGACACAGTGGGTAAGTAGTCATCATGCTTAATCCACATATTGAAAAATTTAAAAGGCTTTTTCCCTTGGACACATTCATCATATATTGACACCAATGCAAGAGAGTGATCAGAGCAATTGGGTAGCAAATATTCAACATGACTAGAGTTGTATAGATTTAACCAAGCATCATTGACCAGAGTTCTATCAAGTCTACTCCATACTCTGGAACTTGCCTCTTGTTTGTTGTTCCAAGTAAAGAAACACACTTCAGTTTTCAAATGAGAAAGTTGACAGCCATCAATGAATTCCCTGATATCCAATGTTTCAGCCTCAGTAACCATAGCTCCACCAAAAAGTTGACAGCCATCAATGAATTCCCTGATATCCAATGTTTCAGCCTCAGTAACCATAGCTCCACCAATTTTATCCTCATCACCAGATATGGCATTGAAATCACCACTGAGTATCCAAGGCTTATTACCAACTATTTGTTGAATTTGCTTTAATTCAAGCCAAAGAGCTTTCCTATTCTCAATCTGATTAAATCCATAAATAGAGGAAATAAAACAGTCTATTCTCCCATCTATGGATTTAACCATGCAAGTGATATGTTGAGGTGAGTGACAGTCAACTTGGATGTCCAAAGTGTTCGGATCCCATAAAATCAGAATTCTAGCTTTGTTAGAGTTGATAACATTTGTACACTATTTCCAATTACAAGCAATTTTCCTTGCTATAGCTGGAAACTTGCATGCTTTTATTTTTGTTTCAATGAGAGCCATAAAGGATAGATGATATTGCTGAATATGAAGCCTAACCAAATGTTGTTTAGAGGACTTATTTAGCCATCTAATATTCCAAAAAAAAAAGTTCATAATCTTGTAGCTCCCCCCCTATCTACTGTAGAGGGATCATCAACTAGGTTATTGAGATTAGTAAAAGAGTTCCCCAAGCCTGGAAAGACTTTTAGACCAGTATTTTGCATACCAGACCATGACTTAATGGATTGCAAACTTTTGTCATCTTTTGTTCCTCCAAATCCATGTTCTTGAACATGCACGGCATGCACAGTTTTTCTCCCTGAAGAATTCTTGCTATTACCAGCCAAGTCTTTTATATTCCCAGCAGAAAATGCCTGAACATTATTCCTACGAGATGAGCCCTCTAACTCAAGCTCCTGGACATACACATTATTCTTAGAAATAGATTCAGTAAAGTTCTTATATGCCCCAGCCAGACTGGTACCTTCAATAGCATTTGCTACCTGAACATGCACAACATGCACAGGTTAGCTAGGGCTTTTGCATATCTGATTACTCTTCAAATTCTCACCACCTCCAGACAATCCAGGTAGGGATCCAAGCATATTTATACCGTTCTCTTGCTGATTTTGAACATGAATAGACTGACAACCTGGAATGTCAGCTTTCTCCCTCAAATTTCCTGCACCAGTCTTAGGCACCCATCTCTGAATCTTAGGATGTTTTTTTACAGAAATTAGTATCATGCCCCACAATTTTACAACTATCACACCATTTAGGTTTTAACTCATAAATCACTTTTTGATTATATGTCTTACCATTAGGTCCATGGATTGGAATAAAGTCTGGAAGGGAGGAGGGCATATGAACTTCAACCAGAATCCTAGCATAAGCCAACCTTTGTTTACTTGCAGTGAGTTTATCTGTGGCAACAGGTTTACCCACATGGCTTACAATTTTACTAATTGCTTTTGAGCTCCACAGATTTAACCTTAGGCTAGGCAATTGAATCCATAAAGGATAAACATTTCCATTAATCTTTTCTATATCATCATCATTGGACCAGATTTTCAACAAGAGTGGTCTAGAGCCAAAGAACCACGGGCCATTCACAAGAATATCCTCCATTTGCTCTTTGCTTTGGAATTTAAACAAGAACAGACCAAGTTTGAGTAAGCACAAATCAGGGGTAGTCCATTTAGTCCAGACTTTGTGCACATAATTTCCATGGCTTTGTATTTGACATTTAAACCAAGCACTTGACCAATTAAAGAGAATTGCCAATTAGAATTGCTTTCATTCCATTCCTCCTTACTAAATGACACAAAATCCTTATTCTCAGGCTTCACAAAGTTTAAGTTCATACCACAACCAGTTTTCCTATTGTCAGCAAATAGGCTAACCTAACTTTTCTTGACATTTCCAGATTCAAGAATCATAGGTTTCTCCAATTGATTTCCATTTTCATTAACAACATTCTTATCAAGGGGATCCAAATTGACAGTAGCTTTTAAGTTCAAATTTTCAGCATTTAAACCCTGGAAATTATTCTCTATAGGAACAGAGGAGTCATCCAGTATTGAAATCAGGTTTCTCTGAGCTTTAGCATCTAAAGAACTAGTAGAATTCAAGATTAACTGGTCACGAGAAGCATTAACACCAAATTCAACTTCATCAGCCCAAGAAGCCTTACCAGATCCACAAGCAGCCGATTGAGAACCCAAAGATTCACAGAGTTGACGAGCTCGAGATCCAACAATCACTTGCGGAGTAAGCCTATCAAGATTCCGTGCAGAAACCACTGAATAATCAAGATTCCTTGTAGAATTACATGCTGAAAACTGATGTCGCTGCAAAAGATTATCAGAGGATGCTATATCCTCAACCATCTTCGACGAATCGCTTGCAAGAAGATTCCGATGAGATCTAAAATCAGCTAACTGCGATGGATCTGGATCAGAAATCAGAAGATCTGCCAATAAAACTTTTTTCTTTTCTCCCTTAGGACCAGTTGATCCCATAATATCCAGCATCAGCATGATCCTCAGATGAAGATAAGCTTGGATTCGACGATCTTAAGCCAATTTCAATAATTTTCTTCCTATTTTTTCCTTTCTTTTTTGCCATTTTTCAAACCCAGCGGGGGCGCAGGTTAGCAAGAAAATCACCTGCTAACGTGCACCAAAGAACCGCCCCATTTTTTTTTTTTTTGTAAATTGCTGTACTTGGTATACCATCAAATTATACCTAGAGACACAAGTTTCCAGTTCACCTTTGCTCGAGTTAAGGCAATTTACCATGAAATTAGACATGTAAGTGTATGATGCAGAATTAAGGAATTTTAGATTCATATGAAAACTTATCATGTCAGATCGCGATTCCTCCAAACAAAACCGATAGGTAGGGTTTTTCCAATAAGTATAAAAAATTAGGGTTTTTTTCTTCAGAATCATGAAAAGTGAACACAGAGCTTGATTAGGGCTTCTTATCCAAAGAAACACCCAAAGATTAGAAATTTCTCACAAAATATGAAGAAGAAAAAGATGGATCTCTTCATAAAATTGAAGGGGGGGGGAGAAAGCATGAATTCATGTATGCATCATCGAGGAGCATAGAGAGGGAGGGTGGTGGAGAGACGACACATCAGACCGTCTCGTCCAGGATCTAAGATGAGTCCGAAAACGTGACTCTCTTCGTGATGTTGGCGCGGGAGCCCATCATCCCCCGCACTGATCGCCCCTTCATGATCAGTTTGCCTCTGTATCTTCTCAAGTAATGGAGAAGTTATCCTTGCCATCACATCTTTTTTTTAGCGATTTTTTCTTGCCTTTTCACTTTTCTAAATAAACCAAATTTTAAATAGCCCCCCAAAAATTTTCCTTTAGCTCGCTTTTCCAGTGATTTTTTTATTTAGTTTAATAAAGGTTTTTTAAAAGGAACGGTTTGAAATATAAAACAAAAAAAAACCTATGTTTCAATAGCCCTATTAGCACTGGTTAATTAAATTAAGGAAAAATTGCTTCAAGGCCCCAAATTCATATTTTCAATGTGCCTTAGCCCCCCCCCCCAACTTTCAAACATGTGCTGCAGCCCCCTCTTTTTGAAAAAATTATTAAAAGCCCCTCTCCCCAAGTTCCCATGCAAACTCCATACACAATCCCCATTTTACCCTCCCCTACACCCCCTCCTCCTCCTCTGTTCCCCCTCTGCCCCCGCCCCGCCTCCCTCCCCTCCCCCTACACCTCCTTCTCCTCCCCCGCCTCCCTCCCCTCCCCCTACCCCCCCCTCCCTCCCCCTCCTTTTTTCTGTAACATGTTAACTCTTTTCTGTAAAATGTTAACTCTTTTCTGTAATATGTTAACTCTTAAAATGTTAACTCTTTTCTGTAACATGTTAACTCTTACAGCTAACATGTTAGCTGTAAGAGTTAACATATTAGCTGTTAGAGTTAACATGTTAGCTGTAAGAGTTAACATGTTAGCTGTAAGAATTAACATGTTATCTGTAAGAGTTAACATGTTACAGAAAAAAGTTAATATTTTACAGAAAAGAGTTAACATGTTACAGAAAAGAGTTAACATGTTATAGAAAAGAGTTAACATGTTATAAAAAAAATTAACATTTTACAGAAAAGAGTTAACATGTTACAGAAAAGAGTTAACATCCACTGACATAAGAAAGAGGAGGGTAAATTCAGGATTTAAGTCAGCTGATATGTCTAATCATGAGCTGGCATGTCTAATCAACTGCTGAAATGAGCTGGAATCATGATGGAGGAGTGATGGAGGGGCTTGGACATATTTTTTTCAAAAAGGAGGGGCTAAAGAACATTAAAAAAAGTAGGGGGGGCTGGGGCACATTGAAAATATAAATTTGGGGCCTAGAAGCAATTTTTCCTTAAATTAATTGTTGCTATTAGGGGCTTTTGTAGTAGTGGATATATGTAGTTTATGTGTCCATGCACTTGTTGGAGATATGATGGTCTTTATAAACTGCAATAAGTCATTAAAGTTGTTGTTGTCTAGGATTCAAAATAACTAATATATGCTTTGTAGTTGTTGGAACTTGGAAGAATTACATACAAATTAAACAGAAAATTGGAATAGAGATGTACGAGAAGTTGGAGAGGCTTAAAGAATTCTGACGACCTGAAAGACATAACTTGAGTGAGACAAATTCAAATTAATAATATATGATAGGAAAAGGGTTCTACTTTGCAGGTTTTTGTGCCCGGTAGAAAATATAAACAACCTTTCTTTTTGTTGTGGTGTAAATTAGAATTTCTCATACTCACTAACAAATCTCACCTTTAACTTTTATTATTATTATGAATAATATGTGTTAACAGGATGTAATAATGGATAAAAAACAGGTGTTGAGGGAACTTGCAACGTTGGGTAAACTTTTTTTAGACTTTGCCAAACCTTTTTGTATTTTGTTATCAAGTTTAGAAGTTTTTAATTGTTACTTAACTTTGTTTGAAATTCTTGTTAGGAAACTGATAGGAAAAATGAACAAACAACTGCAGTTTTGAAAAGGGAAAAACATGGTTAAAATTGAAGCACTTTAAACTTTAAAGAGTGGAACACTGTTAAAATTGAAAAGGATGCTTGATTGTTAAACTGTAGTGATGTCGATTTCTTGAAATCTCATATGCAAATTAGATTGTTGCAATAATATGATTTGAGTTTGAAAATATGTTATTGATTTCTTGAAATCTCATATGCAAATTAGATTGTTGCAATAATATGATTTGAGTTTGAAAATATGTTATTTTGGGTCTATTTTCATATGCAAATTAGATTGTTGCAATAATATGATTTGAGTTTGAAAATATGTTATTTTGGGTCTATTTTAAAACATAATTGGTTCAATTTGTGGACAGACTGATCATATATCTGAATCATTTAGTGAAATATTGATGATTTGTGAATACATTTTTTTGCTAATTAATGTTGAAGCTTTTGGTGCTATATGATACATAGTTATGGTCTCCTTCAAGCCTCATACTGATTTAGATAGAAGTTAATATATTTGAACTGGATATTGGATTTTGACAGGACATTAATCACTCAAGATTACAATGGCGTTGAAGCATGCATAGGATCATCTTTGTTGCTTGAATATATAGCAAATCAGGTTAATTAAGCACGCTGTCGTATGATGTCATTAAAGACTTTCTAGTATGAGAATTTTTAGTGTGCCCTATGTAAACCATCTTGTAGTTACTTTCTTCGTGCATCTGTTTTATTTTCTATTTTCTATTACCTGATTTTAAGATTGTAACACAATAATTCTTTTGGCAGCTTGTATTTTATTGTAAAATCAGCTTATCAAAGGAGATGATCCGTTTTTCTATTTCTAAATCTCCATTGTGTGTGGCAGGATGAAGGTTGCGAGGTGATGAGTGATGAAGGGAATAATATTTTGGATAGAATCAGTTGAAAGGAGACAAAGCATTGGTAGAGACTCGATGAAGAAAGAACTCATCTCGATAATTAATGGGCTCGCCATGATCTTTATCATTCAAATCCTAATTATTCATGATTTATTGGTTCACTCTCATAGGTCTTTGAAAAGGTTTTCATTTGTTAGATTTGCATTTCAGTTAACAGTTGTAGGATGTGGAGAAGTTGTGAACCTTGTAAATGGTCTAAACTCAAAGTTTTATAGTTGATTATCACTTTATTGAATTTATTAACAAAGCTTGTATCGAACACACATTATTTTTTAATTGATTAAGTTAATTTATTATTTATGATGGTAATTATTTGTTTTATTTGAATGATATCATATATTGAAATAAATTATTAGAAATAGATGAATATCATTGCTATAGTTGGATGCGAGAATAAGCAGTAATATTTTGGTAAAAATATCTTTTTAGTACCCTTTAGCAACGGTTTTCTGTTGTTAATATACCTTAACGGTGGTTAAGATTTTACTAATGTGGATATTTTATTTTTTTAAAAATAAATATTAAATCTTATAGTAACAGTTGCCTTTTGTTGTTAATAGACTGTAGCAACACTTAGGATTTGCTAACGTGAATTTTTTATTATTTTATAAAAATTAATCTAATAGCAACGGTTGTTATATTTGCAACGAGTTTAGATCGTTGCAATAAGCTAACTGTAACGGTTTTAATTGTAACGGATTATTTGCAATGATTTTAACTGTTGTTAATGTATTAGAACGGTCCATACCGTTACTAAGAGGCCTATAAGTAACGATTGGAACCATTGCTATAAGGGGCTTTTGTAGTAATGTGTGATACCACCTTCTTCATGGGTAGATCCATATATATGATATACCACTGCTCTCTTTTTTTTTTTTTGGTAAAAACTCCTTGCTTTTCAAGTTGATTAAAAAATGCCCGTATAAAGAAGATTTATCATGCTTGGATATCTCTTATAGTTGAATCTCATTCATACGGTTTCTTTTTCTTAAAAAAATGAAAATACATACTCTAATTTTTTTCCCCCATATGATATTAATATAAAATTAATGATAATTAACTCAGTAATTGTCTAATGATATATACTAAAAAAGATATATTTGATAATGCTGCTAATGATATAATTATGGCCCCTTTTAGAAAACTCACCCGGAACAGTTAAAAACTTTTTAAATTAGTAGTTAGGTGGTGACATTACTTTTAGGGCCTGTTTGGATTTGTAGGGGGTGAAGGGAAGTTAAGAAAAACTGAGTGAAGTGAAGGGAAGGGAGTTCCCTTCCCCTTGGTTACACCCCAATTTGGGGGGTAACAATTTTTATACTATTAGGGGGTGAACCAAGGGGAACTAGGGTGAATTTACTTCACCTCCTAAGTATTCCCAAACAAGGTGAATGGAGGTGAATGGTTCCCCTAACTTCCATTCACCCTCATTCCCCTCAATCCAAACAAGCCCTTAGGAAATTCAAGATTTGCCACCGGTTGTAGTCTTCTTGTATCTATGTTTTATAAAAGTAAGTACTTTTTATTAAAATGATTGCAATAGATTTGATCGGAGTTTTTATTTTGTTGGGAAAAAGAGCATTTGGCTAATTATATTTACAAGTGCAATCATATATAAATGCAACCACTAAAAACTATTCCTTTTTGTTTGATGAGCAAAATACTTGGAAACTAATTTTGCTGTAACATCCAGTAAGAGTACTAATAATTTGCCGGGAGAAAGATCCTCTCACATCAACGTTAATTTTCTTTTCATCATTGAATTATTACAAAAAATAGTGAAGCAATTGCATCAAAATATAAATATCGAAAAAATATATATGAGTTGACAACTCATTTTGCAAAATAAACTGTTAGCTCCATGCCATGTGAGTCCCCCTGCTAGTCACATCGGTGTGGCGCTCACATGACAGTGAGCTAACAACGGATTTTACAAATGAATTGCCATATCCAGTATTCCCTATAAATAAATAAATAGTGAAGTAGTTTTCCTTTCCTCATCAACGATAAGGATAGAAAAGGAGTAGGCACTTGAAACGGAGGGTTCTACTACAATACCATGATATGGTGAGGAAAATATCATGAAAGTGGTCGTTTTCAATGAAAATTTACGAGAAAACTTTTACTAGCAGGCTTCTCCTTTGAATTTTCTCGTTTCAATCTTTCTCGTTTCAATCTACGTGGTTATCTTAAATTTTTTCAAGTTTATTTTCTTACTAAAATTTATTTCTCAATTTTCAATTTGATAGTTTTTGCTCACTTATGTCTCTAAATTTTATCATTATGATTATTTATCTTCTTTAATGTTTGTTTGAACGTGCTACAACCAATTTAAAATTTCATCTTGATAATTGAATTGACACGAAACCAATGTGTAGCCAATTTGAATATTCATGTTATTTGGACTGATATGAAATGAAGTTTTATCTAAAGAAGTATAGTGTTGCAAAAGCGAAAAATACTTGAAAAAAATAGTTTTATGAAAGCAAGATGAATACTTAAAACTAATAGCCTAGATGATTGATTAGAAGTGGGCTAATATGGCACAAAAGATAATATGAATTTGGTTCCTAATCATTGATAGAATTTATTAAAAATCATAAACTAAATATTAATGCTAAAAAATCATGAAAATCTCTTACAAATATTCTTAATTTTACTCAGAAAATCATGCTACTCTATAAAATATTTAGAAAATATTGTCTTTTATTCATTCTGTTTTATTTTTTATTGAGCCAAGATTAATTCTTCTCTACTTTTATCTTTCTCTGCGGTAATTCTAGAGTAATGTCTTCATCATATATGTCGATTGTGAGATTAGGCTAGACCTAAATTTCTTATGTCATTATCTTTCTCTAGACTCATTCGTCTTTTATCTTTTCATCTAACTTCACAAGTAACTTGAATGTCTTTCCATTGTTCAACACAACCGTATAGAAATGCAGACTTTGATTATTTGTCTATTGCAATAAGAATAAATGTTAATTTCATATATATGACAACTTTTTTGTGTTCCTAATTTATTACTTAAGTAATGATTGATCTTTTTTTATTACTTAAGTTAGGATTGATCTTTTTTTCTCTGTAATAAATTCTTGTGTTGTGCATCTGATAAGAGTTTCTACTGCATCAAATTGTGTTACCTTTGCAATGTCCGTGTCATTTTTCATGACGATCTTAACTAAATACTTGTAATTTTTTCACTGTTCATTTGCCTTAGATATATTTTAGAATTGATGTGAAGAAGGGATATCACTTAACCTTGATCCTAAGTCATTGATAATTCTGCAAAATGTATCATTTGGATACTTGTTATTAACATCTATATCCATCTTCTTGTTGCAGCCTTTGCACGCGTAAAACCATGGCTCAATCTATTATAAGTGGTAGTTATCTTTGCCTTAAAGGTTAAATAGAATATCTATATATTGATAAATTGTAATTAGGTTTAATTGTGTTAATTATAAAGTAGATTTTTTAAGATCATACCTCTTTTGAATGTTGTGATTTCTACATAACATCGCTAAGTTAAATTTTTATTGTATTTTAAAGAGCCTTGATGGAAATGTTTTTGTCTTGACAGCTTATTCTGAATGAGCCCTGCATATTAACTTAAATATATAAAGTTTTTTATTTATTGTGTTATATAGATGTCTGGTTGGTTTACTTACCATTCTCTTATTTCTTTGATTAGATGTATCTTTGGCTCTTGGTTTATCATATATATTATATAATATATATACATATATATATATATAATATCATATATATATATATATATATATATACTATATATATATACTATTATATATATATATATTATATATATATATATATAACGCGATTTCATGATAACATGCATGTCTCCCCCACAAGTTTGAGCATACAATATAAAGGTGCAATTTTATGTTTTCAGTGTCCTTTAATAAGAAATTTATAATGAAATATATTATCTTTATATTAGAGATTCATGAAATCCAATAATGCTATATATGTGCTTAATCACTGATCATGTCTTCAAGAATTGATCGTTTTTAAGCCCAGGCCATTTTTGGCTTTCCCAAATAGCACTTACACGTAGAAGCCAAAGCCACTGTTATAGCCGTAAAAAAAATATTGATTTTAAATTTTTTTTCCATAAGATATGTTAAGTAAGTATTCAGTGGTATACTCTTCTTATTCATATTATAGTGATCTTTCCCCTTTTGTCTGGCTGTTGTTATCATTGTATCTTTGATCCATTATAGTAATTTTTCTTTCTTGTCTGTCTACGTTAAATATGTTGATTAACGAGCTCCACGATGGATATATATATATATATATATATTATATATAATATATATATATTATATAATATATATATACTATATATATATATATATTATATATATATTTATATATACTATTATATATATAGACGAGAGAGACGACAGTATGAGAGCAGAGAGAGAAGGAAAATATGGGCTTACTTCTTTGGACTACCAGAGCCACAAAATTTTCTGTGCCTGGCAGTGAATGTGTCACGATCTCTATCCCACTCCACCTATCCATGTAAATTGTTCCTCACATATTGAATGAAGTGGAGGTCGGGATTGACACCTCACTACCAAGCCATAACTTTTGCTTGATATCCAAGTCTCATCACCCATATTCTCATATATTACTATATATTATATATATATTTTCATATATAGTTTATATATATATATATATTATACTACTATATAATATCTATATAGTATATAGTATAAGTATACGATAGCAAGCATGTCTAGTATGATAATTTTATAATAAATTTATGATTCCTTTAGTATTTGAAGAAAAAAATATAAAATTTTATAAGTACTTAGCAATATATCTTATATATTCTGTAAAAAATGCTTCTTTGATTGGAACAAAATTTTTCAATATGTTCTTTAAAGGGAAATTAGATGTTACTTCTTTCATAGATATGTCTCTTATTAATATTAATTCAAGTAATTCATGTACGTTTTTAAATTTTGGGTTTATTTCCTTCACTTTTCCATTTGAAATAAAAACAGCTTGATCCTTTTAAAGGATATCTCTGAACTTTTCAATAGTTCCTCCATAGCTCCTTTTATATTTTACCATGTGAATATTATTAACATTAGAGAATAATGTTTATAAAATATAATCAATTAATGCTACTTCTGTATTTTTGATACTTTAACTTATGAGTAAAATTGTATATAGTTACTTTAATTTAGACGGTGATGTTAAATTTTAATATGTCAATATATTTTTCAAATTGTAAGGTAGTTTTTTGTAATTTTAAACTTTTGAGGATGTTTTCACAATTTTTCAAACTTTGAGAGTGTTAATTTAAAATTTTAAAGTTTTAAGGGGCTACTACTTATTTGCAGATTTCATGTTTGATATTTTAAGTTTTGAAAAATTAAGATCTTTTGTGTAATTCTGATACGGGTGTATCTTTTTCTCTGCTTCGGGAGCTTAGCGATCCTCATGAGAGCTTGAGGATAGATGATTCTCATGATATCTTGAGAATAGAAGCGTGGTTGGAGCCATAAAGGACGGCGAAAGAAGTCAGAAGGAGCGAAAGGCAGAAGAACAAGCAAACTGGCAGAACTCTGGCCGGTCGACCGCAACGAGGTCGACCGCGATGGTCACTGCGATCGACCGCGACAGGTTCCTGGGCTTTTCCTGATTCGTTTTGGATTCTGTTTTGACGGGGATTCCTGATCCTTTTGGGCTTGTTTATTTACAAGATTGCTACCACATTGTAAACCCTATAAATAGGGATTGCTTAGGGTTTCTGAGGTTAGAGGCCAGATGTAGATCTAAAGGGTTTTAGGTCTAAGGGAGATCCTAATCAACAGGATTAGGGTTTAGAGCAGGGACTCCTCTTTCTTTTGGGCTTGTTTATTTACAAGATTGCCACCCACGTTGTACCTGATATAAATAGGTTATTGTAGGGTTTCAAAAGGGAGACCTTAGGGAGAGAGAAATTCTAATAATTGTATTAGGGTTTAGAGAGAGAGTTGAGAGGTTGTTTTCGATTCTAGTGAGATTGTGAGAGAGGGATTGTAATCTTTTCATACTCATAATCTAGAGAAGGTAATTTCCTTCGCCATACTGAATTGTTCTTGTGTTTTGGTCATCCTCTTCTCAACCCACCTTTTGGTAATTCCTCGACCAAATGGGTGCTCACACGGTAACTCGTATCAAGTTGGTATCAGAACATTAGATCCGGTGAAGGGGCATCATGTGTATAGTCCTTACTCGGTCCTAATACAAGAAGCTTGGCGAGATCCTTTTTTTCTTTGGAAGGAGTTCAGAGACTAAGGAAGAAGAAGATGACTGAAGACAACAAAGATGGAGGGGCTCGAGAGTTTCCTCAGTAGAAATTCTAACTTGAAAGGGACTTCAAGTTCTTAAAGAGGGGAGCCATGATACGGGTGTATCTTTTTCTCTGCTTCGGGAGCTTAGCGATCCTCATGGGAGCTTGAGGATAGGTGATTCTCATGATATCTTGAGAATAGAAGCGTGGTTGGAGCCATAGAGGACGGCAAAAGAAGTCAGAAGGAGCGAAAGGCAGAAGAGCAGGCAAACTGGCAGAACTCTGGCCGGTCGACCGCAACGACATGCGCGGTCGACCGCCAACCTGCACGATGCAGGGTTTGAGACTGGAACTCTGTCCAGTCGACCGCGATGGTCACTACGGTCGACCACGACAGGTTCCTGGCTTTTCCTGGTTCGTTTTGGATTCTGTTTTAACGGGGATTCCTGATCCTTTTGGGCTTGTTTATTTACAAGATTGCCACCACATTGTAAACCCTATAAATAGGGATTGTTTAGGGTTTCTGAGGTTAGAGGCCAGATGTAGATCTAAAGGGTTTTAGGTCTAAGGGAAATCCTAATCAACAGGATTAGGGTTTAGAGAGATTACTTAGATTGTAATCAGAGATTGTATTCTAATCAGACCTGAGGGAGACCTTAGGGAGAGAGAAATTCTAATAATTGTATTAGGGTTTAGAGAGAGAGTTGAGAGGTTGTTCTCGATTCTAGTGAGATTGTGAGAGAGGGATTGTCATCTTTTCATACTCATAATCTAGAGAAGGTAATTTCCTTCGCCATACTGAATTGTTCTTGTGTTTTGATCATCCTCTTCTCAACCCACCTTTTGGTAATTCCGCGACCAAAGGGTGCTCGCACGGTAACTCGTATCAAATTCGAACTATTAAAGGTGTTTTGTGCAATTTTTAAATCTTTTTAGTTTTTTGACAATAATTCATGTATTATAGTATGTTAGCTACTTATTATTTCTTTACCTTTTTATTATCAATTAAACTCATTGGTGTTCATATGGTATTATCATTTTCTATCATCCCTGAGATTTAATTGATGCGACAGAGAGCTTTTTATGATGGAAAAGGGGATCTATGTTCAAAGCTTACTGGTAATCCCTTGAATTCATCTATGTTGTTTGCAGATTTTGAATTTTCATAATTTTAGAGTCTTTTTGTAATTTAAACTTTTGAGGGTGTTTTTATAATTTTTAAAATATTAATGGTGTTAATTATAAATCATAAATTCTTTGAGGGCTGCTATTAGTTTTTAGATTTTAAGTTTCGATACGTGAGGGTGTTTTATGTAATTTTACATTTTTGAGAGTACTTTATGTAATTTTTGAAACATTTTGGGTTTTTTATTGTTGCTGTAATATTTCATGTATTTTATTAATCTTATGTGTTTCTACAATTTTTGAAATGTTAAGGGCGTTAATTATAAATTTTAAATTCTTCGAGAGATGCAATTTTAAGATTTCGTGTTTGTTATTTTAAGTTTTGATACTTGAGGGCATTTTCTGTAATTTTAAACTTTTGAGAGGACTTTTGTAATTTGTAAAATTTTTAGGGTTTTTATTATTGTTGTAATAGTTTATGTATTTTATTAATTTTATTTTTAAAAATTATTGAGTTATAGGTAATTCACATGGTATTAAGATATAATATAATTATGATTATGATAGGTTAAGATTTAAATAAAATATTTAAAATAGCAAAGGGTAATGTTGACCAAGGAAAGTTTTCTCCAAACTCGTGATTTTAAAGAGAATATAATACACACACACTGGTCCATGAAAAAAAAAAATATCTATAAAGTCCAACAATTTCTATGGCAAATATAGCTACAACAATAAATTTGAGAAGGTTGTGGCATACCTTAAGGTCCTTCGTGGCAAGATTTAGAGTATAGAATTCTGATGAACTGGTACTGACTGCAGTGTTGCTGAGTTAGTGGAGTAGACGATGAGCGACTTCCTATAGTCCTATGGAGAAACCACCCTGACTATGATCGTCCAAATAGGCCGACCTGGGTTTTCGAGTCTAGTTCGGGCTCGAGTCCGGACCCGGGCCAAACAACGCCAAGCACCGGGCTAGCCTAGATTTTTTTTCTTTTTTGGTAAAAAATTAGATTTTTTTTTACAAAAGAAAAATAGAATTTCAGGAGTAATTAAAATATGCAAAATTTTAATAAAAATTTAATATTATTATTACTCACTTATAATTTTTTGATTTGTAAAGATTATAGAAATTAAAATGATAAAAAATAATTTTTTTATTATTAATCATTAATAATTACAACTCTTTGGAAATTGTCACATCATAATAGATGAGTATATCCTAACTAGGTTGGCACCTACTCATCTATATCACTATCATTTGCAACTCTTTTCTAAATAGTTTATCACAATTTATAGTAAAAAAATAAAAAATACAAATTATAAATTGTTTTATAATATTTATCTCCTATCGTTAACTTCATTAAGTCTATCTTCAATGCTAGCTATCCGGTCGACGCATTGAGTTCTCTTCTCGTACCTCTACCAATCTTGTACACATATTATCGCCTGTACGGTAGACGGATCTACTGATGTTCTATGGTTGTCGATTAAACGTCTTGATGTAAGGTGAATTCCAATGCTACTATAAAAACTTGCACTGTTAGTGGGTCGTGAGCCATGATGGAAAGTACATAATATGAAACTGTTCCATACACTCTTCACCATTGTAAAATATTGAAATCAACATTATTTTGAGACTTAACTAAAGATGCAGCTAAATATTATTCAATTTCAAAAACTTCACTTGATGATCATCCTGATGCAGATCCATGGCTACTACCAGTTAGCTTCTCTATCATCGATTGCCTATCAAAAAGCTTACCTTTGCCCCATCTTGAGCTTGTAGATTATAGGTTGAGGTGTACTTGCACCATATCTATCTGCACCATATCTACCCGCATACCTATCAATTAATCTTTAAAAATTATATTTAATAGTGTTATGATGAGTAAGAGCAATAATAGTATGACCGCTATTAGTGTCTGTTATCATATTCTCATACGGATAATTTTACAAACTTTGAAGGCCAATATCCTTCAAACATGAATAAAAAAGAATCCCCAAACCAAAAATAATAGGAATAGATCTAAAATACTTATTAAATTTACTTTTAATTTCAAAAATAATATTTGAAAAATAATTATCCATGTGATAATTATTAAAAAAGTTTGAATATTTAAAACTTATAAAGCAGCTTAAGTAATAGTTGGATAATAACAACCTGATAATAACATAGTACCTTCCTAAATTACTTATAGCATCTCTTTTACACAACTTATAATTGCTTATTCATCATCTGTTATTCCATACATATTACCAGAGCTAGAACTAGAAGTATAGAAAGGAATAAAAGCATTTATAATTTCTTTATACTCATTGCTACATTCAACATTGTATAGGTGGAATTCCATCTATAATCAACATCTTCTGGAATTAACTTCGGTTTTACATTTTTTTCTTCTATACAATTGTTTCCATCTTTTAAGTCTTTGTTTAGAAGAATTATGAGCATAAGCTATAAACCTAACTTTTTCTATCATCAGTTTAATTTTATTAAACGCACTTTGAATAATAAAATTTAAAATATGACACATGCATCTAATATAAAAAATATCATGCTAGCATAACAATAGTAAAGATGCTTTGATATGATCTATAACTATATTATTATTACTTGTATTATAAAATGAAAGAGAAATATTTTTACAAGAAATTTCTACTTTTAAAAGTTCTTCCATTATTAAATTTGTAACATTTACACTAGTGTGTGAATCTTCAAATGAAATAAATAATAACTCTTTTAAACATTTGCCAAGTGTTAGCAATCCAGTATGCTTTGATACATAAATAACCAGTTCATGCTTTAAATATCAAAAAATCAAAAGTTATAGAAAATTTAAAGTTTAAATTTTAAAATAAGAAATTATTTTTATTTTTTTCTCGTGATAATATTTCAAAATATCATATTAATAAGATTGATAAGAAAATTTTTAAAATACGGGATAAAAACTATCTCTAATCATATCCTCAAATTCATCATCTTCTGCTAATTTAAAGAGAAGGTTTTTAAGAATAATAAACCTGATGATGTATTTTCTGGCTTTAATTGTATCGTAGTTCTATGAATCGAGACTGCCGAAGGTAGATGATCGAGAGAGTAGAGATTAGCGGATGTCTCATTGAGGCATTGCTTGTGTTCTATTGTGATTTCCAAATAGCATTTGAGGTGGTTAGTGTCGCTCTTATGATGAGCTTTAATGATACGAGTCGTCGTGCGAGTACATTTGATCGCGAAATTGTCAAAGGTGGGTTTTGAGAAGAAAAACAACAAATACAAGAACAATACAATTTGGCGAAGGAAAATATCTTTTCTAGATTATGAAGAATAAAATATTACAAAATCTATCTCTCTCTCTCAATCTTTCTAGAATAAAGAACAATTTCTCTATCCTCACTAAACTCTATTTTGATGTGTAGAAACCCTAAACAACCTCTATTTATATGTTAAACAATGTGGGTGGTAAAGTGGTAAATATCCAGAACAAACCCAACTAGGATTCGCACAAAATAGGAATCCAATTTGGCCGAGGAAACCGCTATTGGTCGACCGAAGTGTCTCTATCGGTCGACCAATTGACCTCCATCAGTCGACTGATAAGAGTGAATCGGTCGACTGGTCAAAATGAGATTTCCAGACCCTGTAGTATGCATGTTGTTGGTCGACCGATCATGTTCGATCAGTCAACTGACCCGAAACACCCTATAATCACTTGCGGTCAAATCGGTTGACTGATGATGGCTAATCAGTCGACCGATAAGGCTTCATCGACCGACCGATGATAGCCCATCAGTCGACCGGCCATAGCTGTTTTGCCAGCTTCCTGATTTTTATCATTTTCTTGATTTCCACCGTTTTCGCCAACTGCCCATGCTTCTATTCTCAAGTAACCATGAGAATCATCTCAAGCTCCCATTAGGATCGCTAAGTTCCCAAAGTAGAGAAGATACACCCGTATCATGGCTCCCCCTTTAGGAATTTGAAGTCCCTTCAAGTTAGAACTTCAGCTAAGGAAACTCTCGAGCTCCTCATTCTTTGTTGAACCACTTGGCATTGCTAGGAATTTGACCTTGATGTCTAACTAGAAACGACTCATTCGTCCCTCGTCTAGTCGTAGTCACCTTCCGCTCCAAAATACAATCCTCTTCTAGCATCTCTTCTCTATCAAACCATAAGTCTTCAACATGCGGTAAGATCACTATGTCGTCATCCTCATCGTCCAACAACGGAGGCTCGAACAAGTTCAAATACTAGGCATTGATCATCGAATATATGCCTAAATAAGATGGCAAATCCAGCTTGAAGGTATTATCAACGATCTGATTGAGAATCTGAAATGGACCATATCGTATAGGCTTCAATTTTTCCCTTCTCCCTTTAATCGCTCCTTACCTAACTTAAGCCACACCAAGCCACCTTTGCTGAAATTATAAGGAACACGATGTTGATCATGTTTCGCCTTGTACTTCACTTGTGATTTCTTCAATTGTGCTTCAACGGCGGCGTGAATCTACGCAATCTTCTCCAGAAATTGCTGAGCCTTCTGTCTTTCACTCCCTTTTTTATCGTTGGTTGTAGCTTCACTAGAGAATACTAGATCGAATGAACTTGGAGGTATGAACCCGTAACAAGTCTCAAACGGTGACTTTCTCAAAGATCCGTGAATAGCCCTGTTGAAAGCAAACTGAAGATATGGTAAGCTCTCATCCCAAGTCTTGGGATGCCAGGAATTATACCCCCGCAATATGTGAACCATAGTTTGGTTGACTACTTCTGTCTGTCCATCTGTTTGTGAATGAAAGACCGTCCTTTTCTTCAATCTAGTATCCATCAAACTCCACAAAGAATCCTAAAAGTGCCCGAGGAACCTGCTATCCCGATCTGAAATAACCGAACTTGGCAAACCAAAATACTTCCACACATGCTCAAAGAACAACCGCACTGCACCCGCTCCCATCACGGTCTTCTTGCAAAAAATCAAGATCGCCATCTTGCTGTACCGGTCCAACACAACAAACAAGTAATCATGCATGCGCTTAGTCGTTGGCAACCCTCCTAAGAAATCCATAGAAGTACTCTCCCATGGTCTAGAAGGCACTGACAACGGTAGATACAATCCCCTCTTTCTGTTAGAAGGCTTCGATATGCAACATAACTTACACCCTCCAACATACTTGGTAACATCCTCTAACATCTTTGGCCAAAAGATATAGTGTTGAAGATTGAGAAGCGTCTTCTGAATCCCAAAATGATCTTGCACATGTGATGTATGTACATCTCTAATCCATTGCAACCGATCACTATCCTCTGGAATGCAAAGCGATGTCCCACGATACAAACCATCTGCTCCGAGCTCATAGTCTCCGTTCTGACCAGCCTTCACCTGTTCGAACACACTACTGAAGTCTCTAATGTATGTGTATATCTACACATACTCCAAAGGAACCAAGGGCTGAATACGTGTCACCACCAACAAAGCTCTCACTGGCGGTTGAGATAGCATATCGTCCAACTTGTTAGTCGCTCCCTTCTTATACCTAATGATGATGTTGAACGCCATCAAATAGGACATTCACTTTATGTGTCGTGTTTGCTGTAGCTTCGTCTGGGCATGTAGAAACTTCAATGGCTTGTGATTCAAATGAACAACCACCTCCTTACCAATAAGTACACCTTCCAATGCTTGATCACCTGGTAGAACGCATAGAACTCCTTATCGTAAGTAGGATAGTTCTGAATAGCACCCGTAAACATCTTAGAATGGTACTCTATCAGCTTCCCATCCTGTATCAACACAATGCCTATAGCATAGCTAGAAGCGTCAGTCTCTATCTTGAAGGTCCTCTTCAAATTAGGCAATGCCAATACTGGTACCTCCGAGATCTTCCTCTTCAGTAACTAAAAAGTCTCCTCATACATCGCCCCCACTCGAACTGAACCCTTGCCTTAGTAAGGCCATGTAGGGGTGCCACATAAGTAGACAAGTGTCGAATAAACTTGCGCAAATACTAGCAAGTCCCCATAAAGCTTCGCACCTTCGTTACCGTCTTAGGCGTCGGCCACTTCGTGATCATCGCCACCTTGCTTGAATCTATCCTCCGCTAGCCCTTCCCCACGATGAAGCCGTGATACACTAACTCATCCTTCCCAAACTCGCACTTCAAACACCTTCTCGACATGAACAAGATGTTCCTCCCAGGTCCTGCTGTACACCAAGATGTCATCAAGGTAAACTATCATAAAATCCTTTATAAAAGATAGCAACAAATTATTCATCAGCCTTATAAAGGTTGCTAGAGTATTACACAACCCAAACGATATCACCAACCACTCAAACAGGCCCTTATTAGTCTTGAAAGCAGTGTTCCAAGTGTCATCCTCCTGAATCCTCACCTGATGGTAACCAGATTTAATATACAATTTCGTGAAGAACCTTGCTCCCTCTAAATGGTCCATAAGGTCATCGATCTGTGGTAGTGGATAATGATTCTTTACCGTTATCTTGTTGAGTGTTCGGTAATCTACACACATGCGCCAGCCTCCATCCTTCTTGGGCACCAACAACACTGGTGATCACCTGCAAGGCAAACAACTTGACACTATCACTCTTTTCTCCAGAAGCTCCTGAACTTGTCTCTTTATCTCCACGGACTCCTGTATAGATGTATGGTAAAGACCTATATTTGGCAAAGAACTCTCTCCCGTCAACATAATCTCGTGTTCCACACTCTGACTCGGCGGTAGTCTAGTGATCTCTGAAAACAAGTTCGCATACTTGGCCTTCAACCTGTCAATTTCTCCCTCCTGAAGCTTGCTCAAGGTAGTCAAGCATACTCTACTCAGCTGCTCCTCGTAAGGCCTCATGAATAATAAGACAACTTATTACTTACATTCACTAGCCTCTTCGCCTGAGTCACTGTCACCAAGCTCATCACCTGCGGAAGAGATGCCGAATAAAATATGAACTGCTCGATGTCCTTGATGAACGTGTACTTCTGGGCCCGCATATCGTAGACTGCGTATTTATCGCAAAAATAAGGGTTGCCCAGTATGACCTGACAAACATCTAATGGAACAACATCGCACGAGACCTCGTCAATATACGATCGTGGAGTGAAAATCTAAAAGTGTATTGATTAACTACATTTAGCCTCGCCTCCTTCTGAATCCACCCTAAAGGATAGGGCTTCGGATGCTTGATCGTCTCCAGACCCAGCTTCTGAACCAAGGCTTCAAATATCAAATTCTTCTGACTTCCTGGATCAACTATGGCATCAACCAAGCTGGTCTTCATCTCCAACTTGAGAACAAAGAGATGCTCTCTGGGTTCTTCATCCTCCTTCATGGCTTGCTTTCCTGCCATAAGGTTGAGACTGCTATTGGGTTCCATCATCACTGACACTTCTTTTGGGCCTTGAGCTATCACGTATGCCTTTTCCTCCTCCTTCTTCTTCAACCCCTTCAAATATAGATGAGGATACTTCTCTTAGCACCGATCAGTGACGTGCCATGTCTGCTTGCAATGACTACAAGCAAGTCTTGTTTTCCCAGGACCACCCTTCTTCTTCTCTTCCTTAAGTTGGGAGTCACTAGACTTTCCTCTAGTTTGCTTGGCATCTCCCTTTGTCTCGCTGCTCTTATTCTACTTGCCTTCAATGGTAGTAGCCTTCACCCTCGCCTCTGCAATCGACTCAACTGTGAACAGCTTCATCTCCTTCCGGATGTATTCATGCAAACCCGCCATGTATTTTATAAAAATAGGATACTCCTTCGTCATAATGTTGAGGACCATAGCTTGTTGTTGAAACTCTGTAGTTTACTCTTGAACGGTTTGATTGAATCGTTGGCGCAAGCCGTACTACTTGTATCAACGCTCTTTAAGGAATCCCACCGGGTAGAACTACTTTCTCAATAGCTCTTTGAACCTGATCCACGACATAGATTTCCTCTCCTTCTTGCAGTAGGACTTCCACCATAGCAAAGCATGCCCGGAAAGCTTCAGTATTGCGAAAATGATCTTTTTCTTAGATGAATAGCCATAAAGAGTAAAATAGGTCTCCATACGCTCAATCCAATCATTAAGCCTCTCAACGTTGACACTCCCATCATAAATAGATATCTCCACTTTAAAATCAATCTTCAAATACTGGTAAGAACTCTTACCTCCTTGATGTGGAACAGTCTTGACGGTCTCGACCTCCTCGTCAGAAAACTAAATTCTCACTTTTCCCATCGGATTCTGCAGGTCGCCTCTTTGACCCCGATAAAGATTCAACCTTCTTGTCGCCTCCGTGGATGAGATCGACGAGCTTTGTGAGCGTTGAACTGATTGTCTCGATCTATTTATCCACTGCATCAAGTCTGGATGAATTGTCATTTTCATCCATCTTCTTCTTCTTACTTGACTTCTGTACTTCTTCCAAAGAAACGAGAATCTCGCCTAGCTTCTTGTATTGCAATCGAGTAAGGACCATACACATGATACCCGTTTACAGGATCTGATTTGCTCTGATACCAACTTGATACGAGTCTCCGTGCAAGCACCTTTGATCACGGAATTATCAAAGGTGGGTTTTGAGAAGAAAAACAACAAACACAAGAACAATTTAATTTGGCAAAGGATAATTCATTCTCTAGATTATGAAGAATAAAAGATTACAAAATCTCCCTCTCACAATCTCTCTTAGATAAAGAACAACTTCTATATCCTCACTAAACTCTCTTCTGATGTTTGGAAACCCTAAACACCCTCTATTTATATGTTAAACAACGTAGGTGGCAAAGTGATAAATATCCAAAACAAACCCAATTAGGATTCGCCCAAAACAAGAATCCAATTAGGCCTAGGAAACCGCTATCGGTCGACCGAAGTGTCTCTATCGGTTGATCAATCGACCTCTATCAGTCGACCGATAAGAGTGAATCGGTCGATCGGTCAGAACGAGATTTCCAGACCCTATAGTGTGCATGTTATCGGTCGACCAGTCAGAACAAGATTTCCACACCCTGTAATCACTTGCGGTCGAATCGGTCGACTGATGATGGCTAATCGGTTGACCGATAAGGCTTCATCGGTCGACTGAAGTCGACCGACCAGATCTGTTTCGCCAGCTTCCTGATTTTCACCATTTTCCTGATTTCCACCGTTTTCACTGACTTTGCCCTCGCTTCTATTCTCAAGCAACCATGAGAATCATCTATCCTCAAGCTTCCATAAGGATTGCTAAATTCCTGAAATAGAGAAAATATACCCGTATCATTTAAAGATGTGGCCGCATAACACACATTTGACCTTTTAGGCGAGAAATTTGTCGTGTTGATCCCTAATGGCTTCTATCTTCTCCAAGAGATTTCACACATCTGATCTCGGTATTTTAGGAGCTATAGATGTTAGATCATCACCACCAGATTCAATTTATTAACATTGGTAGTAGGAGCAGCTGTAGGACTCAATTCGTTCTCGGGATCAACATTGGTAGTAGGAAGAGGAAGCCATTTGTTATGGTCATTCACCGTACCAAAATAGAAGTGTCGGGAGAATACCTGCATAAGCCCAAGCGAGCAATGGTCCGAATCGACTTTAGAGGCTCAAAAGCACAGTTAGAGCCAAGTCCCTCGACTAGATGAGCCGACAAGCCATATTCCGATCGACAGGTCATCATGACCGACTCGAAGAATAGGATCAGTCATTCCCTCGCAAATAAGACGAATTCTCGAGCAGACGACTCGATTACGTGCCCGACCCGAAGTCCACTCGGCTGTCGGGTTGCCAAATTATAACGATGGCTCACGGATCAACCCGCCTTGACTAAAGGGATACGATCCGACCGGGATCACTTCAAATATCACTCGAAGCTACAGTATTGACCAGTCCTATCAAGATATACGCTCTGACAAGGATCTCCGGCATGAGCCGCTTATTCGGCTTACAAGTCATTTCCCAGAAGATCGCCATAATGCTTTCCTGTGCACGAATGACTTCTCCTCCAATCGCCAGCTACCACCTGTTTGTGGAAAATTTGTAGTAAAAAGACAGTGAAAGAAAATTGATTTGTATTCTCTCAAAATCGATTACAAATTAGATTTCCTGATTACAAAAGAGAGGAGAACGAATTTGATTCTCCCCTTTGTTTAAAACTGGGTTCTTCACGGTGACGATGGAGTGCCTCCCTCGAATGCTCGCGTCGAGTTTGCTCTCCATTGACGATCCGATGTTTTGCTTCACTGGAACGATGCCTTCTCCTCACGATTCAACACTGTGGAGAACTTGCGTGGCAAGTTTGAGAACTCTGAATGAGTTTAGAATAACTCTGTGAAAGAGTTGATTTGAACCGAAGATCGGTTAATAAGCCAAGGCTAGAAGAAAGCTCCGGTGGTCGATCGTTGCTGAGGATGAACGTCGATCTCCCCCTTGCTGCCAAGCTAAAAGATCTCCTCTTCGCTGCTGAAAAGAGGATCAATCCGAGCCAAGAAGCTCCAACCTCACTGCCAAGTCTCAGATCCAAAAAGCCAGCCCGAACTCAATTGAGTTTACCCATATTTATAGGGAATTAAGGGGTGTAACTGCCCCCCCTTAATTCTCTCCATAATGGGGTTGAGAGGGGTGTAACCGCCCCCTTAATCCGCTCCTAAGTGGGGCGGAAATCCCTCAAATCGTGGAGGGAAAACGGTTCCTGCAACCGTTCAGCTCGTGTTTGAACGAGTCAAACGCCCACGTTGGCGTTCAGAACCCTAACTCCGTGTTTTAGAATGGAGACGCGGAGTTAGGTACTCGCTGGGTGTTGAAAAACGCGAGGGTCGCTCGTGTTTTGGAGTCTGAAGGTTAGAAACGCGGGGGTCGCCTGCGCTTCGTTTGTTGAAGCTTGGGAACGCGGGGGTCGCCTGCGTTTTAAGAATTGGAACGCGGAGATGACTTCCGCATTTAGAAGGGGCTAGTTGACTTGTAGCCTCTTCTGTAGAGCGTTGTAAAGACCATTGTTGAATGATCTTCGTCTTGGCTCCTTGAAAATATGAGAGTTATCAGATTGTAACTCCCGATGTTGATTGTGAAGGCTGTTGAACTGGAGCTTTCATCGGTTGTTGTGAAGGTCGTTAGATTGTAACCTTCATCGATCTACGTGAAAGTCTTTGAATTATAACCTTCTGGAAGTCGTCAGATTGTAACTTCCATCATCGGTGTTTGATGGGGGATCAACTATCTATTGTGATTTTTAGACAACCTACACCACCTGGAGAAAGGACGGCCACACAACCGACCTACCCTACACCTTGCCTACTCTGACAAACCCAGAGCACTGAGAAGACTTCTCTCCCCTGACACCGAGTGACTTCCCTCCCAGTCGCCTGCCGACACATGAAGGAAGAAAGATGACTCAGCAGCCTGCCTGTCCACCTTTCAAACCGCCTCCTGTGCATAGTCAACAAAAGCCAAGGGTCAAGCTCCCAGAGGCAAGTGGGCTATAAAGGGAGGTAAGAAAGGTAAAGCCAAGGAGGTTGGCAGCTTCTTCTTGCACCTGAGCTTTACTCCCTCTTTTGTATTTTTAGTACTTCTAACAGCTAAACCCCCTGCAAGGACCTCAATGGCCCAGGGGCCTCTCAACGAACCCTCCCTAAGTTCATCAACTGACTTGACCGTCGGAGGTATCACGGGGGAAAATAGCCCGTATTCCTATGATTCTTGCATGTGCAGGCTATTAGTCTACCCCGCGCAGTCAGAATCGGGCATAAAGTCGGAGGAGGAGCCGGCCCCAACATTCATCCTCTCTTTCTTCCCCACCATTGCCAGGATCGAAACTGCATCCGATAGTAAGAAACCCACATCGACTGTTTGTTCACGAGCATCAACACTATTGAATTAGAGAATTAGGGAGTATTGGAGAGAATAAGAGAGTATATATTGTATTAGAGAGAATAAGAAAGCATTAGAGAAGCAAATAAGTTTTGGATGAGAAAATAAAAGAAAACCCATTCTATTATAGAGACAGCCCCTAGCAAAATGACCAAAATACCTCAAATTTTGATCTTTTTTACCGTTCTTAGGGGTATTTTGTATTATTTGACCAAAAATACATGTTATTGGCTATTTACTATACCCAAAGCGGGTCAGGTTTAGACCGAGCCAGGCCACACCCTGTCCAACAGCTAGAAAACTAGTCGGTGGACCGGGCCAGCTCCGGGCCACCCAGTCCAACGACTACTATTTTAGATGGTGGATTGGGTCTAAATCCGGGCCGAACTAGGTTCTAAGCCTGACCTGTCCGAACGGCTACCCAGAATAGTCTGGGTGCAGACCGGGAGGGACCCGGACCCGGGTTCTTTAGCCCGACCATTTTTCTACCCGGGTGGGGCCTAGCTCGGGTCTAGTTTTGCTGAACCAACCTGACCCGGGCTCGGATCTCGATTAACCCTGCTTTTTTGAGCTTTTCCCAGGTTCATGCAGGACACTGGGCGAGGTCCGGGTTAACGGCCTGATTGGATACCCCTAGCCCTAACTACTTTTAGAGCTTTACCCTTCCAATGATCACAAAGACCAAAACACCACAACGATATTTGACGGTAATTGTGTAAGTGTTTGTGTCAAAAGTTGATTTCATTGCCAACAAACTCATTACAACCATTTATCGATTACAAGTTTAAAAAAGAGAAAAGTCGATCTTTTTATAAGATCTCCTTATATAATGAAAATAAAAGATTACAACTCTTGTCAAACTACACACAACAGAAGTTTATCTCCTGTTATTTGCGTAGGTACTTCGCCTGTGCCGGGAACGTTGATATCCATGGACCGTCGCGGTTCAGATCCGGTTGACAGATTGATAATCAAAGCTCCTACTTCATGAAGGAAGTATTCGTAGAAGTGGTAATCCCGACCAAGCGAGATTACGACTCTTCTCGGGATTAAGACTAAGCTTTAATACGGAGGAATAGGGGGAAATAGGTCTCAGATCTCTCGAACTCTCTTTTTTTATTGAGAAACTTTGCTAAGATCTGCTAACCTCTAAAATTCGTGCTCCACTCTCCAATTTGGTAGCACCTCGCCTTCTTGATCTCTGCCCCGGTGAAATGAGCCCCTAGGCCTGTATTTATAGGCTTCGGTTGGGAGTTTTCGGATAAGAACGATGGATTTGGCATTATCCTTAGTTGACAACCATGTAACCATGTTTAGAGATGATATCTAGATAGTTAGGAATCTCTGGAATAGAAGAAATCCCATGAAAACTTGTCAAAAACCGTCAAAACATGTTTTTAGCTCAAAACTAGCCGAACCGGGTGCAAAACGAACAAAACTAGTTTGGTTCAAACGCAAACCACCAATTGGTGGCTCGGCCTGGTGCGAGCCACCAATTGGTGGCTCG
>NC_033798.1:65783291-65790499 GCF_001876935.1 Asparagus officinalis | reverse complement strand
TTTGACGTGACTCAGTCGTCAGGAGCTTTCTTGGTTTGTTTGGTCTGGACTTGTTTTGTCCTTCCATGCATTACATCATTTTGTTCACTTGTACGCTTCACCGATTCGCTTCATGCATTTTATGAATGCGCGGGTCACTTGACGGTGGACTTGCAGGCCACTTGGTTCGCCGTTTCGATGGCCGATGAGCACATAGGCTATTTGGAGCTAGCTGATGAGTGTGCGGGCCACTTAGAGGTGGCTGGTGAGCGTATAGGTCAGTTGTTTTGCTGTTTTGGTGGCCGATGAGTGTGCGAGCCACTTGGAGCAGGCTGATGAGTGCGCGGGCCACATGGAGGTGGCGGGTGAGCACATGGGCTACTTCGTTTGCTATTCTAGTGACCGATGAGCTTGCGGGCCACTTGGCGGTGGCCGGTGAGTGCACGGGCCACTTGGTTTTTTATTCAGGTGGCCGATGAGCATGCGGGCTACTTGGTGGTGATCGGTGAGCATGCGACCCACTTGGCGTTGGTCATTCCGGTGGTTCGTCGCCACGTCATCAACGGTTTGCTGATTCACTTCATGCGCTTGTCAGCGTAAGACAATCCTCTTTGACTCGGATAATCGTCTTCGATTTGGATAATAACATTCATCACCTTCTCTTTGTCTCAAGCTGTGTACGGACACCTATAGGTATTTTTAGATGCCTACAGATACCCCCTCCAAAGTATTTTAGACTCATTCTTTTATAAAAGAGTTTGGAATGCTTTGGTTAATATAGGCCATGTTTTCAACCTCTTCAGTATTTTACCAAGGAGATTGCATAGAAGAACATGTGGATTGTTTCAATTCTTAACTTCTTCAGGCTTCAGTCTATTCAGTGTTTTGTCGAATATATGAAGTTCTTCCTGCGCTACATTTATCGTCTGACCATTGTCGAAATCTTGAACTAAAGTTGATGCGTGAATTTCAGAACTTAGCTCTTGTTATTGAGTTAGCTTTGAAGTGATTATCTTCATTAGGAATTCATATATGAATGTGATTGAACTCCCTGGAATCATCTTCTAGCCTTATTTTGGTGAGATTGCTGATGCGTTGACCGGCATCGACCTTTATTATAGCATGTTGACCAGTGTTAATATAGTTTATACTCGTACATTTGCTGGAGTCTATACAGTTTAAGCTCTTAAGGTATTAGAGCGTGCTGGTCCCAAATGTTGGGGCTGCAGGACCAACTGTTAAAGCTGATTCATCTGCATGTATGGCTCTTATTCTGAAGTTGTTGGATGCTCAAGTCACGAGACCAACTAATGGGGCTGGTGCATCAATGACTCATATTTATAGGATTTTTGGCAAACCCTCAGCCATCAATAGGTTTGATGAGCCTTTACCGACTACCTTTTGAGTCGGGCTAGCGTGTGAATTGTTTAAGTCCGTTCCGTACGTAACGTTGTGCTAAAAGAGTTAACTCTTTTAGTGCTATGATATTGAATACGTAGACTTCATCTTTCTCATGGGAAGAGATTAACCGACCGCATGTATCAGATGCAGACTTAGGATTTTTGGCAAATCCTCAACCATCAACGGATTTGACGTACCTTTACCGATTACTATTTGAATCGGGCTTACATATGGATTGTTTAAGTCTGTTCCGCATATGACGTTATGCTAAAAGAGTTAATTTTTTTAGTGCTATGATATTAAATACGTAGACTTTATCTTTCTTATGGGAATAGACTACCTGGCAACGCGTGTTAGATGCTGACTTATCCCTTCTTAGGATTCGGGATAAAAGTCCCCGGACTTGGATTCTGGTGTCTTTTTCACTCGGCGAAAGACAAAACTGGTAACGCATATTAGGCATAGGCTTATCTCTATTTAGGAGTCGAGATAAAGTTCCTCACGCGTGTATGGCGTGGATTTTAGCATTATTAATAACTACCTGCCACAATGTCGAATACGTGAGCTTTTGTCCTTTTTACGGTCAAAGACTAGCCGATGACATATGTTAGGCGCTGACTTATTCCTACTTAGGCTTCAGGATAAAATTCTCCAGACTTGGATTCTGGTGCCTTCTTTAATCGGTGACAGACTAAACCGGCAACACGTGTTAGGTGTTAACTTATCCCTACTTAGGATTCGGGATAAAATTCCCCGCACGTGTTAGGCACGGATTATAGTGTTATTAATAACTACCTGCCACAATGTCGAATATGTGGGCTTTTGTCCTTTTTATGGTCAAAGACTAACCGATAACCCGTGTTAGACAATGACTTATCCCTACTTAGGATTCGGGATAAAATTTCCCAGATTTAAATTCTGGTGTCTACTTCAATCGGTGAAAGACTAAACCGACAACGCGTGTTAGGCGTTGATTTATCCCTACTTAGGATTCAGGATAAATTCCCTGCGTGTGTAAGGCACGTATTATGAGAGTTGAAAAGGTGGTGTCTTCTCTTGGGGCAAAGACGAACCTGATACTTTCTATTTCCAGTTACAAAGGAAACTCCAAGTAGGATCTCCACTTCGAGGATCCGGATAAGTGAAACTAAGAGTGGGATCTCCACTCTGAGAATCGAATAGATTTAGATAATCCTAACTTTTATAGGATTAGTTACCTGATCTGAAAATGAAATTCTGACTTCAGTCCTAACTTTTATAGGTTTGACCGAGGGGGAAAGATTGAAAGCCTTTCATTTATCGAAAGGAAAATCTGATTCTGGCCCTAACTGTTTATAGGTTTAACCGAGTGGGGGTTTGAGATAATCCTAACTTTTATAGGTTTGATTTCCCAATTTCAAAATGGACCTCTCGTTCATGAAAGGAATCGAGAAGGGATTTTGGTTGTGGTCCTAACTATAAAAAGATTTAACCAAGTGAACAGTGAGAGTGGGAGTACAAATTACAGTGGGAGTATTGATTCGTAAAAATCACTCAAAAAGGAGGTTCCTGGTGTTAAGTGACAAATACTTAACATAGAGGGGTTTGACAATTGTCAATAATCTGGAGATTAAAATTCTGAGTACTATGTCCGGACTCTAATAATAGGAGTGTTGACTGGGAGTTTGAGTGGGAGTTTCTTAGTCATCACCTTCTTGTAGTGACCGGGTTATCCCTAAGAATACACTATATAGAATTCTTTCGAGAACTTCCCGTTACATGAATCATCCACCCTCAGCTTCCTTTGTGAAACTGGGTCTAACATTGTACTCAGTTGCATGACCGGGTTATCCTTAAGAATATTATATATAAAAATTCTCTAGGAACTTCCCGTCAAAGATAGGAAATAGTTTAGACTCATATACTTGTTAGAGTATCAGGGAGCAGTTTAACCTCATATACTGGTTGGAGGATTGAGAAGCAGTTTATACTCGTATATACTCTTCGATGTGTTCATTAGGTTTAATTTAGCGTTACGACACTAGCTTCAACCAGGGTTTGGATGCTATTTTTTAGAGAGAAGCAAGCCTTGATGGGATGAAGGATCCTCCTGTGGTACGCACAATACTTTGGATCTGAAGTGTTATCAGCTTCCTCCTGATTCGTGATAGGTGGTAGCTTGATCTTATTATTTTCAAGGAGGGATTTGAAAATGGCTGGAACGTCTTCGTCCTTGAAGGAGCACTCTTTTTGGAGTTTCGGATCCGAAGTCCTTTGTTGTTTTCGGGATTACTGTTATAACGTCTGATTAGTATCAATAGTAGCTGCAAGGGCCTTCCCTTTACCACGGGAGGCGAGGTTCGAATTTGAAGGATTGGCCGTCGGTTGGCTTCTCTCGGCTTTCTTCCTTCTAAGGAAGCGTTCGGGCCGTTGTCCACGCACCTTCAACTCTTTCCAGGTGTTGGACAGTGCTACTCTGATAACTTCCAACACATCCAAAGAGAGGTTATTATGACAGGTTTAGAGGATGAAGTCCTCTGTGATCGAATCTCGGTAGTTCATCGCCTTATTCCGAAAATGCTGGACAGAAGTCGTCGACCATCTCATCGCCTTCCTGTTTCTTATCGAAGAGTGTTCTGATTGACACCTAGGCATCATCATCAAAGAAGTGAGCGAGGAACAGGTTCTCTAGATCGTTCCAGCAGTTGATGCTCGCCGGCTTAAGACGGCGATACCAATCGAAGGCAGCCCCATGAAGAGTACCAACGACTGACTGAACCATCAAAGGTTCATTGCCAGAGATCACTCCCAAGTGAGACTAGAAGTAGATCAGATGCTGAGTGGGTGAGCCTTTCCCGTTGAATGGCATGAAGTTAATTAGGTTGAACTTCACCGGATATGGGATCGACTCCCACTCTCTTGGGTAAGGACATGGAATACTAGTCTTCTTCACCTCTCGAGCAGACATCAAAGCGTTGATTTTGCTCTTGAGGTCTTTTATCTTTTCGTTCTCATCTGTATCATGCTTTGGATAATTTCTAAGATGAGCGACACGGCCACCCCTGACATTATTATCTTCGGTGGGACCACCCCCAGCGTTGTTATCTTTAGTGGGGTCACCCCCAGCATTTTGATCAATGGGAGGGTTATCTGCATTAAGGTGTTCATCCATGTCTGAATCGTCACCTACCCGGTAGACATTATTATGATAACTAGATTCACCAATTTGATTAGACAAAGCCTGAATTTGTTGGTCATACTCTTCCATCATCCGCAGCATAGTCATTTCCATTTCGAACTTGAAGTTCTCTTTTTGCTTAGCCAAGGCATCCTCGATGATTTTGGCCATTTGCTCGATGTTGACCATAAACGCCTCGCGGGATTATCTTGGACTGGATATTATATTATTAGAAGCGACTGCAGAGTTAGCATCTGATGCTTCATCATCCGAGGATAATCCTCTATTCATCCTTTGATAGTCCCTACGGCTAGTAGTCCCTACGCGTAGCCGAGTTAGACGATGTGAAACGAGGGGGTCAGAACTAGAAGATTGAGTCGACTTTCTCTTATCAGCCATGTTAATTGTGAGTTCTGGAAGTTCGTCATCTTGAGCGACTGATCGTTTCTTACGAAAACGCCTTGGCTTGGTTTTTGACGCTTCAGAGGAAAGCCTTTGAAATACTGAGACCCTCTGTGGAGCGGTCTTGGGGTAGCTACATGTTGATAATACCGTCCTAATAATTTTGGCACACGGACAATGAAAGTCCATCTCCCGGGTATCTCTCTTTTGAGATCTGTTCGTACCCCCAACCCGATAGTATAACTCATCGGCATAATTACCGGAGTAACCTATCGTGTGTTGGCACGACTTCCCAGGTATAACATCGTCGCCATCAGATAAAAACGTTTCCTTCTGGGGGGGGTTCGACGTCTTGTTAGCACTCTTAAGAGTCGCATGTTTTGAGCTACACATTCGTGAGCGTGGGACCTCAACGGGCTCTTGGACTTCGACAAGCAGTCTGAGGCGGTTGCTAATGCCACTAGGAAGGAACCCTAGAGGGGGGTGAATAGGGTTTATGCTAATCTAATCTGATTTATGCCAAATTAAAACTTATTAACAAATATATCCTAGCGAGAATGATATATTACAAATATATGTGCAAGGATATACAAGTAACATAAGGGTAAGTAATCTAAACTAGATAGTAGGTAATATAAACAAGCAATATACAAAGGCGATATAAGATATGAACATAAAAATAAGTGCGGCAATGCAATCACAAACAAAAGATATGTTCACGGAGTTTGGTCCTCACGATCTATGTCTCCGCTCCTCACCTTGAGGAGATCTCCACTATCGCACCGGGTTTTCTATGCTTACCCAAAAAAATTTTACACCACATAATGTCGGTTTTCAACGCTCACCAATCAACGTTCACAATCACTCACAATGTAACTACACTAACTATCACCTCAAGTGTTAGCCTCTAGCCCGTGTCTCCCTCAAGTGTTAGGAATTATAACCTCTCTCTAGGCATTACCACCTACCCCACTCCTCTTGGGACGATCCCGTCTCTCATCACACACTCCTCTTGGTGTACTAGTATATTACAAAGTGAATCCTCATAATTAAGCACACTAACAACAAATGATTGTTTTCTAAATAAGATGAGAACTCAATTAAGCATAACTCAAAGTTACAATCTCTCACAAACCCAATTATACTATGTATGAAAATACTAAAAGCTCAAGTGGGTGGGTGTAACAATGAGATTTAATAAATCAAAACTAAACTTAAATAAATTCTAGCTTATGGAAATGAAAATTAAATATATAAAATAGCTAGATTGAGTTTAGAAAAACTTCTCTATATGATGACAAGAGAGAGGGAGAAGAGTTGAATGCTCAAACACCAATGAATGATCTCCTCTAGCTCTTGTGAAATTATCGTCACAAACTAAAACTTGAAAATACTTAAAAGCTTCTTAAATAAACTCAAACCAAAACTTAAACCCTTGTTAAAACACTCTTAATCTTGTTTAAAACATTTCTTTTTGTTACCTCAGAAGTATGAGGGCATGGGGTATATATAGACTCATGAAACAACCCCAAAAACCAATAAAAACCCAAAAAAAATCACAAAAAGATAAAATCTGGAAAACTAGCCATTATAGGCTGAAAAGAGGTCATTAGTCAACTGACTACAGTGTGTCGGTCGACTGATGAAGTCGACAGTTCCAGATTTGGCAGATTCTGGAATTTTGCGTATCTGATTTTATAAAATCAATTAAAAATAGTAAATCAACTCCAAAAATCATGAACTTTTGAGGGACGTTTCTAAACATATATATGAACATGTTAGAAAAAGAATTTCTTGAATATCACTTACCATTTGAGAGAAATAAATTATTTAATAAACTAGTTAAAAACTAAAAATCTGAAAATAGTTCAAAACTAGTCGTTATGAACTTATCAGTTAACTGATCAGTCAATCGATGACCTCATCAGTTGACTGATCAGTCGAATGAAAAGAAACAGAGGCTTTTTGATGATTCTAGATATTTTTATCTGTCGACTGAACACATGTATCAGTCGACTGATAACACTGTATCAGCCTAATTTGAATATTAAAAACCAACTTTGAAGTGCCTTAAAAAATAGCAAGTAAATTCTAAAAAATATAAAACTTTGGAAAATTATTGTAAACATATAAATAAACATATTACAAAAAGAATTTTTGAAATTGCACTTCTAAATAGTGAAAACTTGTCATTTTACAAAAATGTTCAAAACATGCAAACTTAATATACTTGAAATGTAATGTTTTGACATAAACCATGTTTTGAAAC